>NC_137471.1:151180189-151780189 GCF_964235325.1 Thermobia domestica | reverse complement strand
TGTTTCGGTATACTCTAGAAATAATAATACTAATAAAAGCTTCAGATGTTTCTTCAAATATGTAGACGAACTCCTGCCTATTGATAAATATTTCCCGCCGGTACACGTCAGACATTTTACTTTTAAATTATGTCCTCATCTTCAGCTTTTAAGAAAAAGTATTTTTTGAAATATTTTCGTTAATCAAAGCTAGACTATCATTCCGCTTGCAGTTCACTCACCGAATGTATTGATTTAGGGATGTAAAAATCTACTACAAAATCTTCCAGGTGCTTGGCTTGCAATCGGTACACGTGATTTCCCTAAGGCTATACTCCCCTTCTGAAACCAGCAAGTGGCCCTAAGATCTTATCTGTTTCTTTGTGTGTCGGTGACTGTTGGTCACTGACAGTTCATGCTCCATTGCTCCATTCTAAGAGATTTACAACAGGAAAGAAAACAAAGATTTGTTTCCGGAAAAACATACATATTATAGTTACTCGTCCGAAATGTAACGCAAAACAAACTAAAGCAAACTAGGTATATTCCTTAGAAATTTGTGACGCGTTACCGTTACAGTTACTTTGGGAAAAAGGGCTTAGCGGAATAAGGATGTGAAAGCTCCCCCAAGCATATCTGCACCAAATTTACAAGTGTAGGACAAAATCCAAGCGGACAAAATCCTAGCTATATTCTGGTAAGGCGGACAAAATCCAAGCGGGTAAAATCCAAGGAGCAGTATCATGTGCGTAGCTGTGGTATGTGCCTGTGAACACCCTAATTAAATTGTATGTTTGTTTCTTTCTTCAATTGTAATTCATTCTAAAGTTTTATCTGTAATTCTTCAATTTATTGAAATAATATTTCATTTACATTCAAAGAACTGAAAATCCAATAAAATATGTAAAATTGACACAGTAAGAGTGCAGATGAGCTTTAATTACTCATAAAATAGTCTGGTCACTGCTACGACATGCCCAGGTGAATCCAGTTTTGGGTGATCAGAAATATTTTGACTAAAAAGAGTATACTCACATAAATTAACCAGAAAATGAAAGCACTGGCTAATATCAGAGATAACAAATAACAGCAAAGCAGCCGTCTTAAAAACAGTACACTACTTACTTAATTCTATTATATTTATTGAGAATTAAAGTAAAAATAAAATTAAAAAGATATAATTTAGATATAAAAAATACTTCTCTACCCTCAAAGTATCTACTTCAGTTACAATTGTTAAAATAACCAATAATACATACATTTTCATTTAGTTTGTCTAGGCACATTTTCACATTTCAATTTTCTAGATAACAATTTTACATTATTTAATTCACACCCATTATTACATTATTAAAAATACACACTTCATATTTCATAATTATTTGTTTGGAAATATACATAAAACACTACCAACAAACAAATCAAGACTTCTGCATGCCACCTCATAAGAATTGATTTAAAATACTCCAATGATTGGTCTCACAATAATATGCTGAGGTCTTAAATGTATTATACTGTATATATATTAAGAAGAAAATACATACTTTTATAATGTATTTGTACACACATAATATTTTTACATACTTTCATATGGATGTGATAAGTAATTAAAGCTCATCTGCACTCTTACTGTGACAATCTTACATGTTTTATTGGATTCTCAGTTTTTTTAAAAGTAAATGAAATGTTATTCCAATAAATTGAAGAATTACAGATAAAACTTTCGAATGCATGACAATTGAAGAAAGAAACAAACATATAATTTAATTAGGGTGTTCACAGGAACATATCACAGCTGTGAACATGATACTGTTCCTTGCATTTTGTTCGCCTTGTCAGAATTTAGCTTAGATTTTGTCCTCTTGGATTTTATCCGCGCCCCCAAATTTACAGTATCGATTAACAATTATGAGAAGCTCGGTTTCCAAAAGTTTCAGCCCCCCAAGCGCTTTTGAAGGGGTGTAGGAAGGGGGAAGGAAAATTGAAATTATTTTTTTTTCTCCTAAACGGCTCTACTGATTTGCATGAAAAAAAAAGATGTTAGGTGTTCTCAGCAAGAGAAAAGTCGGAAAATATTTTTTTTAATATTTTGAGGTTGAAAATTGGTATTTTTTTTGAAATTTTCAAAAAAAAAATTAGTAGAAGACTAACTGGGACACCCGCAATTTTTTGCCAGCTTTTTCTTGAGAGAGTCCCTAACAACATATATTGTTTTCATTTTGTTCGCAAGTGTACCTCATAGTGAAAAAAGGCAAATGTACATAGGTCAGCATCTATGTGGTATACGTATGATACACACTGTACACCACTAGGATAACCAATACCTTTGAATGGGGGAGGAGATGAAGTTGTTATAACATTGGAATCTTATGATAACAAGTATTTTTTGTATTAACGGAAATTGGTCTCTGAGGATGAAGGGCATTCTCGACCATGTTCACACCTCATTTGGCTACAGCACTGCTGTACATCAACTGAAATTATACATTCCCGCATTTTTTGTTAATTGTGCACATAATGAATGTTCTGTGATACATATAGATCTTTCTTTAGTAATTGTTCTTTTTTTGTAACAGTTGGTTAAGGGCGTTGGCACTCTACTCACAATTACTAAAGAACGCAATTTATCGAAATGATCTGAGTATGTAACATTATAGCAATATATTTAATAGTAGTAATGATTAATTTTATGCTGATATAATCAATATGCGCTTATATAATTAATTAATAATTAATTAAAATTCGTTCCAATGTAGTGAAATAATTAATAAAAATTTTCTTCTGAAACTTGAATATGTTATTCCCTGATTATTATTAATTAGAATGAAATGGTATTAAATTTTTCTTGAAGCTTGATTTGTTTTTAATTATCTTAAGAACTAGATATTGGAATGAAAAAAGGCAACTAAACTGCACGCCACAGCGCAAATCCGTTTTTTGATTACTTATATTTGTCGAAAGAGGCCAGCGATCTTCAACATTTATATATCGTTCTAAACACTGATATGTCTTCTTCCTCTCGATATTATACTTCATCATGTATTACCAACGTACTTTATGTATTTCGAGAATAAATGCGCAAAGTGTTAACATTTTAAAAGGAACATCTGAACGCTAGCGCCACTCGCATTTTCGACGGGATGTTCTACAACTACATGGTCCTACTATCACCTATTTTTCAGTGTAGCTAACGAGTTGAAGGTGTTACCAATCAGGCGTGAGCTGATATACTGCAAATACATAATGGCTCGTAAACGACCTTTATCAAAAACTAGAAAACGAAATAAGCGCTCAAAATCTGCTCGAGCGCCGCTAAATGTCGCAAAACTGAAATTGTTGTTTCTGTTGATGATTCTCCTTCATGTTATCAAGAACAAGGAACCGCTGAAGATTCAAGACAGCATGATGAAAGATAAGATTATACATACATATATATATATATATATATATATATATATATATATATATATATATATGATATATATAAGCTTCGTGTTACTGGAGTATGTTAGTAGATAAATCTTTATATTCGTTTTACTTATTATTTAATGTATATTTACATTATTTTTGTCTCTCTTGTTTTTTTTAATTATGCTTTGTTTTCGTTGTTTGCAAATATTCTCAGTACCTACCAGCAGTAGCGTACCCAGGAATTTATTTCGGGGGGGGTTCAAACTAAATATGAAGCTATTTTATATTAAAATTGCTAAAATTGCCCCTAAAATTAGGCTAAATTTTTAAAAAGTCGAAATTTCGGGGGGGGTCCGGACCCCCGTGTCCCCCCCCTTCCGTACGTCCCTGCCTACCAGTTTCTATATACAAGCTGTAATATATATTCACTAACTATTTAGACTGGGACGAAATATTGTACTACATTTAATACTCTCTCACTGCGAACCAAATAAGTGTACCAGTGTACTGTAAGTTATTTCAATAAATTAGAGTGCTAAGAACAGTGGCTTGCAAGGATACCCGTGAACCGTAAGTCATACCAGGGGGGTCTATCTTCGAAATTTTGGTTTACGTAGGTACAATATTTGTCAATTAGGATCGGACAGTAAGCAATATATAAATAATGTTGACAATTAAATAATATAATAATATTCACATGCGAGAATCATTTTCGTTCTGAAATATTCCATGGTACGTATAAAATTTGTGCGTGTCATTTTGTTCGATCTTAGCACAATATAATAATAATTTAATGTTAATGGACTAGAGATTATGTGGAATTAATTATGATGATGATACATATCATGACAAAGAGCGATGTATACGAATATGATGTTGATTAAAGAGAAGAAGTACGATTATAATTACATGCCACTTGGTCCTCAAACATATTTTTCAAATAAAATATTTATTTTTGCAAAACTGAGATAGGCAGCTTCAGAACTGCGTAAACTGACGAGCAACTAGTTATATAATGCAGTATAACTATATGGATATTGTTCATGGGTGGAGAGCTTCACACTATATCTCCTCTCCCTAATTTATTTCTAGTATAAAAGAACTCGTTCGAAAATAATAATTTTAGCAACTAACCTAAACTAACGATTTGAAGTGAAAGATCTCAAAGTCGGACGGGTAAGTGTGAAGTTGTCCCGCCCCTTATTCCATTAGTTTGAATAATAATAATAATAATAAGTCTCATCTATCAGTTATGAGTACGTCCTATCTCGCAAAACGGTACGGTGGGGCAAGCAGATGAACCAAGAATTTCTCTGCTTTGAACATCACGTGACTGACTAGCTTTGGGTTAGAATTCCAAGAATTGAAAAGAAGCAAGCAAACGAGGGGATCTGATAAGACCTTTTTTTTTTCCTTTGTGCTGCACAGAGGGTTTTCACATTGGAATTGGCATGTCATTTCTACTCCCCCTCCTGCCGGATGGTTTTCCTCATTCTTGTTCCGCCAAAATGTTTCTAAGTATTGACTCAGCCGCGGGCATTTCAGGTGCCATAGTAGGGTATCTGTTTCGCTTTCTTTCTTTCAAGGCATAATAAAAACGCCAGAGTCACTACGAAAAGTAGTGCATTTCATATATTGTAGCTACAAATGAGTGTATTCTTCACGTTAGCATGCGTCTATATCCTCTCATCTGGTATATAGTTTTAGTCGTCTTGATCCACCTTTTTTTTTCAACGTCTACCAAGTGTTCACATCGGGAATCATATTCGCAAGCCCCCGCATCGCAGGCTATGACTTGAATGATTTTTTTTTCCTAAAATTTATTTACATGTTGTACTATAGCAAGCAATGTATGGAGCTATTTAATTCACTTGGGTACTTTCTAGCGGAAAAAAAGTTGTGTAGAAACCAAGGATGTAGCTAGGGGGAGCACGGGGTCCAAATCTTGACTTGCCTTCCAAATATTTAAACTAGTATATAAATACCAGTTTGCAATTTATACTACTAGTTTAGTATATATGCCCCCTACCCAAATCAGAACTCTGGCTATGTTCCTGGTAGAAGCTAAAAAAATGTAATTGCTGAGCATTTTGAACGTCCAAAAACGTGATTCGCAAAAAAAAGAAAAAAACTTGACGCGCAATTACCAGCTCTGATAATTGCATCACAAAAGTGGTATGATAGAAGAAAAAAATCATTTCTCAGTGAGATCCGACTTTTCCAACTTCTAAAATGTGGAATTTGCTATTTATTTTTCTATAGGAGTATTTTTTTCATTTGCTTAGAATTTTCTGGGAGGGGTGTGTATGAACCCATAGACTCCCGTTCATCTGCACGTCTCTATATATATCACGTAGCTATCATTGTATCACAATGATGCCTCTATGCAATGCATAAGAAATTGAAGTCCTTTAGAACGGCTGTGTCCGTCCGTCTATCTGTCAACAGGTATCACAGCAGAAACGGTAAGAGCTATCGACAAGCGGTCGATCCAGCGAATAGATTCCATCTCCTTCAGAAACCTCCTACTTACCAGAAGTGGTAAAAATCGGCAATTTGCGGTTTTAACTCATAACTCATAAAACGGTAACAGCTATCGACAAACGGTTTTCGGAAATTGATTCAGAGTCTCGAGGAACCAAGCCACTTCCACTTCTGCATTTCTACTAGAACCGAAAGTGGTACATATTCATTATTACTTTCGGTTTCAGTTTATTTTCATACAATTAAAGCGGTAAAATCTATCGACAAGTGGTTTCCGGGAATGGATTCAGCATCCCATGAACAGATTCCATCTCCTTCAACAACCTCCTACTTCAAGCGGAAGTGGTCAATTTTTACCACTTCCCGTTTCAACAGTAATAGTCATAACCCAGAAACGATAATAGCTAGCGTCAAACGGTTTTCAGAAATCGATTCAAGGTGTCAAAGAAACAAAACACTTCGACATCTGTATTTCCACTAAAACCGAAAGTGGCGGAAATTCACTACTACTTCTGGTTTCAATATTGATTTTCATTGACATAAAACTGTAAGAGTTATCGAGAAGCAGTTTTCAGAAATCGATTCGGCATCCTAAGAATATGTCCTATCTCCTTCACCAATCTTCAACTTAAACCGGAAGCTATACAAATCGGCCACTTCCGGTTTCAACAGTATTTGTCATAACTCAAAAACGGTAAGAGGTATCGACAAGAGGTTTCTGAGAATCGATTCATCGTTCCAAGAATCGGTACAATCTCCTTCTACAATCTTCTATTTAAACCGGAAATGATAGAAATCAACTATTTCCGGTCTCTACTATTTCCAGTTTTATTATGTAATTTGTGTAGTTTGGAAGTCTACCGTAGTTTCACACTGTGGAACGATACTCAGTTGTTTCTTCTTTGCAGCTTTGATTCTGAAACTTTCATACTTGAGACTGAGCGTGGAAATTTGACACGAAATGGGGTCCCAAGCGGCTATCGAATTGTTAACTTGGAACATTTTCTTCAATGGGCATTAACACTTCAAGATAACCATAGAAGAATATGCACTGGCGGTAACTTGGACTTTATAAAAGAACTGCGACTAGGACTTGTTAGTTATTTGTACTTCAAATGTCGAGCATGCAACCGGGAAGTTAGCCATTCTACTGAGAAATTGAACTCAAAAACGAAAGTGTCAACTGTTAATACGTCAGCAGTTTGGGCCACGGTATCTATAGGAAGTGGTTACTCTCACCTAGAAGAATTACTCAGCATTTTAGATATTCCACGCATGAGCATGACTATGTTCACTAACATTGAAGGGAAACTTGAATCCGTAAGTATAGTCTATTTTTTTGTTCTATATTTATCCAGACACATGCACACAAACCAATCAGACAGCATCATATTGTGCGTGTGCGTTTAAAATTAGATGTATTCTATATGTTAACCTATAGCGAGTGACAAAATCTACTATCTCATTTTGATAAAGTGTCTGTAAACAAAATGAGTTCATGTCGTTAAAATAAAGGATGTACTACAAGTGTCAGTAGTGTGAGAAAATTTGTGGTATTTTGACGAAAACAGGAAAAAGATCTTCAATGTTCATGAAGGGATTAATGACTTGGGGAAAACCAAATTGTAGCCTAACGTTCATTCGCTCAACCTTACTGAAAGTGATGAATAAATCTCATTGCTTGGTATTGCGCGTTCGTTTTGACTTCTTTTATCGTAAATATTTTGATTTACTATTTTTTTTTTTTTTGAAATGAGACGTGATTATTTTATTGTTCGCTTTATACAGTGAATTTGATGTGTCTTACATGTGTCACTTGTTTTTTCTTTCGTGATTTTCATTTCGGAGAATCTCATCATGAGGTCTCATTTCCCTTTACCAACATCCTTCGTACGTCCACAAAAACACTAAGAATTACTTTTCACATTCATCTGCGTACCTTATACATTTTATCGTTGTTCTGTAACTGACTCCTTTTTCAAACTTTTTTTTTTACGTTGTATTCTAACGTATAGGAGCACCCCTGCTTTACACTTCCCTTACGTACAAAAATTTTTAGAGGATTAGCGGGAGACGATTGTTGCGGTTGCTTGTTTGCTGATACTCATGAACGCGAGCCGAAACATATTTACGTGTGGGTCAACATCAAATGTGTGCTTTGTGATCCCACTTGATAATCGCAGATGCACACTACATTGCTATGTATTTTATTTAGGTTTGGAATGAAACTCTCTGGTCACAAATGAAAGTGGCAGGCGAAGAAGAGAAAAGAATAGCGATTGAAAAGGGTAATGTTGATGCTGATGGGATGCCTTGGATTACGGTATACTTGGACGGAGGCTGGAGTCAAAGGAGTTACGGTCACAGTTACAACGCAGCTTCAGGAGTCGTAAGTTCTGCATGTCAGAATGTTTATATTTATTGCCATATGTACTCATATTACTACTAACCTAAGATTATTATTTTTTAATTACCAGCGGGAATCAAACTTCTGATAGCTCGCATATATATGTGAGCAATTACTTCTACACTATAGCGGGGACATTTGTCAATGAAGTATGAAATGTATTGGTAGCAACAAAAAATTTTATATATGTTTAATAAGTGAATGAAAATAGTACTTACTGGCAGAGGTAACAGAAAAATAAGGAACATTGACATAATGCCGGATCCAGTAGCGTAGCAAACTTCTGCGGGGGACTCCCGCAAAGGGCCCCAGCTGTAAAGTCGATGGTAATAATAATAATAATAATAATAATAATAATAATAATAATAATAATAATAATAATAATAACAATAATAATAATAATAATAATTGTTATTATTATTATTATTATTATTATTATTATTATTATTATTATTATTATTATTATTATTATTATTATTATTATTATTATTATTATTATGCGTGCACTTTCTGCTTACAGTTAAGCAAGGGGACAACTTTTATCATGGCTACAACTACCAACGCACACTGTGGATTTGCTTGATATCTCCGCAGTGCATAAGAAACAAAAAGTAGGAAATACTTTTTTTTTGGTATATCGGTCAATGAGAGTGTTGAAGAGGGTAAAGGCCCACCTAAAGTGCAAATTTCGGGCAATGAGACAATTTTTATCACGGCCATAACTATCAACGCACACCGAGGATTTCTGCAGTGGGTAAAGAAACAAAAAGTAACTAATACGTGTTTTTTTATATTGGACAACGTGTGGGTTGAAAGGGGTAAAAATCCTCCTAACCTCTACCATGGCTGTAACTATCAACGCCCACTGTGGATTTGTTTGAAACTTCTCAATTGGATAAAGGAACAATAAATAAGAAATAGGTGTTTTCTTATGTAGGCCAACGTGGGGGTTGAAAGGGGTAAAAAGCCTCCTAAATGTCGAACATAGGTCAAAGAGACAACCTTTACCATGGCTATAACTACCAAGGCACATTACGGAGTTGCTTGAAACCTCTGCATTGGCTAAAGGACAAAAAAAAAAAAAAAAAAAAAAAAACACTTACTTGCAATATATAATCTTTCCATTGTATCCGTTTCAAAACACCGCGGACATTGATTGCATCTGTCATTTAGTATTCGTTTTCTTGAAGTATTCGTTTAGTAAATTATGAGTATTCGTTTTCGATAAAGAGTGTGTTCCCATGTCAAAATCTCAAATTTTAATTGAAATACTTGCGTTGGATGATACTGTGTTCAACAATAAGATTGCTTTTAGGCTCGGGTTTTTATTATAAAATTTTCTAACGATAAATAGTTTAGAAAGAAATAAAAAAGAAATAGAAAGAATATTCTTTATTCTAGCTTCGAACGCTGAAGAGCATCATGAAAAAGGTATCATTCGAGCAGAAAGTAACAAGAATAAGCATAATTTTGGGCGCAGGTGCGTTTACTATGCACAGTGCTGTTTTGTTGTGCAAAGTTTGAAATTTTCAAGTTACCCGCCACAAGAGGAGCCATAGGTATCGTCTCAACGCCATTTGATGGGCTTTGTCGTACTTCTCTATGTTATTCTTTTTTTCGTTCATTTATCGCCAGTCGTTCTCACACTACGCCCAATTACCCCCCCAGGCCGCCCAGAGAACAGGGAAGCCAAGTCATATTCTGGGGGCCCAGACTACTAAAAGGGCCCGACCTGACTCATTTTATAAAGTTTATGTTTTCTTGATTTCGTATGTTCTCATACAATTACGTACTTTTTAGATATCACCTTCGTACGACTACTGAAATAGTACACATTGATTGAAATAGATCTACCAAGTACCAATACATTTGTCTTGTCCGTCTCCCTTAGCCTCGGAGCATAATTGTGGGACGTTAAACTAAATACTTAATTTCATTTCATTTCTCTTGTGTTGAAATAAAAAATCTTCAAATTATAAAATAGGTCTTACTACTAGTTAATGCCCGTATTGGTATATCCTCGGGGCTGCCTGGAATTTCTCTCCACGGCCTGCCCCCTCCGTCCCACCCCAAAATGAAACCCAAATGTCTAACTAGTAGCAAGAAGCAGTTTTATCTTGCCTTTTCTTTTAATAATTTAGTGCCTATTTGCCATTATTTTAAATACCATTTTATCTGCTTATTTACACAAAAGTAAGGCCTAAACTTTCGGGAATTAGCAATGCCTATTGTAACTGATTTTCCATTATTTATTTTCTTTTAGGCCTGTATCATCGGCCAAGAAACAAATAAACTTCTCTTTCTTGGAGCTAGAAATATATATTGCTCTGTGTGTGCCTCAGCTGCTGCAAAGAATATACAGTCACAAGATTATATATGTTACCGTAATTGGACAGCATCTTCAAGTGCAATGGAAGCAGACATTGTTGTTGAGGGTTTTAGTAAGAGTGAGGAAATGCACGGTCTTCGCTATAAAACATTTGTAGCAGATGAGGATTCAAGTGTGCACAGCAGAATTGTTGAACGAGTGTCATATGGACGTGAAGTAGTGAAGGTGGAATGTGCTAACCATTGTGTGAAAAATTACACGAAAGTATTGCATAAACTTCTTGTGGATAACACGTTTTCGCCGAAAAGCAGAGGAATCCTGCGCGACAGAATTCCACGCCTTACAGCAGCTGCTCGCGGTGCTATTTCCAGGAATGCGGCAGCAAAGAAGAGCGTCCAAGATCTGCAAGATGATCCTCGAAACGGGCCTTCACATGTATTTGGAAATCACGAAAAATGTAAGACATACTATTGCTCAAAAAAGAATGATGAAAATTTAGTACCGGTTCTTCAAAGAAAGTGGATTATATCATCATATAATGTCAGCAGTCCAACAGCTGATAAGGAAGGCAGACAAATTGCTATCTAATGAGACGGCTAATAGAGCAGAAGTCTTCATGAGCATTTTGTCAAAATTCAACGTTGGGAAAAAGATTAACTTTACAAAACGAGGGTCGTTTCAACGGAGGTACTATTTAACTGGCCTTGCATACAACAAAAAGGTGAAATGGCATCTTAGTCCCTGAAAATCTATGACAAAACGGAGTCCTGGAATGCATTTCAAACGCTTTATCGAGAGAAGATCTGAACAACACCGATCAAAGAGTGTTAGTAGGAAAGTAAGAAGGAAACTACAGCTTCCATCAACTAATCGTGATTATGGACCGAACGCTGACAAACCACCACTCTCTCCGGAATCACTTCGGGATGCTTGCAAAGTACAGCTGCAATCTTATGATGTAAGTCATTATTTTTATAATAGTCAAAATTTATATGAATATTGTTTACACACATTAACACATTGCACTGACAAGAACATTTACATGTACAAATACTTTGACGAAGTTGCTCGTAATAATTTTCCTTTTCTATTAGGAGCGGATAAAAATGCGTAAGTACGGATAGTTCTCATCACTACAATCAAACAAAAGAGCTCAGTAAGCGTAGCCCTTAGAACGCATATTAGTAAAAATATAGGCCCCGGATAGACGTGAAAATGAAATTCAGAGACAATCATGAATCACAGAATTGATATGTCATGATCCACTAATTGAAATCAAGCGAAATTCTTTTCAAATTCTTAATTTATGTGTGGATGGATACTCATTGAGTACGTAGAGAAAATTACGAGAATTTCTGGGAGCCTATCAGTTTTGTGGATTCATGTAATTATAAAATATGTCTCAACTCTACGATTCCAGGTTGTCTCGAAACTTCGTTTTTACATATTTCGCAAATATATACCTCCACAAAGATAATTTTGAAGGATATGTTTAGAACATTCCTTTTAATGTTTGTAGGAAAAGTAGCTATTTGTGCGTACAAATTTCAGTTCACCCTGTCCTGTTTTAAGAATGCTTTACATTATTTTTCATATTAGGTCAGTTCAGATGAAAGAACTTTGATTGAAGTATCCTCCCGCGGACAGCATGGGAATTCGATTTATGAAGAACATCGCCGCAACCGTCTAACATCATCCATGTTCGGTAAAGTTGTGAAACGTAAAGATCACACTTCGTGCCATGTGTTGGTGAAAGACATTTTGTACAAGAGAAATCTATCGACACCATCAATAGAATACGGAAGAAATCATGAAGATGTTGCTCTACGAAAGTTTGCGGAGGAGAAGAATGTAACAGTAGATAAACGAGGATTATATATTGATTCTACGTATAGTTTCTTAGCTACTAGTCCAGATGGTAAGAAATATTTTTCAATTTCTTTGTTGATATAATATAATAAGTGTTTAACTCTAATAAGTGCTGTTTGTTCAGTGTGCTATAATTAGAGGTATTAACTGAATCTGAACGAAACCAAATCACTTCCTTTTTGTTTATGGAAAAGGGACAGACAGATTATTATATTACTTTTTTAATCTATTTTCATTCTAGTCTATCAATTAATTCTCTTCTAATCATATTTCTGGATATGTGATAGAAGATGATGCGTTAGTGGAAGTAAAGTGTGTTCCTTCACTCAGAAATAAGGATGTCACTGAAGAGATAAAGAAAAAGAAAGGTGCATTTTTTCTTAGAGACCCTTCCAGACGGAACTATAGGACTAAATAGTAACAGCGACTACTACTACCAAATTCAGGGACAGTTGAATATTGCCAAATTAGAATTAAAAGCGAAATTAAAACTACAATATTATTTTCAACACACAAATCGCAATCTATCTATATAACTACCAGACCAGTATTGTGTTTATTTGTTGCTCTTTGTATTATAGTTGCGCTGTGTATGTATTTGAATTTGTTCATGTTGATGTACTTGTTAATATTGAATAAAGTAACTTAGGGTATTATTATATGATATAAAGACTCAAAATAGTGAACTAAGAATGATCTAAATAGTGTAAATAATTTATAAAATGAAAATTATCATTGAAACACTTTATTTTTACTCAAATATTCTGTTACATATTTTTTTTCACATAGACTCTTATGTACTTATGTTATACTCAAATAATTACTTAACATTACTTAAATTTCCAAGTTCCAAGTTTTTAAATGTAGTTTATAATGTAGTAACTGTATTCTTGAGCTGAATAACCAATCATATCATTATTTGTATTTTAGCATAAATAAAGAAATCGCTAGTCTGACTAGCCCCAGGTAACTGGGAAAGCAGCCAAGAAGACATTGTACCAGTGTTTCTCAAACTGTTTGGTAACAACTCCCAAAATCGGTAAACTATAAAGGAGTTTGTAAGTTTAAAAAATATTAATTCGTAAATGACTTTGTGACATTAGTATTGTACAAAGAGGAGACGTCGTAAATTTTTTTACTGACTTCCAAAGCGGGTCTAGAGGTAAATTGTTTGAGAATCACTGTACACATTCTTGACGGTCACAAGCCCGGTGAATGCTGAGTGACAATTGCCAATTGCTTTTCCTGTCATTTGTATTTTGTGTAGATCTTTATATAGAGAGGATAGAAGTGTGAAGGGGAGATCGACCAGTAGGGTCGAGTGAGCGCGAAGTACGTCAAGGAAGAATGAATATCTCCGCTCTATAGGATGAGTTTTTCTGAAGTGAATGACAGCTTCTACACAGGGAGGATAGACCTACTGACCGCGCGTTGAACAGAAGGATGGGTACATCACCATTGAAAGAACTCCCCCGCCACGGTTAGTGCAATAGATATAGACTGCTGCTACCAAACATGTTCTTCTAATTACTTGGTTCTCAAGACACGCTTTTGGGCCATTCTTTTCCCTTGAAACCCCATCCTTTCAATTCGTATTTGATGTTTTTTTTTATTTCAAGAAGACAAAAGAGGTTTCTATGGCTTTTTTTATATTGTCGTTTTAAAATTTTATTAAATTTGATAAATAATAACAAATGATATGTGTATGGCCCTGCACCGGCCCCAACCAGGGGTTTTCCCAGAATTTTGTCTGGGGTTCTGTATTTTTGCTGGGGGAGTTTGGATATTGATGCACGGAGGAACAACATAACGTACACGAAATTACATGTGTGATAAAATAAGGCAGAAAAAACATTCTCTAACAAGTACACCTTCTCCAAAAAATACTTTTCATGGCTTGATCGAGAGCTATTTCAGAATTGACTATCTCTACAGGGTACCCACGGAATTTTCAATTAAAGTTTCTAACATTTCTTCATACATTTACCCAGGGACGTACGCAGAGGGTGGGTCCTGGGGGTCCGGACCCCTCCGAAATTCCGACTTTTTTTCAAAATTTAGTCTAACTTTAGGAGCAATTTTACACATTTTATTATAATTTAACCTTAAATTGTATTCGGACCTCCCGAAATGGTTTGGACCCCTCCCAAAATAAATTCCTGCGTACATCTATGAGAGAAATATAGATACTTTATCTTTAGAGGGTGGGTCCTGGGGGTCCAGAACCCCCCGAAATTCCGACTTTTTTCTAAATTTAGTCTAACTTTAGGGGCAATTTTACACATTTTAATATAATTTAACCTTAAATTGTATTCGGACCTCCCGAAATGGTTTGGACCCCTCCCAAAATAAATTCCTGCGTACATCTCTGAGAGAAATATAGATACTTTATCTTTAGAGGGTGGGTCCTGGGGGTCCGGACCCCCCCCCCCCGAAATTCCGACTTTTTTCTAAATTTAGTCTAACTTTAGGGGCAATTTTACACATTTTACTATAATTTAACCTTAAATTGTATCGGACCTCCCGAAATGGTTGGACCCCTCCCAAAATAAATTACTGCGTACATTTCTGAGGGAAATATAGATACTTTATCTTTAGGGGTGATATGAAAGGCTATGTATTTTTCTCTATATCCATCGATGAATTATGGCAATAACCATTCAAACTATTGAAACAGATCAACGTGAAGCTTCCACCACAGCAAGCATATATAGCAGGCACGTATCCAGGGGGGACCTGGGGGCTCATGTCCCCTCCGGAACTGAAGCACGTTTCTAATAAACATACTTTTACGCTTTTGAGATTCTTTTGTTTCAAATTACTTCGAGTCTGTCAAAATTTTGGGCAATATGTTGTCGTCTTCTTGTAAGTCTAAGAACATACCGTGATGCCATTGCCCCTTGGTGAAAAAAAAAGAACACTTTTAACACTAGAATGCCCGCACTTCCGACATACCTAGAATGCCCAGTGGAACAAAAATGTTCCACTTCTTTCGATTCTATAGCAAATAAAATATATTTTTCAAAATCTGAATATTATATGCCTTAATCCACTAAGAACTTCCACAAAGACGTATCACATTATTCTAGCATTGTTGTGAGGCAGGGGTAGTGGGGGAGGGGGAAGCAGAATAGAGTGAATTAAGTTCAAGTGCTTCCATTTTGTATGAAAATTTTATGTTACATCTGAACTATATGCTCCAGCGCATTTATTTGTTTTCTGCTCTTATCACAAACAGTGTTTGCTAGGAATTATATTTTTTCAACTAATAAATGCGAAAAAGCCTAACAGAAATTAAAAAAAAAAAGTTTTGTGGAAAGTGTTCCTTTGAATTGCTACACCACCGTCCTCAGGGGCAAACAGTATTATCAGTTTGCATGACATGCAACACATCCAAATGTTTTCATTTCTTTCGCTGTACACTGTTTGCACACAACCTTTTTGCAAGACGTACATACATTGCATGATCGTCCACAACCCACTTTACACTTCTTGCGTACCTGACAACGCCTTCGTGTAGTTTTCGTAGAGCTGGAAAATGTTGATGTTCCCGGTGTCTGACTCTCCTCTCTATTCCTTCCTATCATGTACCTTTCTGCCAGTTTCTCTGCAAGTTGCAAAATAAATTTGCGAAGTTCTATGACCTTTCCGGTGACCATCTTGAACAGCACCCAGGAATTAACTGCTGCCAGGTCCAGTAAGTTACAAAAAGTGTGTACAGGCCATCATCGGCTGGCAGGCTTCACAGAATATTTGCGAGCCATCATGTCAACTGAATATACACCACTCTTTGTCTTCTAATATATAACAGTTTAAGGTTTCTTCTTGCCATCTGCTTGCAGTTCCACTTGTGGATGCATTGTGCTCAGCATCATGTTCGCTTTTGTCTGGTAAACCATGAGGGTAGTTTGTCCATGTTGCAACACCTGTGTGTAATGTAAAGGAGCCTTTGATTTTTTCACAGAAACTTTAATCTCCCTGTGTGAACGATTCATAGTTCCTACTAGACTAGTAGAAGCAAAACGTAGTCTGTTAGCAAGTGCTACCGAAGTAAAGTAATTGTCACACGTGTCATTTCTTCCTTTCTTCAAGAAGGGCTGAACTAGTTTCATCGCAACATATTCTGAAAGTCTTTCCCCTGCCGCACGAAACTCAGCCTTGCCCAGGTACGGGAAGGCGTTTATTACATATTTCGTATTATTGTCCACGGCTACCCAACACTTTTGACCATATTTATCGGGCTTGGACGGCATATACTGCGGGAAAGAACATCTCGCTTTCGAACGCATCCACAGATATGTCTTGGGCTGGTACATAGCACATCTGTGAATTCTCCACGAACTTATACCATATTTCTGAAATATCACAAAATTTGTCTGTTTCCAATCTTGCGCGTCTCGTAGGCTTGTCGTCGAATCGTAAGTACATCAGAATCTCCAATAACCTGTTCCTGGAAATCGCCTTCTGGCAGAAGGGTACACCCCATTTCTGGGACCATAAGGAATGTACCTTGAAACCTTTTGTCCCTGTAGCACCACAAACGTACATTATTGCAATAAATGCTTCTAACTCATCCAGTGTCATCGACCAACTTTCCTCAACAGTTTGTCTGCGTGCTTCTTTTTCTGTGTATTTCCGTATTCTATTCAACATAGGATCATCAATTATTAGGCGCTAAGAACTGGCAATACTGTCATCAGCAATGTGGCGTATCGCGTGTGATGGAGGACCTTGTTTTTCTTTCAGTACATTTTGCTTAGCAATCCTACCACTTGCAGGATTACCTGAACGTACTACCTCCCAACGGGTACCACCTGGAGCAGTAATTGTCGTACCAATTTGTAAAATGGATTGTTCCATTGCATTACACACACGCTGAACCGGAAGCACAGTTTCTGACATGGATTCGCTACCATCATCTGCCACAGAATCTGACATTTGTGTCTCATCAGAACACTTTCCCTCACTCACTTTTGCTACTTTTTTGCTCTGTTACAACTCACCTTGTACATTACAGGACCGTTTATGTGAGAAACAGGAATCAGAGATGTGGTTACTGCACGAGATAAATTGCTATCACTTGACGACAGAGGAATGAAGTCCTCATCACCGCTGAGGCTGCTGTCTGACAAACCTCCCGAATCTCCCTCCAATAGCTCACAAAACACTTGAAGGATCTCTTCCGTGCTTGGTCCTTTCTTTCGTGACATTTTCAAACTTAAATTTCGAAAAAGTTTGTCAATTACAGACCAGAATCGACTGGAACTAACTGCAAAACAATGACACGTCCAATGTACCGTAAGGTTCATTTCAATTATTTGCGCTAAAAATCAACGCGTCATTCACATCGACTTAGTCAAATAGAAGTCATAACTAGCTGCATAACTATAGCACGTGAAACGAAGCTAATTACACAGCATCTCTAGTGTGCAAAATTTGAAACACTATATAAAGCCTTTGTTTTCCTGGCTAGGCGGATGAGAGGAAGTGAACGAGGGAAAGGTGGTGAAGAGGGAGGGGGATAACGCATTGAGGAGAGGGACAGGAATGCAAACAGAAGAGGGATAATGAACGTCAGTGTAAAAAAGGGTAATAAAATGTGCGTAATAATGTATGCCTCATATACCTGAGCATGGTGGAACAAAATTGTTCCGCGGGCATTCTAGGGATATGTGGTAATATCTAAAAATTGATAATTCCTACGAAGGTAATTTTCACCCAATCGCATCCTTTTTTTCAAAAGATTAAAAGTCACAGAATGAAATAAAAATCGTGCGGTAATTAATAGATAAGGACTGCAATGAAGATGATGGTGGAACAAAAATGTTCCGTTGGGCATTCTAGTGTTAAATAGGAATAAAATTTCGTTTCTGTTTAGTTTACAACTTTAAATGTAATAGAACTATACACTCAGTGTTTTCTTGTTATTCTTGTTATATGCTATCGCAGACATTTTCCTTAGTTACTTATCTCTCGGAAATATTTGTTAGACCTTCTTTGTGCCACAATACAGTTCATTCAAACTAAACTGGTTCTTATAATGAAAAGTAAGGAAAAGTTTAAGCAAGAATAGAACTGTTGCATTATATTATTATTATTATTATTTGGAAAACAAATTGATAGTGTAAAACATTAGAATTACGTGCTTACGAGACTACCCCTTGTCATCCCCCTCGCGAAAAGAAAACCTGGATGAGTGCTTAATATATAGTGATTAAATTCCCATCAAATCAAATAAGTTCTCATGTATCCGAACTTGATACATGGATACATGTATTCAAACTACAGACCAGGAGAGCATAACGTGTTCTACAAGATAAAATTTTGAGATGACCAATTTCACATCACATCACAAACTCAGGATTGTGAAGACGAGGCACGTATGCAGGGAGTGGGTCCGGACCCCCAATATCCCGACATTTTTGTAAATTTAGTCTAATTTTAGGGGCAAATTTACAAAGTTTAATATAATTTAGCCTCAAATTGTAGTTGAACCCACCCAAAAGATTTCGACCCCTCCCGAAATAAATTTCTTCGTACGTCCCTGGTGAAGACTATATCTGAATTCGGTTTCTCGTAATAAATAATATAAACAAAATTTTATATAAACATATTTAACATTACTGTGCTCTTTTGAATAACAGTTTCATGATTTGTTGAGATTATTTTCTGATTTATAAGATATTATATTAGATTCAGCTAAAAACATT
Source organism: Thermobia domestica (assembly GCF_964235325.1). Classification (NCBI taxonomy): domain Eukaryota; kingdom Metazoa; phylum Arthropoda; class Insecta; order Zygentoma; family Lepismatidae; genus Thermobia; species Thermobia domestica. The sequence continues at coordinate 151,761,000 of NC_137471.1, read as the reverse complement.
CCACCATATTTTAAACGTTATAACATATGTGGCAACAGTAGCGTAACTTCAAGCCTCAGAGTCCCCATAGCCCTTGGTTATGTGCCCTCTTGGTCGAAAGGTTTGTGAGGGCGCAATTTATGCCTGTGTGTGGCATATACTTTTGGGAAATAAACTATTCAATAAAATGATTCTGACAAGTATTCAGTGACATAAATAGAAAATATTTTGTCCAGCAGGATAAGTGGCGTAACAAGATGAAGGACCAAGAGGGGTGCTCCTCCCTCAATTCTGATTGAGTTTGAGGGGCGTCAAAGGTATATAAGATTCATTTTGCAGCCTTCAAAAACAAAAAGGAGGCAATATTACAAGAAAGAAAGTAAGTATATTAGTTATTTCTTTTGTCGGCGCTGATTGACTACGGTCCGCCTTCGGTAAAATCTTTTTGTACATAAAGTAGTTACTATATAGATATTTTTGATACCGTATATGTGAAATGAACCCTCCAAAGATAATGTATAATTAAACATGAATAAAAAAATAAATAATGCTATGTAATATTGCAGTCACGGGAGATGTAAACATATTCTTTATTTCCTTTATCTATCTGTTAGGGAAGCGTAATAAAATAGGTTTCCCCCGCCATTTTAAACTTTGTTACTCGGCTGACTAGTGTTTTCTTGTTTTCTCAAAATCAGCTAAACGGAACGTTTTCCTTCTTTAAAAAGTAGTATTACTGTTTTATTACAAACAGTAATAGTTTTTAGGACTATATTGATGAATAAGAACTCAAGATTTAAAATTATCGCACTTTTCCGTACGGTAATCGGATTTGGATGTACATCTGTGGACAGCCAAATTACTGTACAATTTCCATCTCTAAATCGAACAAAATATGTTTTTAAATATATTAGTATTTTATTTCGTAACAGAAGAAAAGACTTGTAGGTTGAAAATATATAAATATTGGAAACAGAAGGAAGAAGTTAAAGAGTTACTTACAAAAATAAAAATAACGTAAGTGTATTAGCGGGATATTGCGCTCATTGGTATGCGTTTTCGTGCACAGAGAAATAATAATAATAATAAAAAAACGTATCAGATACTCCATAGAAACACATTATATACCAAGCAATACAGAACAAGTAATCATTTCATTTCTTCCTTTTCTCTGCAGGTATTTATTAAATGTATTTAATTTACTGGTATTTCGTATTCTGAAAATGTACAAGAATGAAGATAAAACAAGAAATTCCCATTTATCGAAAACTTTCAATATTTTTTTTCTTTTTCTGAAACTTCAAGAGGGTTCGAATATGATGAAAATCTTGAAAATATTTTTATTATTTCGGTCACTGGTTCTTAACAATGGCTTAACGCCCCCACAGGCGTTTTCCTTTCTAAACGAGGCTTGGAACAAAAATGGGCGATTGGAGGGCGTTTGAGATTTCATGACATGTTATAGACTGTTTTCTTATTATTAGACGAAAACTATGACTTATTTTACCAATACACACAAAACACACCTATAAATATACAAAAGAATTGTATATATAAAACAATTATGTTCTTTATGTTCATTATTCGTGAAACTGATTTGACTGTATTTAACACTTTTTCATTATTGAGACACGGTCACGGTCACGGTAATTTTGTGGTTATGTATAGAGTATCGGGCCGGAGCCCCTGACTCCATGAGTAATATGTTAGAAAGAATATATCAAGATGTGATGGTGGTTTGTTGGATGTTACTATTGTTTTGGTATGTATGGGAGACTACATCTGCAACTGTCGCAGAGTAGCTGATTATGACTTCTTTACCAGTCCTGGAGAGATTTTAAATGCGTGGTGTTCGATGGACGTTCCGCAGTGCACATTCCGTGCCGATATTAGCTATAGCTGGATTTATATGTCTGGGTAAAGTACGCCAGAACTTATTGTGGAGTTGCCGTAGTACGTCTCTGACAGTGGGTAGCTCTAAGTCTTCCAGGATCTGGCTGTTTCGTGTATATTTGTTGTGACCAGTAATTATAGGACCAGCTTGAGTTTGCACACTTTCGAGAGTTTGTACGTGACTATGTGAAGCATGTTGCCAGGCAGGGCATGCATAAGAGATGGTAGACAGTATTATCATTTTGAAGATGTGAGCTCGGACCTCATGAGAAAGACAGCTACAGCGCAAGATGGGGTACAACGCTGAGATTTTTCGTAATGCTCTCTGTTTTATGTCTCTGATGTGTGCGGCAAACGTTAGACCACGATCTAAAGTTACGCCCAAATATTTGGCGTGCGTAGCATGAGGAATGCGTGTGTTCTCATAGGTTAGATTTCGATGGACGCGGATGCGTCTCCGACTGTGGATGACAGCACAGCTTTTGTCTGCATTTATTTTGATTCTCCAACGTCTTGCCCATTCTTGAAAACCTATGAGTTGGCGTTGCATGTATATGTAACACTGTGCAAGTGAGCTACTGGTCGTGAAAAAAGCAGTATCGTCGGCGTATGTTGCAACAAAGCAATGGGGTAAGGTCGGGATATCTGCTGTGTACAAATTATATAAAAGCGGTGAAAGTACAGCGCCTTGTGGAACACCTGCTTTAATAGGTCTAGACGTGGATTTAACTCCATCAACAGACACATGGAATTTTCTGCCAATGAGGTAGGAACGCAGTAAATGCAGAAGACGATCTGAAAACCTTGCATGTATAGTTTATATAAAAGTCTAGCTAACCATACTTTATCAAAGGCTTTTGAGACATCCAGATAGACCCCAAGGGTGTGTTGTTTTCTGTTGAAAGTCACTGTTAAATGATCCACTACTCGCACGAGTTGTGTAGTAGTGCTATGTTGTACACGAAACCTGAACTGATGAACTGGTAGAAGGTCTCTAGTAGCTACATGCTGTTTCAGCCTCCAGAGAAACACACGTTCAAAGAATTTACTTAGGTGTGACAGAAGACTTATTGGCCTATAGTTTTCCGGGAGAAGTGGATTCTTCCCGGGCTTGGGGATGGTGATAATACGAGCTTCCTTCCAGGTCTTCGGGAAATAGCATAAGTGAAAGATGGCATTAAATAAATAGGTTAGGAAGACCAGTAGTTTTCTGGTTGGATGTTTTAGGATATCAGATCGAATTCTGTCGGGCCCGGATGCTGTCTTCGCCGGCAGACATTTGATATGTCTTTCTATTTCTCGAGGTGTAACTAAAATGATGTCATGTATAGGGTTTTGTGTAGTTAGGCTATGTAGTGTGGTTCGGATGTGCTGTTTGAGATAGGGATCAAGACGTGATCTGTTAGGCTGGAACTGTTCTTCCAGGGAGTCAGCTAAAATATCCGCTTGGGACTGTGGGTCTTGAGTCAGTCCTTGTTGGCATTGAAGGACTCTAGCTCTGGAAGCATTTGTTGCACGCTGAAAGGATTTAAAGAATGTCCAAATTTTTCGATCATTTGCTGTGATATTTCGAAAGGTTTCTTCCCAGTACTGTTGATTTTGTCGCTTTGTGAGCATCTTGAGCTTCGCACGCAGTTTATTCCATAATGTTTTGTATGCTGGATGTAGTGTATGCTGCCATCGGCGACTAGCCCAACGTTTAAAATGGAGATAGATCTGCAGATGTAGACTGTCACACTGTCCTGTGTGCGTTGGAGAGATTTTGGTAGAGGAGCTCGCTGCCTCTGCTGTTCGAAGTGCTAATGTGATGTGAGAAACCGCTTGGTCGATGTCCTCAATGGTAGCTGGCCGATCTCGGAGATCTATCATAGTGTTTAGTTTTTGTTTAAAGATATCCCAATCAGTTTCTATTTGCTTAAAAATAGGGGAAGAATGGGCAATGCTGCTGTGTGATTAGTGATGGGCAGTGGGAATATTCCCGGTGGGAAGGAATTTAAAAATGGGAATATTCCCGGGTTTTTTCCCTGGCCTATAAATTCCCGGGAAGGAATTTATTTTCATTTTTTTACTTTATCCTCCAAATTATAAGAACCATATGACAAATTACTTTATTTTAATATATTATGATTTACTTCTATGTTTTAAAGAAATTGGAGGTTAAAAAATTTAAAATTATTTGACGGTATTTTATATAACTAATAATATGATTTTTTAAAGTTCCATTTGCATTTGCACTAAAAAGTAGGGTAATTGTTTAGTATTGGAGGCCAAAACTAGCAAAAAGTAGGATGATTTACGGAAGAAATGAGTTGATAGTGATGGTCAAGTAGTCAAGAAAGTATCAACCATATATTTTTTAAGGCAGTAAGGGATTTATACAAAACGGAAAGGTAAGTGAAAGTGATTTATTTGAGAAAAGAAAGTCAATTGTTGGCAACGAAGATAGAAAAGAACGTGCCATGCGGGGCTCTAACCCGTCTTCGTTCGCTAACGCTTGCTCCGCAATGCTGTCTGAATTTAATGTTGGTAACGTAATTTAACGTATGAAACCATAAAACAACCACATCGGAATAGAATATCGCAAAAAAGTAGGTGCAAAAGCTGGCCCCCAATGCTAAAGAACAGCCAAAATTAGCAAAGTACTAATTTACAAATGAGGAAAAGGAACCATTTTGTAAAGTAATATAGAAATTATGTAGAAATAGAGATGAAGTACTATTAATAAACCCTGAACCACCATTAGTAATAGACGTCGGTCTGTCTCCACTCTCTGACTCGAATTTCTGAAGAGGTACTCGGACTTCTTTTACATGTGAATTAACGCATGGAAATTCAAGAAACAGGTAGAATGAAAGGTCGTGTATGGCAATATTACGTGCTAAAATATAAAGATAAGTAAGTATCTTGCAAATTTTGTGAACTAAATATGTATGCGCAAATGTTGATAAATTGGTGAGACATGTATCTTCTAGCATTTATCCAATCTAATTGGTTTATAACATTTATAAATTTAATGTGTTTATAATAACAGTAATAGAGTCAAGTTGAGCAAATCCACTTACATATAAATTTAAACTGTTACTATATAATTTTTTCGCACATATTTAATTGATAGAACTTATTGTAAATAAATATACATTTATGCGTACTCTCTAAATATAATAAAGTGTTAATAAAGTAACATAGTACCGTTCAGAATATACATTTTAAAGAGTCCTCTGTGGACAACAGTAATAATATGCTTTGATATAAAAATTAATTGAACTCTGAAATCATAATACAGTAATAAAATGCAATTTTCTTTCTGATTGTACATAAATTCCCGGATAAATTCCCATTTTGGGAATCTTCCCGGGAATATTCCCAGGGAATATTCCCGAAAAATATCTTCCCGGGAATTTACCCATCGCTAGGTGTGATACGTGAAAAATGACTGGATCATGGTCAGAGTCTAAATCTGAGATGACATAAGGATGGACAGTAAAGGATACGTCTTTACAAAGAGCGACGTCAAGCACATCGGGTTGTTCGCCGAACTTTGGATAATGAGTTGGGTCTGGCGGAGCACTGATGTTGAAGTTGGACGTGAGGAGGTATTGGTGTAAATCGTCTCCAGCACTGTTTGAAGTAATCGAGTTCCATTCTCCATGTTTATCATTAAGATCTCCAGCTAAAATGACCTTTGGCCCTAAGTTAGCGATGACATCGAAGTCTGTGGGAGTAGATAATCATGGTTACTTCTGGGCCAAAACTCTAAACCAACACATTTCGAACATATTTTTGACCAGCGCAGAAGGAACCAACTATTCATTCAAAGTTACACGGCCCAAAGTATTCCCATAACTACAATGCTAAAGTGAGATAGAATATGCTTTTATGACACTTAAAATCATAAAAACTTATATCTAAAACTTATAACTTATAGTGCTGTCTTTGATTGAAAAAGTAGTTTTTGTTTGATCGAAATCGGTCCACAGATGGCTGAATGATGATAAGTTAAAGTTAAGTATGTTGAATCACTGGTTACACCAGACGCACATACATATATTCAGCTTACAAACCAGTTTCAGTTCAGAGAAACAAAGAGTATACAGCCTCTCTCTTTCCTTCTTCTCCTCACACTAACATACATATATATACATTAGCCTCCTCACACCAACAGAACTTCTAGCTGCAGTATACACTAGATGGAGCTGTTATGACATAATCCCACGAGATGGGACTACGCAATAACTATGACATAATCCCACGGGATGGGACTACGTAATAACTATGATGTTAATTGATATACGTCATTATATCCTTCCACCTTCAGCAAGAAAGAGAGAGAATGACTTACATATAGCTCAACATGATTTCCTCAAATAAAAGAAAGAAATTCACAACTCACAAATTGTACCTGCTGTTCTCACTAGATCTCTTTTTAGAATCAGTGTCTCCAACTGAATATTTTTTTCAGAACGTTCCAGGATTTTAATTTTTCAAGATATCGCTTTAAAACATATCTGGATGAATTCACCCCATTACTAATAAATATGATAATTGTTAAAAGTAAGTTGGCAACACTGACAGTTTCACCCCCAAATAAAGTTAAAATTCAATAGCTCGGTCCCTAATTAACCGATTTCAAAAATTCAAACGGCAAATGAATACTAATAACATAGCCAATTTTACAAAATGCATAAATGGTTGCATAACCCAAAGGATATGTTCCCTTTTTTAATATCTTTACAAAATTTCATTAAATCGAAAAAATTAAAAATACTACCATAATTTAAATAAAATTTTAAGACCTTTTTAAATAATAACATTTTCCCGAAAACTCAAAAATAATCCCGTAAAAAATTCCGAAATTTCGAATTTGCTATAACTTCATCAAATAATAACCGATTTTCAAAATTCAAACGGCAATCAATAGACAAATAAATTTCCTATCTATTGAATGTCTTATAAATTGCGTAACTCTAAGGATATAATTACAAAAACTCAAATAAATACCTTATTTATACATGTATCTTTAAAATTCAAATGACATTGTGTTCTATATATCCAAAGGTCTTAGTTTTTATAATCTTGAAACTATAAAAACACTTATACACTTAAAATTACAAGTTCGGATATTGATAATGAAATCATAAAAACACTTATACGCTTAAAACTTACTTAAAATTACAAGTTCGGATATTGATAATGGAATCTTCTGCTAACCTCGTTCTGTATAGGAAACAATGACTTCTTAAACTCTGTCCACTGATCATAATTCAAGCTGAATAGACAGCCGTTAATATCGAAAACTACTTGAACTTCGGTTTGCACATTTTTTACAATTACATTGAAATTATTAGTAAGTATAAATTTCTTTTGAGGATCCATTCTATCCACTCCATTTTTTACTTCTGACGACGTATTTTTGGTCATTTTTATTATTATTTGGATTTACAAACCCGATCCTCATTTCAAATTTACATACAGAACTCAACAGTTGGATAATTATCTTTTAAACCAGTGTATTTGATTTTTATTCCATCTTTAACGATCTTATCAATCATTTTATCTGTTAAGTGTTTTGTAAATCTGGGAGCAACTGGATTGCGCACACTATAGATCCCGAATTGCGCACAGATCTGTGCTGGTCTTTCTGAACACAGATTTTTGCCCAACGTTGCCACAATGCTAGATTTAAAGTCAGTGCGCAAAGAAGGTTTTCCTTCAGACTAGGATAGAAACAGAAATTAGAAATAAAATTCATATTATATTGAGGATTAACTAAATATAATTTTTGGTCATTAGATACAAGAAGTCATGATACCTCCAAATTTACAATCCAGATGTTAAAATTTTCTTGTCTCATAATCTGAATCCCTTGGGAGTTCTAGTACCTATTTTTAGGTACTAAAGTAGCGTCTTCATTATTCGATTAAAAAAGAACCAATAAAGCTTTTTACTTTTTTTTTCAAGTCTAGATTCACTGTAGAACACGTTACGTATCGTTTCACGCGTTTCACGCCTTCATGCGTCGAGACATAGGATGTGATGATATCATAACTTTAAAAAAAAATCTTAGGCCTATTTTCATTATATTTTGGCGGGCTTACTTTCGCACCTAGAAGACTGAAATTTTGTATAAACATTCAGTCCACCGAGTACTATTTATTATATTTTTTCGGATCTCTGCGTTAGCACAAGCTGGATCCAGAGGCGCAAAAAAGTAAATAAAAGGGATTTTGTGGTTTAAAAAATCCCTTTTTAAGCGATTTTCCCGCCTGAGATACATGATGGAGACATGTGAAGGGTCCGTTTGAAAGGCAGTTTTATTCTGAAGATAATAAAGGGCAAACTATGATTCTAGGATAAATAGGGATGTCTCAGGAAATGTTCTGCCTGAGATCAAGATATTTTACAGTAATCTGGGGCATTGTGGGGATTATTGATATTTTTCCCGCCCTGACTGTTCAAGATAAAAGCTTGAAATTTTGTACAGGCATTTAATACACCCCTTAGTGTTTTCCAGTTGAGTTTCAGATCTCTGCATTAACACAGTTGGGGTTCAGAGGGGCTCAAAATTTTTAAAAAAGAAAATATTTTCAAAGAAAAATCCCGATTTCTCTCAAAATTTCCCGCCTCAGAGACATGATAAGGAGATGTGAATGGTACAATTTGAAAGGTTGCTCTATTGTAAAAAGAAAACGAGGTATGAACCATGATCCTATGATAAACAGGGATGATGCTGTAGCCGCTTGACTGAAAGTCTCTAATTTACCTTAAAAAGCCGGAATCTATAAGGGTTAAGCATTTCATACTGCTTCAATATAATGTGATGTTTCTTTAAATCTTCCTTTTTTTGTATTGGTATATCCTTTCGCAATTGATCTTAATTTCAATTTTGTTTCTGATTGTATCTTCAACAAAAAAGAGATCACCTGATGAATATCTGGACCAAGTGAATAGAATTATTAATTGTAATGTTTGTGAAATGTTTCGGCATTATTTTCGTTCGAGGAGCTACTGAGGGTTCTGAAGCCCATATTCTATGTGGAAACCTAAATAAAACAAAGCAAACATTTATGATGACATTCTTAATGTTAATAATAATAATAATAATAATAATAATAATAATAATAATAATAATAATAATAATAATAATAATATAGGCTAATATAGTATACATACTTCCCACTGCTAGCCAAGTTTTATGGAAAAATTGAAAACTGAAAAAGTGAATAATTTTCTCCGTTGTCGTAAAGTTTTGCTTTGGTCAATTTATTAAGGTCTGTCGTTAACGTCTGGTCATATAATAGGATAGTTGTTACAATAATATGTGCGATACAATGAACTTAAATTACAATATTATTAGTATAATTCAACGATGTGAGTAAACTACTTCCTCATACTAATTACACTGCATTCCAATATAATCCTTGTAAAATTACACGATTTACTTATTAATAATAGGGAATCTGTCAATATATATGTTAAATCACCTTCCTAAATCTAGTTAGAATATATAATTAGAAACAGTATTATGTCGCTAGTTTTATTACATACACTACGACTATTCACAGTAAATGCTATCATTGTTCGTACCTGATGTTACTCGCACAAGTTAGGACGAATAGTAACCTTTCTCCATCATAACTGAACTCAACTTCTCTTTCAATCACTTACTGAAGCAGCCTCTGTAATATTTCTCGGAAGAACTGGTGTGAGATCTTTTTTTTTTGAATGCAGTATATAGCTTCTCTATCCTTATGTGTTAATTCCTCTGTATTTTCTAAATTAGCTCAGTCCTAGTAATTTTATTCGGCCCTTGGTTCGGGTATTCCGCTGCTCTTTTCTTACAGATTTACATAACAGAAGAGAAAATATTTTTCATCTGACAACATTGCTTAATTTTTCTGTGCGCAGTCCTGTACATAATGACAGCTTGTCAATGACTTATCAGGTAAAACTGATAAAACTGGAAAAGTGTGCGCAATCTCATTGCAGCCGTAAATCTAGGTGGAAGAAATACCTTAAACTCTTCACATTCAACTAAAATGCTCTTTCCAAACTTAGTTTTAACCTTTTCCATTTTCACAATCTTATATTATGTATCTAATTCTAATTCTCTTAATCCAATAACTTGTTTTTGTTCAAGACTTCCAAGCTTGTTTAAAAAATCAACGTGTTTTGCCATATTTATTATATAGAATTTTTTCTAATAGTCTCGAATTTCGTTAAGTATGTCATTGATTCTGTTAACAATATCTCTTACATTTTCATCTGTTAATTCTCCATTCATGAGTTTAATTACATTAAGCTCATCTTTAAACAGCCCAATTCGATTCACCATATTTTTTTAATATTCTTTCTTTGAAGCTATATTAAACCGTGTTGATAGACCAGTGATAACAGCAGAAGCCGAAGCAAATGCAGTTGTAATAACAAAATACACTGTAACAGGAATAAATACATTGATGAGCCCTGTAGAAGCTGATAATAGAATTGATAACGTAATAATAGTAATATAAACACATTTTATTCTCTTGAACTTCCTTTTGTTTTTCATTAATAACTTCTCAAGATTTAATATAGTATCTTCAATTAACACAATTAAGTTCTCACGTGGAATGTTATCTGGAATAGTCATTTTATTAAATAAGTTTTTATGATATTGTCATAAAAACACTTACAAACTAAACAAATCTAATAAACATATAATTGATTTATATCTTCTCAATTATTTTTTCTTTCTCAACATCATACTCGAAATTTTTCTTACCAATCATAACAACATAGCAAATTGTTTTATCTGGTACATCGCTTTCAAAATTAACAGTCAGTTTCAAATTAGTTCTATCACTTACAGTTACTGATTTATGCTTGCTTGTGTTAATTACGAACATCGGTCTATTTTCCAAAAATTCTTTAGGATAATAAAAAATCTCAGTGTTTCCAATTGTAGCTCGCTTATATACCGTATACATTTCATAAACTTTCAAATACTTATGTTTTGCAAAATCTAAGTTTAAAGATTCTAATGGGAAAGATTCATTTCTAGAATTACGAAAATGGATATTCTGAACTTTACAATGATCAAAATAGCTTGAATCTCTTTCTTGATTATCATTTCTATCAGTTTGGAAAAAGGCAATCACAAAATTAGGCATATCAAATTGACTTGAGTTAAATTGTGTGGTTAAATCGAATTCTAAATACTTTCCACTAACAGTCTTCTGCAAACATTGATACGTGTTGAATGAAATAGGAATCTTACCTTCTTTTAACATATTAGATCTTAACGAGGTGGCATAGTTAGGTTCATAATTAACAATAGGCATTCTTAACTCCATATTTGTAATCTTAACTTTACCTGGATGAGGTTGATCATTCTCATATGTTCCATCCTGCTTTTTGTTTTCCAAATAGCAAATGCGTTATCATCAGAACCACTTCTTTTAAATGTATATCTCAATCCTCCTTTCCACATAATATCTTTAAAATCTGAACAAAATCCTGGCAAAAGTCTTAGCAAAAACACTATTTCTTCATCTGTTCTTGTAATTCCTCCCACGTAATTCCTTCCCATCCACATTCATCATAGTGATTTGCCTCTGGTTTTGAAATCGTACATGTGTTTACAGCTGTTGAAGTTAAACCAGGATAATCAATAATACCCAATATCTGTCCATACTTACTAACTTGAATTTGAGAAAACAAATGTGGGAAGAAATTATTAATAAGTCTAATATTTTGACCAGTAGTATATTCTCCATCAGCATCTCTACCTCTAATTTCAAAAGTTACATAAATATCAGCATAATAAGGATGTATGAAGCCATCACCCACGTCAATATCAAATTCAATAGAACTGTTTGGCTTATTTAAATTCTCGATTGTTTTTTGATTAGGTTTAAAGTAAAGTATTCATATGATTCTATCTTATCCATATTTATTATAAAAATATTTGTAATCGTTTTATGAATTAAGCCCATAAAATAAACCCATAAAAACTTAAATATAACTTCTCTAAATATCCTTATTCCTATTCACCTGACTAATAATTTCTGAAAAATTATACCCATCTGTAAACATTTTTAACACTGTAATTGCATAAATGTCCAGAAATTACCTCGTTAAAATGTTGTATACGGCTGCTATTGTAGTCTATATTATGACCAAGATATTTTACGAGTGTTTTGGCGGATTACCTCTAAATGAATCAAACACATACTTTCTATTTTTTTCCAATAACAAATCCTATGCGTTCCTATATTTTTAGACGTATCAAAATTAACAATACCACACTCATTCTTCCTTGGTTGTTTAGGCAATTCATCACTCATAAATACACCTCTATAGTTTCTTATCTTAAGTTTTTTAACAAGTTGTATTAGGTCTAAATTACTTAAAGGTTTAATTTCTTCTTTTTCTTTACTGTTTTGGAGTTTACGTTTTTTGAAAGCTTACCACCTTGTTTTTCTTCCAATGCTAAGTTATGTCGCTTTTGTTCCTCTAATTCAATTTTATTCTTTTTTGCATCATCTACAGTCTTAGCAATAGCAGCCGCACCTCCAGCAACAGAACCTAGAGCACCTATTAAAGCTAAAATCGTTGGAATAGTAAATATAAAACCACCATAATAAACTTTATTATCATTTGCCTTCATTTCTTTGTTTATTTTCTTAAGTTGTGGTATAGAAAGAGATAGAGACATACATTGCCCTTTACTTAGTTTTGCTTCCTTTTGTTTGAGTTGTTTGTTAGTTAAAATTTGATCTATATTTAATTGTTTAAGTTCCTGATTAGGAATCGTAAATGTAAAACCTTTTAACGGCATATTTCTTATATAATTAAAAGCTTTTTATGAAAGATTTCCATAAAAAAGTACATACAAACCTAAACCAAATCTTACTTTTGTTACTTATAAACCTAAACCAAATCTTACTTTTGTATTCATCACAAAAGCAGTTCAAAGAGCAGGTAGTTTTCAGTTATTAAATTAGCATCTTTAGCAAAAACTCTTTCCCAAGCTTTATTTTCTAATTCCTTATCACCAATATAACTTGATTCTGTATCTTTATTATCCCTATAGTATATATCATGTTCTTTACAAGCCTCATCTAATGGGTTAATACCTTCCCCACCTCTTTCTAACCTTTTTTGAAGCTTCGTAAAAGGCCCACAAAATCTGAAGCCTGGTATATGTAACTCCGGTATTCCCTTCATGTTTAAAATCTTATTCATTAGTCCTTTCCCAAGCTTCTCATCATTCCAGAATCGTGGTGGTAACGTATTTAAGATCTTAGTCAAATAACCTATACCTTTTGGATCATTAGGTATAAATTGTATGAGTTTAGAATTAATCATATCCATAATACCTACTTTCTCATTATAAAAGTTATCATTTCCAGATTTTTCTTCCCCATCAATAACAATCAAGCGATCAATCAGTTTTCTCACATCATCCATCCTAACGTATTCTTTTGATAATTCGTTATATACCTTTATTCCTTCTCCAGATGTTGGTGTCTTTTTTGAAGGTGTTGTTGGTTTTATATATTCATCCCAAACAGGTTTGAAAATTTCTTTATATTTTTTACTTTTACTAGATTTTTGTTTTCTTTTACTTGGATCATTATTATGAAATGCAACACTAGAATCAATTACTATTTGTTTATATTTTTCTAGATCGTCATCATTATAATTTGTTGGATTATGTTTTGTCAATAATTCCCATAAACCTTCTGTTCCTGTATAATGTCGATTATTAATAACTAAATCATCACCATGAATTTTAACTTCTGCATTTCCTATCATATATATAATTTTCCCATCTTCATCATATGGCTGTATTCCAAAACTTTTATCATCTCTAGTTGCATAATATCTTGAAGCAATCTTACCAAACTGAGTTGTTGTTAAAGATTCTATTCCTTCTACTTTATGTTTAATTTGTTTTTTCATGTGTTTTATTTCTTCTGTTATAGGCGTATCACTTTCATTTATAGGACTATCATACATAGGCGGTGTTTCTAATAAGCTTGAATCCACTCTCGCACTTTTATGTACAACTGGAACTAACTCTTGAATTAGATTTTTATTTTCTTCTGCTACTTTTCATATAGCTTGCCCTAAATCTTTAATTGCATCAATAACAGGCTGATCTTATTCTTTAAATTTCTCATACTTATTTCGATTACTTTGTTTAATTTCCTTAAATCTTTTAATAAGTTATTCTTTTAACTTAATATACTTCTTAGCTTTATTAACATCCATTTATTATATAAAGAAAAATAAAAACATAACATAACATAACATAACATAACATAACATAACATAACATAACATAACATAACATATACGTTTAGTTTACACTTTTAGAAATTCTTTAATTTTATTTCTGTATTTACCATTATTCACCTTCCTACTCATATCTTTTGTTAAGAAAACATGTTCTTCACTCCAACACTTATTACATAATGATTGTAATTTTTCAAACGACATATCAGATGCAACAAATTCATCATATATATGTTTTAAATTTACATTGTCCTGTCTAAATATACAAAGAAAGTTTAGGTTGTCCCTAATTAATATTTTGGTACTTTAGAATATGTTTATCCAAGATAAAAACAGTTCAAACCCTTATGAGACCTCGAGTAAAATATTCTCTAACGTGATTTTGTTCTAATATGAAATCATCAAATTCTACCACAGAATAGTCCTCATATTCATCTAATGGAATAATCTCTTCATTGTTTCCTTTTATTATTGCTATTGTGTCTTAAATATTACGTTCTATATCTCGAAAAAGTTTATTAAGTGTTGGTATTTAGGTTGATTTAGACTTTTAGAATAGATGTAAACATTTGCATATTTTAACCATTTAGGTGCCAACAAAAAATTATCAATCATTAACGTCGTTTTACCACAACCACTAGGCCCAACTATTAAACATCTTATATCATCAGGTAACAGCTCACCATTCCTCTTCCTCTTTGCTGTTTCTTCTGTTAACCTTACTTTAATATCCCAATTATCCATATTAGTTATTTATTATATAATAAATGAAGGTATTTAATTTAAATGGTTATTCATCTGTATTAAACATGTCTTTGCACTACCCACTTGAAAACGATTTAGAAGTAGCTGTTGCAGAATTTTGCACAACATACTTAACTCCAAACATTACAGAAAAGAACAACAAATTAACATTTTGTAATAGTAACTCAAAATTTACAAAACAACTCATAATTCAGCCTGGTCAATATAGTTCACAAGAATTAGAAGAATATTATTAAATCAAACCTTCCATATACCAACGATCCTTTTAAGAATATTCAATTTACTGAGGATAGAAGGAAAAATAGAGTTAAAATATTTAGCCAGCAATGTGATATAACCTTAGATACCATTAATACTGTATTAGGTTTTAGTGAAAAGAACTTGGCTGAAAAGATAGAACATGTTGGGGATAAGCCACCAAGGTTTCATCCGTTTGATACTATAAATATTCACTGTGATTTAGCAGAAGGTATGATTTTAAAACACAATGATACAACACACAACGAAACAGACTTAATTGCAACATTTAGAACAAATGCAGAGTTTAGAGAACCAATTATATATGAACCTAATGAAAAGATATTTTTCCTAATACATCACAATAAATTTAATAATTTCAAAGTTTCAATTAAAGATGAGAATGGTGACTTGTTTGATTTTGGTGGAGCTCGTATAACTGTTTTACTTGCTGTTAAATAATTCAAATTATTATATAATAAATATGGATATTTTTGGTAATCTTAAAAGTAAGGTAAGTGATATTAGTGAAGAGCAGCTGAAACAGTTAAGGAATTTAGATAATGTTGTTAAGAATGAAGAATTTGAAAAATATAAAAGAGAAAATTATTACACACATAAAAATTTAATGAGTCGTACAAATTTTAAATCTGAACTAAATAAAATTTTCACAACAAATTATAGATCGTGGATTGATTTTACACAAAAAAGAATAGTTAATATAACTAATGGTATTCATCAACAAGATGCTATTACGTTAAACCAGCTCGAGTCAGTGAAAAGCGATATTAACAACCAATTAGAAAGTGATAGAAACAAATTTGAAGATGTATTAAAATCATTAGAAGACACACATATAAAGAAAGATGATATTGAGGTTTTAAAAGGTGAATATATGGAAGAATTTAAGAAGACCAATAATAATGTTATTATTCTATTTAAAGCAAAAGTTCCTGTTTCAGAATTTAATCAATATAAGTCAGAAATATCATCCCAATTTAATTCACTTACAACAAAAGAAAATTTCCAAATGATTAAGAAGGAAGCTTTTAAACTAATTATGTAAAAAGAAACTATAAATTTATTATGTCGATTGAGAACTAGAAATGTTCCAAATTCAATCTTCAGAATATTTAATTTATCTAATGATTATGAGTTTCTCTACAATGGAAAAATAATGCATATGGAATTAAGTTTGGATAGACACTTTTTAGATATATTTTTGAACAATACTTTAGTGGTAAATTTACCATTAAACATTAAAAAGGGTGATATAATTATGTTTCAAGCACAAAAAAGTTCAGCTATGGTTGAAGGACAATCATTGCAAGTTATTATGTATATAGAAAGAGAACTTTAATGATTTTCTTTTAATAAATAATGATGTATTGTGTTAAGTGTAAGAAATCAACAGGTGCAATGAAAGGTACCATTAGAGTAGAACAAACAAAGAATAGGAGATATGTTAAGAAAGGTATATGTGTTGTGTGTGGTACTAATAAATCCCAATTCATTAAAAAGCGCGATTGACTATATGAAGGTGAAGGTATTAGAGAAGATATTATAGAAGAAATTCATAAACCATCTAGAAAAAAATTATCCTGGGTTAAGTGTTATTGTTAAAGGTATAGATGACTTATGGCAAGCTGATCTTGTAGAAATGGATAGTGGTGTGTTAAAAGGTATTTCCAAAATCAATAAAGGGTATAAGTATTTGCTAACGATTATAGATTTGTTTTCAAAATATGCATTTACTGTTCCTGTTAAAGATAAGAGTGGTAAGAATGTTACAGAAGCAATTGAATCAGTGTTAAAAGTAAGAAAACCTAATAATTTACAAACAGATCAAGGGAAAGAGTTTTACAATAAAGAATTTAAAAAGTTAATGGAGGTAAATAAGATTAATCATTACTCAACCTATAGTGGTAAGAAAGCTTCTGTTGTTGAAAGATTTAATAGAACACTTAAACAAAACATGTGGAAAAGGTTCACAACACAAGGAAATTATAAATGGATAGATACATTACCAACACTAGTTAAAGAGTATAATCATCAAATTCATAGAACAATTGGTTTAAAACCTATAGAAGTTAACAAGAAAAATGAGCGAACAATATTGGAGAAAGTGTATAAGAAAGAATATTAACGTGTTAAACCCAAATACAAGTTAGGTGATTATGTTCGTATAAGTAAGTCGAAAGGGTTATTTGAGAAAGGATATACACCTAATTGGTCAACAGAAGTATTTGTTATTAGTGAAGTTATTCCATCTAATCCACCTACCTATAGAATTAAAGATTTAAAAGAAGAGGATGTACAAGGTAGAACCAGAACTATTAAAGACGAAACACAAAAATGAATACTTGGTGGAGAAACTGTTGAGAAATAAAGGTGATAAAGTATACGTTAAATGGTTAGGATTTGATGAATCACATAATAGTTGGATAGATAAAAGTAATGTTGTAGTGTAAATATATAATGTCTTTTATGGTTATTATTACATAAAAGGTTAGTATGAATAGTGAATCATTCCACTTGTGTTTAAGCTAAGATGAATAATGATTGTTTTAGTTGTAAGGGAGTACCCAAACTCAATCAACCTTCTAAATAAAGTAAAAGAAAAAGTATGATTGTCATGTGGATGGAGAAGATAATGAGATATTTATAAAGGTAAGGGTTATGTAAATATAACTTTTATGATTATTGATCATAAAAGTTTAACATTAATCTACACTAACCTAATTCTACATAAAAACGTGCTATCAATATCTAGAATAAACCGGGTTATCAATTGTTATTATTATGTATAACCGTTCTACACAAAGGACAAGTGTTATTATTTCCTAACCAGGTAACCATACATTCAACACAGAACACATGTTCGCATGCTGTTTTACACAATTCAGTTTTTGTTTCTTTGCATATTGGACATTCTTCTGAGTTTTCTATTAAGCGTAAACTTGATGAAAGTAACATTAGTTTGTTTCTAAGGTGATCGCTAACATGTCTATTCATTCTTAAGAATTGAACTATATTGATATTGTCTTTGATTCTCATTATAAAGCTTTCAGAAAAACTCCTATTCCAACAAGCATATACTATCTGACTTAAATTTAAACCTTTGCTTTCAAACTCGAGAATGAATTTTTCGCTTTTATCATCTAAACTAACATATGGCCAATAAACCTTATTTTAGTATTTTCTTACATGTGTTTCATCTAGTTTCGGTGTAATAGCTCGCCAATTGATAAGAGAATTAAATTCGCTCAAGAAGGCTGTTTGTTCTTTTCCTTCAATATGACACTTTTTAGAAACTGCATCCCAACAGAGTTTATCTTTAAAGGTTCTTAAGAACTCAAGTGTGAGCAAATTTGTAGGATAAAACATTATTTCCCAATATAAGTATTCTCTGAATTGTGTACAAAAATTAATAGCTTGTTTCTCTGTATACTTTGTCCAGTTATTTGTTTCAGTGAATGCAAGCCAATCAATCTCTTCTTTAAACTCATTAAGAAAATCTTCCGTCATTTTTCGAGCATATTCATCAGTGTAGTAATACCATCTTATATGTTTTCTTACATGTTCTTTATGTTTTAATACGAATTCTGGTTTTAGATGAAAATATCGCCCATACTTTTGTTCACACAATTTATCCCAGAAAATCATATCGCCATACTTATTAATAATGTTTTCGTGTTGAGTCAGATCTTTTCTTCTTGATAATCTAACCCAATCAATGTGTTCTTTGTGATTTTCAATAAAAGAAAGTGATAGATTATGCGTTGATGTAACTGAATACCAATTTATCTTGTTTTTCAAAGCATGTAGAAAGTTATCGGATAAATCCTTTATTTTTGAAATTTGTCTCCATTCTTCGACATTTCGATTATTAAGTACATCTATAACTATATTTTTACAAAGCGGATTTTCAAAGAAAGTTTACGATATGTTCAGGATTTAATTTTTGAGCCATGTCTTTTATAAGTTCAGTTAGTTGTTGTGAACTTGTGGTAGTTGTTCTGTGTTCGTTGATTAAGGTTATTAGTTCTGCTTTTGTAAGCTTTGAATAACCTCGTATTCCCTTTTCTTTACATAAGTTTTTCAATTCAGCAACAGTATGTTTAAATAAACTCATAATTACTCTATCGTTTTATATATAAATTTTAAAAAATAATGATCATTTTTGCTAATTTTCTATATAATAAATATGAAGACACATTTTGATTTATTACATGATAGACTTAAACTAATTCATCATGATCTTAAACTCATAACAGCACTACTAGAGAAGCAAATACTGTTAAAGGAAAAAGAATTATTAATAATACAACAAAAACATCTGATTTGGATAGTGATGATGAATATAAATATGGTAGTGATGATTATGACGATGATGAATAAGTTTACAAAAAATGATTTAATTTTAATATGTGTATATGTAACTTTGATGGGTTATTCCCATAAAAGTCGTGTTCTAATACAACGCGTAATATGTAGACAATGGCAGGAGTGTACAATGTTAAGTGTTGTATTAGGATATATGGAAGTAAAATAATACAAAAATGACTAGAAATAATCTGGCGAAGATAAAAAATTGAGTAATAGTAAGATTTTCTATATAAAACGATAGAGTAATTATGAGTTTAATTAAACATACTGTTGTTGAATTAAAAAACTTATGTAAAGAAAAGGGAATCAAAAGATATTCCCGATTAAGAAAAGCAGAACTAATAAACCTTCTTAAACAATATGATGATGAACAAAGTAAAAGACAGATTAGAGATATATTCCCATTTAAACAAGAAGTAATTGAAGAACCAAAAATCAAAGTTGAATCAGTACCAATTGTTGTAAAACTCAAAGAAACGACAATGAAATCAAGATTAGAAACATGGGAATTTACAACAGATTACAAACCACAAGATCCACTTGAACAATATATTACTGCAACATCTAAAGCTATATTAAACATATTACAAATTAGCTTAAGTAAACATAGTTCATTAAAAGCTAATCTTTATATAAGTTGCACATATAAGAAAGGTAAAGAAACTCAAAACTTCTATTTTAACACTGAAAACCAAGAAATATATCAATCAAGTAATTTAAAAGAAGAAATAACTAAGATCAAACAGAGATTAAGAACAAGAATGGATGAGTTCCAAGCTAGAGGTTCTGGCTGGGCTCTTATAAACATTAACTTTTTACAACTAGCAATCGTCAAATATACACCATATAGAGGATCAACATACATAGAATTACCTAAACAAATTCAAAACAAAAAGGCAGTAATTAATGTAAAGAATGAAGATGAAAAATGTTTCTTATATTCATTATACAGAGCCTTATATCCTACAAATTCACATCCAGAGCGAGTACCAAAAAATAATGAACTTTTGTTAAACTTAGAATATAAATTAAAAAATATTCATTTTCCTGTAAAACTAAGCGATATTCCAAAAGCTGAAAAATTACTTGATATTTCTATAAATGTTTATGCATACGATAAAGACTATTCAATCTATATACTACATCACACACAAAACAAGCAAGAAAATCATGTCAATTTATTATATATAAAAGAACAAAACGAAGATCAAGTTAAAACATACTATTGTTGGATTAAGGATTTAAGCAGACTAGTATGTACACAGTTAACTAAAAAGAGAGCTCGAAAATATTTATGTGATAGATGTTTGTTATATTTTTACTCACAAGACGCTTTAAATAAACATAGCAAGATTCTTCGTTAAATGAGCCAGTAAAAATAATAATGCCTGAAGAAGGTAAATGTGTTGAATTTAAAAACTACCAATACACAATGAAAATGCCGTTTGTGATTTATGCTGATTTTGAATGTTTGTTACATAAAGTTATGGGTTGTGAAGAATGTTATCCGGATAACGAGCCATATACGAAAAAATATCAACAACATAAACCATCTGGATTTTGTTATTATGTAGTAAAAAGCGATGGAAGTAAAACTAATCCTGTTTTGTATAGAGATGAGAACGCTGCTAATAAATTTATAAGACTGTTAACAAAAGAAGCTAAACACATATCAAACATATACAAACAAAATAACGAATTACCATTAACAAAAAGTCAGGGAAAAGAGTTCAATGAATCTAAATGTTGTTATTACTGTAAGCAGGAGTATACTAAAGAAAATCATAAAGTTAAGCATCATGATCATATAACAGGAAAATTTATAGCACCACTATGTAATAACTGCAATTTAAAAGTTAAAGTACCAAAGTTTGTACCAGTGATCATACATAACTTGACAGGATATGACTCTCAATTGTTTATAAAAGAGCTTGGATGTAATAAATAAGAAATAGATCTAATACCCAATAATGAAGAAAGATACTTATAATTCAGTAAAAAGGTTGGAACTATTAAATTGAAATTTGTAGATTCATTTAGATTTATGGCTTTTAGTTTAGACAAATTATTCTCAAACTTGAAACCTGAGCAAATGATACATACACAACACTTTTATCCTAATCAAGAACAGTTTCAACTTGTAATAAGAAAAGGTGTTTACCCATATGATTATGTTAACAATTTGGGATAGGTTTGAGAAAGAAAATTACCGCTAAAGGAAGCATTCTTCAACAAGCTTAACAACACACATATAAGTGATGAAGATTATGAACATGCAAAGAAAGTATGGGGAACATTTGACATTAAGAATCTCGGACAATACCATGATTTATATTTAACAACAGATGTATTATTGTTAGCAGATGTGTTTGAGAACTTTAGAGAAACATGTATTAAAGCTTATGATCTTGATCCAGCTTGGTATATGACAGCACCAGGTTTTGCTTGGGATGCAATGTTAAAGATGACAAATATAAAATTAGAATTGTTGTGGGATTATGATATGGTATTAATGGTAGAGAAAGGTATAAGACGTGGGATTAGTCAGTGCTCAAAAAGATATGTTAAAGCAAATAATAAGTATATGGAAGATTATGATAAGAATAAAGAAGATTCTTACTTAATGTATCTAGACGCCAATAACTTGTATGGGTGGGCTTGAGTCAATATCTACCATATAAGGGATTTAGATGGTTAAGTGAAGATGAGATTGAAGAAATAGATTTTACAAGTATAACTGATGATTCTGATACTGGTTATATATTAGAAGTTGATCTTGAATATCCTAAAGAATTACATGACTATCACAAAGACTATCCATTAGCTCCTCAAAATATATGTCCGCCTGGTTCAAAACAATCGAAGCTATTAACAACCCTATATGATAAAGAAAAATATGTAATTCACTATCGAAACCTAAAACAATGTCTTTCACTTGGATTAAAACTTAACAAGATACATCGTGTAATAGAGTTCGAACAATCAGATTGGTTAAATAAATATATTGATTTAAACACACAAATGAGAACGAAAGCAACGAATGATTTTGAAAAAGACTTTTATAAGCTCATGAATAATTCAGTATTTGGGAAAACTATGGAAAATATTAGAAAGAGAGTTAATATTAAACTTGTAAGTGATGAGAAAAAATACGAAAAGCTTGTAGCAAAACCGAATTATAAGAGTACTACAGTTTTTACGGAAAATTTAGTAGCAGTTCACATGAACAAGGTTAAAGTGCAATTTAACAAACCAATTTATGCTGGTATGTCAATTCTAGATTTGTCAAAATATTTAATGTACGATTTCCATTATAATGTGATGAAACCAAAATATCAAGACGAAATAGAAGTATGTTATACAGATACCGATAGTTATATATACCATATCCAAACAGAAGATGTGTACGAGGACATGAAAAATTACATTGATTACTTCGACACGAGTGATTACCCTAAAGATAACAAATATAAGATACCACAAATCAATAAGAAAATACTTGGTAAGATGAAGGATGAAATTAAAGGCACAATCATAGAAGAGTTTGTGGGTTTAAGAAGTAAGATGTAGAGCATAAAAGCACCTCAAATAGATTTAATAGATAAAGACTTTAAAGGTAAGTTCGATAAAGAAAAGTGTTGTAAGAAAGCTAAAGGTGTTAAGAAGAGTGTCGTGTATAAAGAACTTACATTTAAAGAATATAAGGACTGTTTGATTAGCTAAAGAGAATATTATAAGAAGATGAATTTGATTAAAAGTTATAAGCACGATTTGTACAGTATAGAAGTAAATAAGTTACCTTTAAGTTGCGTGGATGATAAGAGGTGTGTTTTAAAGGATGGGATCAATACCCTTCCATGGGGTCATTATAAGTTAGAAGAGTTGTAGTTTTAGATGTAAGATTTTAGATTGTAAGTTTTTTAGATGTAAGTTTTTATGATTTTAAATGTCATAAAAAGCCTATTCAATCTCACTTTAACATTGTAGTTATGGGAATACTTTGCGCCCTGTAACTTTGTATAATTAGTTGGTTCTTTCTGCGCTGGTCAAAAATATGTCCAAAATGTGTTGGTCTAGAGTTTTGGCCCAGAAGTAACCATGATTATCTACTTGTGGGCTCTAGTTGTGTGGCCGGGGACCTGGACCCAGTAACCAATATTAATGGAACGCCTGGAGTTATTAGCTCAACAGCAAGTGCCTCCAAAGTAAGTAGGGGTGGTATTGTAACCAACCTGACTGGGAAAGCCTTTTTGATTATAAGTAGTAATCCTCCTTTCTGTCTGCCCACTCTATCCTGCCGATAGACAATGTAATTGGGTAGTCGCCAAGTAATGATCCGAGCTGTAAAGTGTGTTTCTTGTACAAACATGACATCAACTCTATGGTGTGTAAGAAATCTAATTAGCATTTGTTTCTGCCCCTCGAGACCACCTGCATTCCATGTAGCAAGGATAAGTGTATGATGTAGGACGCTGGAGTTAGAAACAGCCATCGTCAACCATTTCTGCTATTGTTTCTATTACTGCTGCAGCCTTGGAAGCTGAATCTCCTGCTTGACGGAAACGGGTAATACCACGTTTAATATGCGTTATGATTTTGTGGAAATGTAACCCCTTGAGGAATAAAAGAATAGACTTTAGGTAAAGGTCTTCTTTGGGGCTCTCCTGTTTTTCGTTGGACATTAATAATAGTGGGATCGGGAATTGTCTCTGCTGCTGGTTTGTTGACAGTTTTCTCCGCTTTATCTTGAAGTTTTCTCGGCTGCTGTGCCGGCAATTTAAGAGCCTCAGAATAGGATTTGAATACTGGACATCCACGGTAATTTGCCGGGTGATCTCCCTTACAATTTGCGCAAGTGGCGGGTGTGGAGGAGTCGGATTTACTGCAGGACTGGGTAAAATGAAATTGCCCACATTTGAGACAGCGCGGATGCGCTTGGCAGGTGTCCTGTGAATGTCCCAAGCGTTGGCATCTGTAACACTGTAGCACCGAGGGAGGCTTATATGGTTCAATTTGGACCTTGTAATGAAGTTGGTTGTTGATAGCATAGATCTCTTTAATAGCTGCACTTCGTTCCAGCGCAATCAAAAACAGTGGCATTATAATTTTCTTGTTATCTGACTTGCTTTTGCGAGACATTTGATGAACGCTTGTTGGTTTGTAGCCCAGTCGGATAAATTCATCCTTCAGATCGTCTAAGTCAGTGTCAATAGGCAGTTTTCGCACAACCACCTTAATAGGTCTTTCGTTTTTTGCTACCCCTGTGGCATACTCAGTTTTCGTTTGATCGCAGTAAGTCTTGATAGAATTGTAGTCATCTTCGTTTGCCGCTTGAATCCGAATGCGCTCCTTAGTTGGCTGAGCTAGAGGGGGCTCCTTCAATGCTCGTGACAAGGTCTTAATAAATGTATAGGTGTTGGTAATTCCGTAGATGAAAATCGGAGGCGGCTTGAAACTGTGTGGCTGACTTGTCGTTGCAGTTTTAGTGCTAGTACTAGCATTATCTGATTGTGCTGGGGACAAAACCTCGAACTTATTACTGAGTTGAAGAGGTGGATATTCGGAGACACTATTAGTGAGGTGTTCTGTCTTGATGTTTGCTAAAGACGACCTTCCTCGCTTCAGCGTTCCTACTACCGTGAAGTCCATGTCTTCAGGCTTACTCGAAGTGGATGGTTGTGAAGCACAGGACTGCTTAAGTGCAGTGGATTTTAATTTCGCTGGGGCGGCTGCTTGCTTCTTTTTGCCTAAAGGCACTAGAAAATCTTCTGGTTTGTACGTTGGTTTTGCTATTTTGCCCCTGAGACCTGGAATCCGGGGTGATTGTACTTTTTTTATCTGATTTTTTGCTGGCTTCTGAGAAGCTATCTTAATAACTAAACTGGGAGATGGCGCCAGCTTACCACAAAAGAGGGTACTGATCGCCCCTGTATACTGTGGTGTCTTAGAGCAATGCTCTAAGGGTGGATTTAATTAAGGTGCCTACTCCTCCGAAGAGGAAGCACTAATATAAATCGTTATCCGGTAGATATGCCAAAGTCGTCAACTAGTTTTGGTGATATCAGCCTCCGAAGAGGAGGATATCGAAAACAAATCGTTAACCAAGAAAATAGCAAGTTCGTCAACAGTACAAATCAATTAGGTGTATTTGCCTCCGTGGAGGCTTAAAGCCAATTCGACGGTTGTTTCCTTAATCCTCAGAGAGGTAAGTAATCCAACCGTATTTTGAAGTTCGCGATTCAATCAATGGGGATGGACACACTAAAGGACTTGCTTATTTTTCTCCGCCAGCTACGGATACCCTATTTTTTTTTACCTGGTTAGAGATTCCAGGTGGCCAGTTTCATTATTGAGATGGCAACATCGAAATTAAACAACAAACCTTTTCACACATGCTTTTGCAAGTGTAGGCAAGACCGACTGCGATGCTAACTCCATCTCTGGACGGAGAAATAAAACTCGTGAAAATCCTTCGCTGTTAATAATATGTCTGTTGTTAATAGCTATTCATGTGTTTAGTTTGTTTCGATGGTATTACTGTATATGTGTGTTTTATATGATCAAATAAAGAATGAATAGAAAGAAATTAATCCTCATCACTGTTTCCGTCCAATATTGGAACAATTTCGGTTTTCTTGAACAGAACTGTTGGCTGCTGTTCTCACGTTGCTGCTATTTTGTATTATTTATCATATGCGAGGTACTTATCGAAAATCATTCGACCCGAACGAAAGAAGTTGCACATTCTGACTGTTTGTACTTCTAGTAAGTTACATTGGTTTATCACACACAATATTTTCTAGACCGATACTTCGGTCAGAATCATAGTGCTTTCTCCAAAGTAGGGTCACGATGGCTTAGTGATACAGCGCTTACTTTTGGTGCGAGATGTACCTCGTTCGATCCCAGGTTATAAAAGTTCGTGGTGGATACAATCGTACCAGTGAGTCTTCTCGGGATTATCTATTTTCACTTACATTCTCATTTCACGAATTCTTTTTCAATAATTAGCTTCCATCTATTACCTGTCTGTAGTATTGGATCGGATTTGAGTTTAGCATTCCTTCGGTAGCAAAGTTATATGAGCCATGGAGCTACGAATTAACGTGAGATTCAAACCGCTTGCGTTCCTGCCGGGAATCGGAGCCGGGTCTCCTATGCCAAAGTCCCGTATGCTGCCCACATAGCCGTGAGTGATTTCTCTGTCTTCATTAGCCTAGAAGACATAATATTTAAACGTTTTGGATTTCATATAATTTCAGTTCTTCCTCGATAGCCAATTCTGTACTGAGACAAAGTAGATCAATCAAATATACTTAACTTTCCTTTTTCGAATTCTAACGAGGTTCTTGTATTTGGACCACGTTCTAAGACTTTTGTTAGTTGAAACATCGTCTTTAGTTTCAGTTAGTTTAATCGTATGTCATTATACTCAACGTTTAATAAAATATCCCAGGATTTCTTCAATTTTTTTTGGGGTGACCCTTGCTCCCGCCCTGTACCACATCGAGTTGTGTATTAATGGAAACTACGGCTAAAAATAATAAACATTCCCTTCCCCCAACTTCGATCCGACGTTTTTTTCTCGAGTTATGGCTTTTCTTTTTGCATCTTCCGACAGATTTTTGGCTGGTCATAGTACCGAAAGGAAGTATTTGTATACCCAGGTTGGTCTATACTTTTTGTCTTATCTTGATGTCAGTTATCTGCTCCCAAACATTGTCAGTGTTGTTTTGAAACACTGTATATTTCTATCCTGTATATTTCTATCCTGTTTCTGATTAGCTCCTGTCTGCAAAGCACCTTCCAGTTTCCCCAAAATCAACCAAAAGTGAACTACATCCACTTCATCGTCCCCCTCCCCTATGCTTTCTTGTTGTATAGTACTTATTAAATATTTATATTGTAGTTGACAGAAATTGAAAATATTGATTAAAATATCTGGTTAAAATGCTAGTAGAGGAATTCTCTCTTTAGTGCAGAAATTCCCTCCTTGTATCTTACCGCCATTTTAGGCGAGAAGGGATTAGGCAAGATGTGAATTCCCATCTCACCTAAAATAGCTGACATTTTTTTCTTGGAGATATCAGTGACTGATAAATCGTTAGGCGAGATGGAATGGAATCTCTTTTTCTATGGAAGATATTTTTCCTTCTCTGATAACTTACTACAAGGATCCTGGTGACTAGAACGCCATCCAGTTTCCCACCACTCTAATTTCAAGACAGCGGAAGTACGAACAAATCTCGTGAGGCAAATTTGTCAAAACAACTGTTGCATGCATACCCACTTAGTGGCTTGATGAGTAAAATAGTAGTACACTAAAACAAGTTTCAATGCTTATATTCATAATTTCTTTGCTCTTGTCTTTAAAATAAGTTTATATTTAATTTGTTCATAGAATTACATTGTGATTTTTCTTAAACATAATATTGTGTCACGTGGAAGGTTCCTATTCGGATAGTTCTGAAGATTCTCCTGGACCATCAGACTGTGTTGAGGCCACAAATATGTCAGAAGATACTACTGTGAAAGTTTCCTGTGAAACTGTCACCAATGACGAAACGCGTAATGACGTAATTAGAGTTCCTCAAACACACAATAAAAAGCGAACGTATGAACAAAGTTCAATAGTAAAGTATCTTAAAAATAGCCGGCCGTGCACACCAGAACATAAAGAACAGATTGTGAAAAGGATTGCAAACATGATAGTAACAGATCTACTCCCAGGAAAGGGTTTCGGGAGTTAATGTCCTTTCTTGAACCAAATTATAGCGTACCGTCTAGGCGGACACTATGGAGACGCTTGCAGGTTTTTTATTCTGAACTGAAAGAGCAAGTACAACAGAGGCTACAGGAAGCAGAAATAGTTGCTTTAACGACAGATATATGGACGTCTCGAGCAACAGATTCTTACATTACAGTGACATGTCATGACCTGTATAAGAATTTCTGTACAGAAGATTTGTTCTCAAGACAATTGAACTAGAAGAACGACATACAACTGAAAATGTAGCCAATACTATTAAACTGTGTATGGAGGAATGGTGCATCAAAGACAAAGTAGTTGCATTAGTTCACGACAATGCATCGAATAAAATTAATGCTGGACGTTTGTTGCCGGTTTACAATGTATCACGTTTGGCACATACATTGCAGCGATCCATACTGACCAGTTTAGAGAAAAGCGAGGTAACAAATATAATTTTAATCTGTAGCAAAGTGGTAGGGCACTTCAAACACTGCACTACTGCTTCAGTCGCGCTTGAAAAGAAACAAGAAATTCTGAAGTTACCAAAGCATCGCCTAATTCAATATACAAAGACTCGTTGGAACAGTGTATATTCGATGATCGAACGGTTGCTGGAACAAAGAGAAGCAATAATTGCAGAGTTCTCTGATAGAAATGTCACTAAACCTATGGATGCAAGGAATTTACAAGTAACTGAAGACAAGTGGCAAATCATGGAAGATATCGTTCGAGTACTGAAGCCACTGCAAATGGCTACAACAGTTATATGTGATCAAAAGTGTTCCATTTCTTTTGCATTACCATTAGGCTATGGTCTTATTTCTAACCACCTGAAGGAATGTCCTTCATATTCGGAAATTGTTAAGAACTTGAAATCTTCACTATCAGTTGACTTAGGAAAGCGTCTTCAGCTCGATGCATTATCCGATTCTGAATCATCAGATTTTTTGTCAAATAGTGTTCTGAAATGTTACCTCTTAGCAACATTCTTGGACCTAAAGTACAAATCATTACCATTTCTGAATTTTAAAATACAAACAAAGATCCATAGATTGGTTCATGATATGCTCGTAGAATCTGAAGGATCAGAAGAGGATTTATCACAGCAATCGTCCGGTGGGCCATCAGCATTAGACTATTTGCTTGGAATATTTCCATCGTGTTCAAAAAGTCCTAAAGTAACAGATGAGCTTACTCTTTATAAATCAGATCAGTGTCTTTCGCATAGTGGCAACAGCCTTGATCGGTGGAAACTTAACGAACATCGGCTTCAAAAATTAGCATATCTTGCTAAAAAAATTCATGGTGATTTCAGCTACTTCAGTCGAATCTGAACGAGTATTTTCACTTGCTGGTAATATCGTTACTGCCAGTAGATCTAGACTTCTCCCTGAAAATGCAGATATATTAATATTTTTGAACAAATATCTAAAAACTCGCTTGCAAACCGCAATAGGTTGGCACAAGTTGCACTGGTGAATTAAATTTTAAATTAAAAAACGCTTCGAACGTCTAAAATGCAATATGCAAACACGATTTCACAATCAAACTCAACTCGTAAAATTTATGTTTAGTGAAAGTTTGATAGTTTTTCTTAAGCTATATCAATCAATACCATTTTAAGTTTTTTTCGGTATATTTTCTTACGTTTCTTTTCTTGTTTTGAATTAATAGAATTCACTAGTGTTTATCTAATAAAAGTCGTTGTCCTTAGGGTTTATTTTATGTAAGTTTCGTTACTGGCGTAAGTAAAGTATTCAATTTTAGGTGAATGAATATAAATATTTGATATCTTTCTTTAGTTTTTGATAACATTCTATTATTTTCCAATTGAATGTTACTGAACATTTTTGAACTTGCTTCATAAAAAGAAAACTACAACTGTCCGTTAACTTATAACTTTCGCAAAATATGGGAATTTGAAGCATGTAGTTTGATTGATGCTACTTAAACAGTGTCGCAGATCGAGAAATTTCGTCGATTTCTGCATTGAATTTTAAGTTTACATGGGACAGAGTATGTATAAAATACAGAACGAATACGGTAATTTTCATAAAGTACAAATTAAACCCATAATAAATAATAATATCCATCCATAACGTTTTCTTATTTCAATTAACTGTTTCTAACGCTTTCAATCTCAATGAATCAATGCATATACATGCAGTTTGTATTTGTTTTTGTTTGACTAGTATTGGTGGATGGCAACTGCTTCACCTGCAGATATTAATATAAGTTTAGGGAGCTTATATCTCAAACTTTGGTTTAAGTTCAGGGTGAGAACTGCAGCACTTTTTTTTTCGCTGCGTAAGTAAACAGAAGTGTAGTCCTTGGTTCTATTGATGTATGTGATGCATGTGAAATATTTGCACAGGGCTTTATTATTTCGCCGCATATACGGTACGTTAGTGGATAATGAAGTAAGATAAGAGTAATATTAGTAATGTTACATTGTTATTGAAACTTGTAACAGAGGAGAGGCGCTTTTGCTATTTTTGATCTAATGTCGTTAAGAAGAATAAAGGTATGATATATCCATGAATCTGTGAGATGTAATTCAGTTTTCTCTTTTGGTAAATTTTGGCAAGTTTATGTAATTTATACATTATTTCAAATAATGACATTCCCAGGTTGTGATCATAAATTTGCATGCAAACAAAAACATTTGTATATGTAAAGAAGCAGTTCTTGTTTTCATTATTAGTGCATTTTTAGGACAAAAGCTCAGTCGTCTAAAAATGACTTTCAGAGCTTCATATTGTATCTTCGTGAGTGACTAAAATTTATTTAGAAATCTGGTTGCTGTACACTACTTGTGTATAATTATCAATTTCTTGTAGTATATTTTTTTCCGTGTGAAGTATTTTTGAAAATAAAATAACTAATTACATAGCACAGCATTAATATTTAGAAAGAAACTTTTTCATAAAATGAAATAACAACTTCATTGCTTTGTAATGAAGAAACTTGATGCATTTCGAGTTCTAGAATCTTGATGTATTTGGAGTTCATAAATTTGGTCAATGTCAACGCGTGTTCTTTTATCTTGCTTTGATTCTAGATGTAGAAAGTTTGAATTGAAGTATATATCTATTACGTATGTATCTTCCTAATAAACTTCTAAAGTGTACCAACAGTATATATAAACATTTAAAAACAAAATAATACAACTCTTGTATCTTTCAACACAAAACCCCACAATTTGCAGACAAATAAAACCGGTTTTGAAGCTTCTAAATAGTTTTGTAATTTATTTCGTACTTTCTTTCTACTTGTTTAAGAGCATGTAGGTTAAGAGGTAATACGAGCAGCAAATTTAAACGCATAAAGAAATATGAAGGTACTAGCAAATGGCTCCATGACAACACGTATGGAGGATATCTTAGCGAACCATTCTGACTTTTTTTAATCCCTTCTACGTAGCTAAAATCAAAGAACGCTGAAATACGTATTTGTTTATTTTAAACGAGAGGTTCAAATTACATGTGTGTAACCTTAAAAGTTTACCTCACATTTAGCGAAACTCACCGTATTTTTTATTTTATTTATTTACTTATTTACTTATTTTTTGGTGAGGTTTAACTGGATTGTTGACGGAACTTGCAATATACAATATTTTAAGTTTTTGTTTGCAAATAAACCTACATCTGTTTTATTTTCTGGTTATAATCACCATAATTTGCATCGTTGGTTTCTTGAGCAATGAAAAATTTGTATTTTCCATTGAACCGATGTTCAACGTAGTAGTACTTTTCTAGTAGTAGTTTGCAATTCCCATCTAAGCGCTTCACATCGTTTCGATTTAACAGTGGAAATTCTCAAGACTGCGTTTCGTTCAGTTTGACGAGCTGTCGTGATTGTCTAGTCAAGTTTTCACATTTTACTAGAACCTCTAAACGATTGGGTTTATTTATCTTTACAAGCAATTCGTAAGGGGGGAATAGAGTTCGATCCCAAAACCTTTCGCATGCAGTACAACTGCGTTTACCACTCGATCATCTGTCTTATGTGATAAGCAGCTTCTTATTATTCTTTTATATTTAAAATATCAACGAATAGACGATAATGTTTATTCCAAATTCAATTTTCGCGCCTCTATTTGCCCATTACCCAAAGTAATAGATACAGAATTCGCGACGACAAGAGATTTTGATCTGAATAATGACACGAATTCCCTGATTTAATCGACATTTAATTTATTCGTGAATATGGTTTTCGTCTGTTAATATTGATTCCAGATATTTGAAAGTATTCACTTTATCAAAAGTATTATTCCATATTTTTACGAATCCATGAGTTGCCGTATTACGATCCTGACGAACTTTCATGTATTTAGTTTTCTCTGCATTTACTTCTAAACCTATGACCCTGTAAGCGTTTAATAAGACCTCTGCATTTCCTTCTACTGTTTTCCTATCATTCCCTATTAAATTTACATCATCACACGCCATAACCTGGTGAATCCCATTTAACTCTAGGCCCTGGTTGCTATCTTGCAAAGTTGAATAATAATGGCGACAACGCATCTCCTTGTTTCAGGCCATTCTCGACGTTAAAGCTCGTGGATATAAATTTTCCTACCAGGACTTTAGTTTGTTATTCATTTAAACATATCTTAATTAATCTAATTGGATTCTTCGGTATTTCAAATTATGTAAGAATGTCGTACAATGCTTCTCTTCTAACCGGGTCGTAAGCCTTTCTAAAATCAATATAGAGATGATGTACCGGAATATTTACAGTGAGCTTATGTCCGGTTAACTTTTGTCCGCTTTTGCATTAATATAGGTGAACTTATGTTCGGTGAGGTTATGTCCGCGACCCACCACTACATGCAAGAAGAAAATAAGGATGGAAAACTTGCTAACTTAATTTCAAGTATCTATATGTTAATGATAAAAGATCACTTTGGAAGAACTGGGAAATAACGAAACAAACCCTTCCCTCCCCTCAACTCTGCCTTCCAGATGGTGGTGTGCAACGAACAAGCGCAAATGTGACGCC
Source organism: Thermobia domestica (assembly GCF_964235325.1). Taxonomy (NCBI): domain Eukaryota; kingdom Metazoa; phylum Arthropoda; class Insecta; order Zygentoma; family Lepismatidae; genus Thermobia; species Thermobia domestica. Next base: position 151,727,699 of record NC_137471.1, on the reverse strand, counting down.
TGGGGCAGAATTCAAGAAATAGGGGTCTCCTTAGGAGAAAGCGAACTTTTCTGAATGTACAGCTGCCGACTTGCCAGACGAACAACAAACACAGTCCCAAAACTCTAGTATTAGTGATCATCTCATAGGTGACCTTCCCTCCTCTCCCTCCATTTATTCATAAGCTCTGTGAGTGAAATCTCCTCGTAGTGTTGATAGAACAACAGCGAAAGGCAAGAATTCATCCCTCTCCCAGCACTCAACCATGCGTCAGTCTTCGGCAACAAATTTCCAAGAAAAAGCGATGTACTTGCCAAAATGAAACATCTCATTCCAGTAGAAACGTTGATGACAAACAATGCAAGCAACGCTTGCATTAGGATAGAATGTGAGGAAACAAGTAAAGGCGGTGGTCATGGTATTGAGGTATATATATATATATATATATATATATATATATATATATATATATATATATATAGAGAGAGAGAGAGAGAGAGAGAGAGAGAGAGAGAGAGAGAGAGAGAAAAGGCTATTTGCATCAGCAGTGGATTTTGTTTAGAGATAGAGGCTTGAGGAACGGGTAAAAATATTCGTGTTGTAAGTGTAATGCAAAGAAATTATCACAAATTTTTTTCGGGAGGGGGTTGAGTCCGATAACCAGTCCTAAAATACGCTACTGTACATGAGTCAACTGTTCCCATATTATCTAGCAGCAACGAAACAAATTTTGAGTAAAAGCAATTTTAATAGCTATCAATATTCGAGACGAGACCGATTTTTCGAGACTGACCTGAGTCTTGTCTCGATTTATAGAGGTCTATCTCGGTGTGTGTCTCGTCTCGGTATATAAAAGTCTTGGTCTTGGTACCATCACTACTTTATTTGCCATAGCATCTGCAAAGCGAATATAATTAAGTTTCCTGCCTACTAGCTACTACGAAAATGTCATCTTCGGTGAAACACTTTTTTGGTGTTTCTTATAAATATATAGGGTGTTTCAAAACAACATCGATAACGTTTGGGAGGTGATTCCTGACACCAAGATGAGACAAAAAGTATAGATCAACTGGTGTGCACAAATGCTTCCTTTCAGAGTTATAGACTACCGAAAACATGAAAAAATGAACTTTAAGGGTCCATAGGTCCTAAACTATGGGACGTACCGTTGTCGGGTCAAGACTTTACTTAGGCACTAATATTTGCCCTATGCAAAAATGCATGTTTCAGAATCCTAAGGTACTCAACCAATAATTTTTATCGAGGGAGTTTGGCTACAGGCATATAAGTTCAAGTACTCACCAATTACCTCTATAAAAATTGTTGCGGAAATGTCCCAGGATTCTGAAACATGGATATTTGGATAGGCCACATATTAGTTCCTAAGTGAAGTCTTGACCCAACTACAGGACGTCCCATAGCTTAGGAGCTATGGACCTTTAAATTCATTTTTTTCGTTTTCGGCAGCCTATAACTCCGAAAGGAAGCATTTGTGCACCCAGGTTGGTCTACTATTCGTCTCATCTTGGTGTCAGGAGTCATCTCCCAAACGTTGTCGGTGTTGGTTTGAATACCCTGTAGAAGTTAGTGAAAGGCAATATCTCTGTCAAACTTCGTTCCAACTGTACTTGCCTCCGTCATTTCAACTCTTATTTGTTGGTTACTAAAAGGGTTCGTTCATTAATGAATACTGTATTACACTTTGATTTTTTTTCAAAGTGCAAAGCATTCTTATATTTAAAAAAAAATGATTTACTTGGCGGAAGCCAACTCAAACCAACATATACAGCATTTTATCTTTCTCTTTACACGATAGCTTCAAGTAACATATCCACGTAATATGTACTGTCTAATAAATTAAATTGCTTATATATATATAATATTAATTGTATATTTATTTTAGGTAGTGCAATTATTATTCCTCATCAGTGAACCGAAGGCTAAAGCTAGCATACATAACGTCTATCTGTAGCCGCGGGTTGGATTCTAATCGTAGTAACACTGATTTCAAACTTCATGCCTTTTTGAGGCATGGCTTTTTTAACATAACTTGAGGAACACAGAAAATGCTTAAAAAACAATATCTTTAAAAAAAACTGCTTTTGTTGTAAACGGATCCGGTTTACGGAGAACAACGAAACTCCACACTGGTGAGAAACGAAACTGGGTTTGAAGAAACTTGAGACCAGTTTCGCCTAAATCCGAACCGTTTTTTTAGAAATCCGAACCGTTTTTGGAGAAAACAGAAACCTGGCTTGAAGAAAAAGCCGAACCGGTTTTTGGAAAAACGTAACAGTTCCTGAAAAAAACGAAACCGGCTTCCGAAAAAAAACGAAACCGGTTCCGGAGAAAAACCGAACCGGTCCCGGTGAAAACCGAACCGATTTTTGAAGGAAACTGAAACCGGTTTCAGCGTAAAAAAACGAACCGGTTTTGGAGAAAACCGAAACCGGTTTCGGCGAAAAATCGAACCAGTTTTTGGAGAAAACCGAAATGTCGGTATTTCGGATTTCGATTTTTTAGAAACCGGTTTCCGGTTTTTATAAAAACCGGTTTTGCCTATCCCTAGTATATACTCATATACTATGCAACCACATATATATATCTATATATAAATATATATACTATAACATATATACATATATACACACACGTATATAGAGATAACTAATATGGACTAATAAATACATAAACACGTGTGAGAGAATCAATATATATACCACAATATAATAGGTATGTGTATTTATATCTTATACTTTAAGCTTTTTCATCAACCCATTCCACTGTTGGTCGATGATCAGTCCTGAGTTCGAGTTCATAGCTTTATTACCCTCCATTTCTATAAACCGTGCCTCCTTCCATTTCCTAAGTATGCTTCTTTCTTCATGGCCTAAAATTTTTACTTCATTTCAATTAACTGAATGTCCCGTGCCCTTACGTGTTTGTAGACCGCATTTTTGTTCCTTTGTAGCCTAACGTCATCCTTATGTTGTCTTATACGCTCTCTTAGTCTTCTTCCAGTTTCCCCAATATAACACATATCACACTCACCGCACTGAATTTTAAAAATCAGTCCTTTTTTCCCATCATTACCCCTTGTTCTTCTTCTGTCTTCTTCCTTCTTTTTTCCCTTATTACATCCAGAAGCCTCTTGCTCCCTTTTCTGTAAGTTGAGATGTCCGCCATCTTCTTAAGCATTCTTTTAATGATTTCTGTTTCTTCTCCCAAACTTTCTATCCCCCACCACATTTTTCTTCTTTCATCTATTCCTCCTTCACTTTGCTCTCCTCCTCGGCTTATTTCTTTTTTTTCGTTTATCTTCTCCCATCTCCTTCTGTATTTTAGCCTCTTTCTATCGTATCCATTATTCTCCACTTGCTTATGGAATGACTGTATACTCTGTTCCGCCTTTTCTCTTTCACTGGTTATTTGATTAATTCTATTCTCCATGTTAATGATGAAATTCCTCTTGGTCGAGTAATCTACATCACTTCGGGCGTGGCAATAGTTTCCCGACGCGCAACTTTTTTGATACCATTCTGTGTATATCACTCCTTGTTCCCTCCTTATTCTCATATCCAGGAAAACTATAGCCTCTTCCTTTTCTAGCTCTAGCTCCAGTTGTATGCCTTTCTCTATATCCTCAATTTCTTTACAAACTTTTCCAATTGCCTTACAGTTCCTTTCCGAATCCCCAATCAATCGTCAACATATCTAGCAAAAAACACTAATCTGTCACTTCCTTTCATCCTTACTTTCTTCTCCCAGTCGTTCATAGTAATTTCTGCTAGCACTGGACTCAACCTGGAACCTATGCTTAGTCCTTCCTTGATTTTCAATAAATTATCGCCTATAACACAATAACTGTTATTCCATATAGTCTTCAGAGCCTCCTTCAGTCCTTCTCTACTCCAACCATTGATCTTCCTATCCTTCATCAATTCAGTGATGACTTTAACAATGTTGTTTCTTCTTAGACTTGGAAACATAGCCTTCACATCGACACTAAAATGATTGTTTTAGCTTTGCTCTGTCCTACTTCCTCCAACCTTCTTTTTAACTCAAGCGTGTTTTTCACACTGCTACTGTCTTGTTGCCTCCTTAACATTCCTACAACCTTCTTTAACTCCTCCTCCAATGGTTCAAATATATTTCCTCGGCAATCTAATACTGGTCCCAGTTTTACCTCCTCCTTATGTACTTTTGGAAAACCTTTCATTACCGGTATCCTACTTTCTTTATTAAGACCTCTTTCAAAACCTGCTTTTGTTAGTGATACTAAAACTTTTTCTTTAATTTTCTCACACACAGATCTTTCACCTGTCACCTCGTAAGTATCATCACAGATATCATTCAATGTTTCTTGGTATCATTGTTTTTCCATCACCACATTGGCACCACCTTTGTCCGCTTGTTGCACACATATGTCTTTTCGTTTCTTTATATCCTTCAACACACTGTACTCGTGTTTTGAAAGGTTTCCCTTTGGCTTCTTTATGTTCCTTTCCACAATCACCTTAGCCTTTCTCCTTATCTTATCCCTTATCTCCTTGTCCTGAACTTGAACTATGGCTTGCTCTACCGAGTATATAACCTCTTCTGCGTCCAATCTTTGTTCTTTCACTTGAAACTTATAGCTTAAACTTAACACTTTCTTCTCATCATCCGGCAACGTCACATCACCTATTACTACCCCATTTTTGTCAATGTCCTCTTCCTGATTTGACTTCCACCCTAACCGCCTTTCCTTTTTCATTAATATTTTCTTCACTTTCATACTAAATTCCTCTTCCCACACTTCCAGCCTCTTCATAACTATATCCCTAGTAAATATCAACAAACTATCACTAATGTCACTTTTTAACTGGTATACACATGGTATAGTATTGACTCTCCATCTAATATTTCAGAACATCTAATCATAACTATTTATTACAAATCTTTATGTGTCACAATGACATTCATGTATGTTCTACCAAGTCGTCCTATTCCCCTCCCATTCCAATATATTTCTAATAATTTCCAACATTACCTGATCTCTTCCAATATTAACATCCATAGCCGCTCAGACCGAGAAAAATTGCTTTTATCAATTTTATCACTGCCTCCACTACAGGCTTCATTCACCCATTACCAAAACCAATCCGTTCCTGATCTAACACTATTCCTGACATAGTGATCACATGATCTCTCGCCCATAGTATTTTCATCTACATTCTAGATCCTCTGGAATGTTGATCGCTACTAAACTTACTAAACTCATACAATGTCAGCGACCTATCCTCCTTTTACTGAAAATGAATTTAACCCTTCGAATACCAAGACTGGATCAATTTGGCCCAGTTGATGTTTTATAAAGAAATGCTACAATATCAAAGAGAAGTAGTGGGCTAATGTTTTAGGTATTCCTGCATTAACCATTCCGCAAGCTACGTGATTCTTTACTCCTCAAAAGTATGTAATCTGTCACATGATTGCTTTCAAAGCGCACTGCACCAGCAAACCGCTCTGCAAGGACTGTCAGGAGTAATCAAAATACAATGTGTGACAGAATTTATTCCTAACAAAGACAGCGTATTTCTATGTATAAATTTCTAATGTTACCGTACTATAATTCAAGTATTGCTTGAAAGAATCACGAGCCGCCACTGACAGTGTATACTGCGTATAATATGTACTGTAATATAAAGAACGATCAAGTACATTGCCATTTTCATTGTACGTTAGAAATTTTAACTCCCTGAATGAAACTTGGTATATATATATATATATATATATATATATATATATATATATATATATATATTTTACAAGAAGCAGGAATGGATCAAAATAACTCACTTTACCTAACATTGTAAGCTTGGTATTCTAAGGGTTAATCCACTCTAATCTTTACCACCAATCATTCAACTCGCAACTGAGCAGTTCATCTCTCAAACCGCATATATATTACCTCGTCATCCTAAAATTCCTCCGCGCTACTTTCCTCTAGCTAAACACTCACGTCAAATCTATACAGAATATTTTTGCACTGGCAACCACAAAGCTCTTTAGCATCATAGAGCCCTCCACCGAACACTGTTTAATTATCTTAAAGTATATAAATTACGACAATGGATTAAAATTTGAAACACAATTTCTGCCATATCACACCTTTCGCAATATTAGATGCGTTTCAATGCATTAGCTGGTAAATTTACCCAAACTTCTTATCCTCTCTTACATCACGATCAGAAATTGCACAGAGACCAAGAAGAAGCTAAAACCTTTGCTTCCTAATTATAGGTGATTTTCACACCTCTATCATTCACTTAGCAATTTATTTATTAACCAGTAGACCATTTCAACTTCAATTCACCACATATTCATCTTCAACCCAACATATCTAGTCACAAAGCACTCACTACCTTCATTTCTACCACATCATAAATGTTATAATGACCCTGAAATCAATAACATCTATCGACATGTATGACAAAGTTCACCAATACTGCTCAATCTTAGAAATCATCCAAATTTCTCTTGTTTTTTTTAAAATCAAGAATACCGTCCGATACAGCTCAACAGAATCTTCACCAAAATCCTAGGAAAAAAATATCCTCAAATGACTTCATATTTATCTTTCTCATTACCATCTTTACCACACCATCAAGCAGGCTCCCGCCCACAAGTTAGCATCTACGATCAGTTTCTGCGTCTCCTCAACTGCATCCATAAGCAGTATAATATCACCAAGCCATCCTGTCTGGTAATCTTTAATTTAGAGAAGGCATTTATTGACGTGTAGCGTTAGGGTTTGCTTTCAAAACTGCTACATTTTCGCCTTCTAATCGCATATATCCGTTTTATTTACAATTTCTTGTTTGGCCACCGTACTTACGAATACATTAATCAACAGTCATATCAAACAATATTTATGCACTCACGCATATCTAAGGCTCTTTACTTTCACCCTCTTTATATCTACTTTATGTTGTTGACATGCCTCTTCCCCCACAAAATATTCAGTTATTTCCATACGCTGATGATACAACTTTTCTTGCAATTTGCCGTATTATTCACTAAGTAAACAACGCCTTACAACCAATAATACACACTTTTGTTCTGTGGTGCAATAAACGGCGACTGAAATCCAATGCTGCTAAAACCGAAACTATAGTATTTCTGCCTTCTAAGAAACGCTCCAGATTTCACAGTAATTCACACTTACTTCCATCACTGTTAACGACAATCGTCTTAGAATCTCCAAAACCGTTAATACTTAAGACACACCATAGATAGATACCTCAGATGGAATACTATGTCCAGGACATCAACAAAAAGGCAAATAGTCGACCCAATCTATTAAAACGACTTACTCGCACAACCTGGAGTATTTCTGCAAAGCTACTCTTAAGCACTTATATAGTCATTCTTCGACCTGTGCTTAGTTACGGCCATACCGTTAGGTTTCGGCAGCTACCCGGTTTTATCAAAAACATAAGGTTCTCGAACATCACACACTCAGAATTCTATACCACATCAAACTCCCAAGCTCTGCTCCAGAGCTCTATGTTCGCGTCACTTTTCCATACATTTGGTTCTATGTAGAAAACCTTTGCCTCAAATACGTCCGGAATGCTCAGTCCTCATCATCCACTCCTCTCCGATTCCACCAACGCCCATATCAATTTTTATATCGTTCACAGCATCAGTCATTCTACCTCTTCCTCCTCTTTACAATGTATCATTATTCCTTACCACCGAATCATCAAGATCTTCCGCTAATCAGAAAGTATCTTCTCTATCACCCTCCGCACAATATCATACAATCATATTCTACACAATAATTCCTTTGTCACTAACAGAGTTTCCCACTTCCTTTGATTAATGCTTTAAGCAGCCCCCAAGGGAGAAGAATAACCTATATCCGTCATTTTACAATATCTTATAGTTTGTCTCGTCCAAATGCAGCTCATCTCATAGATATTTCACTCATCAACGCAATATGATGAAATGTAAATCCAAATACTTTCATCATGATGTCTATCATTCATTGTACGATTTCTTTTCTCCACCGTCATTATGATTACGATTGTAAAGACCGTAATGTTCTATTTACTTACGTTTTTATGACATAAAGTTATTATAAATTGTTGAAAATCTTTTAGACCATGTCTAACTCTTTTCTCGCAGTACCCGTGACTTCTCTTTCCCCCGTGGAAGGCATAATCCTCGAGCGGGTAGTTAGCTAAAACAAACATGCGCCATACCTTTACGTTATAATTTCACTTATGATGTTATTTCTAAATGGTGTTTTATAGGTAATTTGTGTCTTGAAGCAACATAGAGTTCTTTGTTTTATACTTTTATCACAAGACTGAAGTTGCTGTGAAACCGAAAGTAAAATTTTGCTCAAATATGTACCCCCTTGGCACTTTCAGATAATGAAATTTTTATAAAATTCCGTATCAGGGAGCCAACAAAAATATAGGGGAAAAGTGTGAGGTGTGTTAAAGTTGGAGATGTGGGACAGTGATATATTTCTCTCGTGATTTGTGTTAAGTCATAGTGGTTGCTAGCAGATCTGGTGGCAACATTTAATGAGCATTGCTACCAGGTTCTGAACGTGCACAAGGTTTTAGAAGCAAAGATAAATTTTCCTTCACCGCTGATAACTATTATGTGAGATGTATATTATAAAAATATTTGACAATATGAAGAGGTAGTAGAGAGTTTAATATAAGAGTAGAGACTTAGGTATTGAAAGTATATTTAAAACATTTTTGTATGATTCTAATACCAGAGTTCGTGGCTTTATAGTGACGGTAGTAAAAGTGGGTATACAGGGAGGATTATGGCATGATGAATTGAGGAGGATTGGGACACTGTATCACTCCTTTCTACTCACAAGTGTGAAAACATTAGGTAGCTTTATTATAACTCCTGTGTTTCAGCTTGGCTAACGCTATATTTATTTAGTATTTTTCACATGTGTTTCAGAAAAATGCCACGAAGTGGAAGAAGATAAACCAAGACTACATACAAACAGCAAACAGTGATATTCTGCAAGCCGTAAAGATAGTAATAGAGAAAAAGAAGAGTATACGAGAGGTAGCAAGAGAACACAACATATCGAAATCAGCCTTTGCTAGACATATTAAAAAGTACAAGGAAGACTCAAATAGAGATGCTGTAATATTTCAAGAAAATCTTTTTGTGGGAAACTCTCCTTAGTGCAAGTAAGATGAACTATGTGCTTAGAACAAGGCGCAGACGAACTTTGACTCACGCATACGAAAATGTCTTGAAGAAGAATATGCCGGAATCTTAAACTGTGCACAAAAGTGCGGGATATGGCTGCCTTAATGGCTTTATGAAGCATCCCCCTCAGTTATCACTGCGATCTCTGGAATCAAAAGTTTATCAAGAAGTACCAGCATCAATAAGCAGACTTATTGAACAATTTGAAGTTAGCATATGAGAAATGTAACTTCACTCTGAAGTGTACTTTTAACTCTGATCTAACTGGATTTCGTACCGTACACACAACGCCACGTGTGATAGCTTCGCGAGGACAGAAACAAGTCGGACAGGTAACTTGAGCGGAACGTGCTGAACAAGTGACAGTCCTATGTACCTTCAATGCAGTTAGGAATAGCATTCCTCCAGTTTTTCTACATTCGAGAGTAGGGTACAAGGATTTCTTCCTGAAGAAAATACCACCTCATAGCTTGACATTAGCACGGATCACTGGATGGATGATTGCTGAGATATTTGGTGTTTTTTTAGAACACATTAACCAAATTTCAAAATATTCGAAAGAAAATCCAATCATATTGCTCCTCGAACATCACAAAACCACGTAAACATCATTGAAGTAGAAAATACTTACCAAAATGGCGTGTTATGAACATTTTCTCCGAATTGCAGTCACAAGTTTCGGTTTGTGGACCTCTGAAGACCCATTACAATCGGGTGTGCAATGACTGGCTGATTAATAATCCAGGAAAAAACTATTTCTCCTCGTTCTATTGATGAGTTTATAGGACGGGTATACCCCTGTGCTACGACACAATAGAATATCATATCTGAATTTAAAAAAAAGGCTGTATAATACCCTTTCAACAGTGTTCCTTTTACAGAAGACTAATACCTGATATCTTCAGTAAATGACCGTCCAAATCCCTCGTTGAACAGAAACGCACCGTCTCACCAACGAAAATTATAGACAACCTTACCGCACGGAATATTGCTGGCGTATCTGAGATTGTGGACAATGGGTCATCAGAGCTTCTGCCTGAAAGCTCGCTTACATTAGCTATCCAAGAAACTACATTTGTTATATTTTGAAGCAATATCTTCCTCTACGTTAGTAACCACTCAGAATATTCGTCCTTAACCGAAGGCTGCCTACCCCTCTTAATAAAACCAACCGTGTCAAAAAGAGTAGTGTCCGAACAAGAATACTAACAGCAACTGCAGAAAAGATGAAACCAAACAAGAAGGTTTTGCAAAGCTAAAGCGAAAGAGATGTCGGTATTAGAATTCATTTACAACAAGCAATAGGAAGGTTGATACAAATTCAGAGTCCTCAATCGAAGACAGTATTTTCTGCCGAGAACACTGTGTTGATATATCCTTTAGTAGTTCTGTTAGTGATGTAGATCTATCAATGAACGAAATAGGATGGGAAAACATTAATGTGAATGTTGAAAACAGTAATAATATACTTCTTAAATTTTACATCAAAAAGTGTGTAGTGTATTATGTAGGAATTGTCTAAAATGTTTAGAGCAGTGGATGCGAAGTGAAAAGGATGCGTAACAAAGAAGGATGTTCTAAATTTGTTTCTCGTAAACAGCAGATACTAGTTCGGTTGAGCTTCGAAATGTAGTTCTGAAATTAACTTATCCTGTCATGGTTAAGGTAACAGTACGTGTGCAGTATTCGTATTCGTTTTACTTTAACCTTTATGCATATAACATCCATTAAACAGTAACCTTTAGAATAGAGATTATTCTTGTCCTCTTGTAATTCAATTAATTTCATAGTCGCTGTATACTGTCCCAGAAAAGTCGAACTCGACTACGATAACGTGTGCATTGCTTTGTAGGCGTATTTTCTTTTCTTTTTAATTCTAATTTTCGGCTTTAACCCTATTTTTGGATTTAATAAGAATAGCAAAATTATTGTCACACAGGAAAGTGGTAAGATGCCTGCTTACCTTTATTGGCAGAACTATTATTCTTATTCTCAAACTAAAATATTTAGAAGGATGATAGCGTAGTACACAATGTTCTTTAATCACTTTTAGTATAGCAATATAATATACTGTATTTCTCGCCAATTTGTTTTATTTCTGAATATCATTTCAGTCTGTCCCATTCCTCTCTAGGGTCGACAGGAACGAGACAATTCGGGTGGTGCCTAAAAAATTCAATATTTTCAGAGTACTTCAACTTAAAACGCACTTAGTTTATATATATCTGCGGCTGGGGTGGGGTCAACTTTGAAATTTCAATTTCAAATAGAAACCCCAATTTTTGATTGCAGATTTGGATTCTGCGGCCCAAGTTATGTAAGGTTTCATCAACACTTTTCCGTCGATGCATAATATGGTGCTCTAATCGGCGAAAGTAAATTATCTGTTTGGGATAAAAAAGAAAAACATTTTGCTGTTAGACCAACAATTGTTACTAACAGTTCCGTCACCGTTAAGGACCTGCCACTTATAAACGAATCGTTCAAGTTAACGTCGCTTTAGCGTGTGAATGAACGAACGAGCAATGCATCCCAGTGTTGCTATCACATGTCATGTGTCACTAAACGTGTTATAATTCACACATCCATACATTGCATGTGAGAAGAGAAAACAATAATGAAATGAATACACGCATACACACACACACACACAGGTATCACTTTTTGTACAAATACTCCATTATAATGCGGAAATTACAGGTTACGCCTATAATCTTCGTCATGTCTATCCCGAACAAAAGGTCGATCAACGTACTTAAGAGGCCTCCATGCCTCGAAATTAAGGTGGTGCCATACATACGTATTGAAATGTGCACTCTGTTCACACAATGCTCTTTAATAGTAACCCCTTTAATTTTGAAATTATATTGGAAAAGCATAATCAAATCTTGTTTAGGGTCCGATGTGATCAATTTGTTGACACATTATAGACATTTAAAAATTAAAGGATGAAAGGATTAAAAAGAAAAAGAAAAAATACTACAACATACTACTACTACTACCACTACTACTGCTATTAGTACTACTACAATACTACTACCACTACAACTATTACTACTAATGGTAGATTTATTACTACTACTACAGCTGCTACTAGTTCAAGTACTATTACTACTACAACTAATGCTACAATTCCTATTACTACTGATACTACTACTACTACTAGCAGATAATATAAAATGCCATAGTAATAATAATAAGAAGAAAAGAAAAATTCGATAATATCAACTATCTAAATCTATGCGAGACCGCGAGCAGTATCGTGAGACTACTCGTACAAGTCAGCCGAAACGATGGCGAAAATCTTCATGATGCCGTCGCTTCGGGGGACGATGTCCTGCCACTGCTGGGCCGAAGACAACCGTCTGTCCCATAGCTGCCGTTCCTGAACAGCGGCGGGGCCGTGACGGTGTCCGCTGCCAAGCCGAAAAATAGGCAGCCGCTTTTGAACCAGCACTAGCTCACTCTTTTCGCTGCTGCCACCCAATAACCGACGACGGTCGGACGATCTTCGTCGGCAATTGTTCATGGGGAACATCTCGGTTCCTAAACCTATTAGGGGTTCGGATACCACTTTCAACTGTAGGTCCACAACCCAATAGTCACACATTTTCTATTGTTTTTTTGGTCGCATATATACTTATTTCACAATGTCCACAGCATTGAAGTTAATTAAAATTCATATGGGAAGTTCTCCTGATTTCGCCATTAAGGCGCCACGTCACACAGCGTCAACGATGTTTTGACTAAATCTTATACAGGTCTGTGCGCAGAATCCGACTCTGCAATAAGAAATAAAAGCTTCCATTTCAAATGTCTCAGCTAACCCCACTTAGCGGTAGGGTGCGGTATCGTGTTTGGTGCCATTGAATAACTTTGTTGATCCGACGCGTATTTCTTAAAATACTGCACCGTGTACAGATGGTCGGAGCTAATACCAAGCTCATGAATGAAGAGGGGGAGTATCTAATTTCGCCGATTACAGCGCGATATCACACATCGATGAGAAAGTTTTGATTATACCTTACAATATTTGCAATGTAGTCTCCTAATCTTCAATAAAATATTGGAGTTTCCATTTGAAAAATCAATGCCCGCCACTCCCTTCCAGAAGGTGGAGGTAGAGTGTTGCGTTTGATATAATCGGATAGCTTCTTGAAACATATTGAATACTTTTTTTTGCGCATTTTTGATTAGAAGTGTTCTTCTCCAGTTACTCTACCGTGCCCAAACTTTTGGTTCGCCCGTTATTTCAAACATAAATTAGCTTGACAGTTACAAACTATTTTTGATAATTTCACACCATTCGAACATTTGCACATTATAGGGCCAATTCTACACTATCCTGATATCTTTTAATCGTCAGATAAGGCAACACTGGTCGCAAGGTCATGTGTGTCATGTCGCACTGATCGCAAATAATTTTGTGTAAGATGAGATCTACTACCGCCACAAGGTTGGATCATTCCGATAATTTATCTTTATCAGAGAATGGTGCAATCGACGCTAATGAATGTCATATTTTAGCGATTAGGAAACAATTATATCAATATATTTTCATCTCAGACACACAAGTCAAAAAACACCAAGGTGCAATAAGCAGATACTTCAATAGCTATACTTTTCTTTAATTTTCCTTTTACTTTTAATTGTTTTACTTTTCTTTCCTCTACTTGCTGCTTTTGAATTTTCTGGTTTGCAACACTGATACTTCCCGAAGACCGAATGAAGAAGATGTGCCTTTCACTGTGTCTTCTGTCTAGTGTGCAGTGTGCTTTTTTCCAGTAACGAGAAGGAACAGAGAATTGAACCAAACCTAATATTGTAATAATATTACAATAAGAGTAATATTAGTAATGTTACATTGTTATTGAAACTTGTAACAGAGGAGAGGCGCTTTTGCTATTTTTGATCTAATGTCGTTAAGAAGAATAAAGGTATGATATATCCATGAATCTGTGAGATGAATTTCAGTTTCCTCTTTTGGTAAATTTTGGCAAGTTTATGTAATTTATACATTATTTCAAATAATGACATTCCCAGGCTTGTGATCATAAATTTGCATGCAAACAAAAACATTATATGTAAAGAAGCAGTTCTTGTTTTCATTACCAGTGCATTTTTAGAACAAAAGCTCAGTTGTCTAAAAATGACTTACAGAGCTTCATATTGTATCTTCGTGAGTGACTAAAATTTATTAAGAAATCTGGTTGCTGGACACTACTTGTGTATAATTATCAATTTCTTGTAGTGTTTTTTTTTCTGTGTGAAGTATTTTTGAAAATAAAAAAAACTAATTACATAGCACAGAATTAATATTCAGAAAGAAACTTTTTCATAAAATGAAATAACAATTTTATTTCTTTGTAATGAAGAAACTTGATGTATTTCGAGTTCACAAATTTTGTAAATGTCAACGCGTGAGAGGTTCTTTTATCTTGCTTTGATTCTAGATGTAGAAAATTTGAATTGAAGTATATATCTATTACGTATGTATCTTCCTAATAAACTTCTAAAGTGTACCAACAGTATATATAAACATTTAAAAACAAAATAATACAACTCTTGTATCTTTCAACACATAAGTCCACAATTTGCAGACAAATAAAACCGGTTTTCAAGCTTCTAAATAATTTTGTAATTTATTTCGTACTTCATTTCTACTTGTTTAAGAGCATGTAAGTTAAGAGATAATACGAGCAGCAAATTTAAACGCATAAAGAAGTATGAAGGTACTAGCAAATGGCTCCACGACACCACGTATGGAGGATATCTTAGCGAACCATTCTGACTTTTTTTAATCCTTTCTACGTAGCTAAAATCAAAGAACGCTGAAATACGTATTCGTTTATTTTAAATGAGAGGTTAAAATTACATGTGTGTAACCTTAAAAGTTTACCTCACACTTAGCGAAACTCACCGTATTTATTTTATTTTGTTTATTTATCTATTTATTTATTTTTTGGTTAGGTTTAACTGGATTGTTGACGGAACTTGCACAATACAATATTTTAAAGATTTTGTTTGCAAATAAACCTACATCTGTTTTATTTTCTGGTTATAATCACCTTAATTTGCATCGCCAGTAACTAAACCTACATAAAATAAACCCTAAGGACAACGACTTTTATTAGATAAACTCTAGTGAATTCTATCAATTCAAAACAAGAAAAGAAACATAAGAAAATATGCCGAAAGGAAACAAAATGGTATTGATTGATATAGCTTAAGAAAAACTATCAAACTTTTACTAAACATAAATTTTACGAGTTGAGTTTGATTGTGAAATCGTGTTTGCAAATTGCATTTTAAGCGTTTTTTAATTTAAAATGTAATTCACGAGTGCAACTTGTGCCAACCTATTGCGGTTTGCAAGCGAGAGTTTTTAGATTTTTGTTCAAAAATATTAATATATCTGTATTTTCAGGGAGAAGTCTAGATCTACTGGCAGTAACGATATTACCAGCAAGTGAAAATACTCGTTCAGATTCGACTGAAGTTGCTGGAATCACCATGAATTTTTTAGCAAGACATGCTAATTTTTGAAGCCGATGTTCGTTAAGTTTCCATCATTCAAGGCTGTTGCCCTTTGCGAAAGACACTGATCTGACTTATAAAGAGTAAGCTCATCTGTTACATTAGGACTTTTTGAACACGATGGAAATATTCCAAGCAAATAGTCTAATGCTGATGACCCACCGGACGATTGCTGTGATAAATCCTCTTCTGATCTTTCTGATTCTACGAGCATATCATGAACCAATCTTTGGATCTTTGTTTGCATTTTAAAATTCAGAAATGGTAATGATTTGTACTTTGGGTCCAAGAATGTTGCTAAGAGGTAAAATTTCAGAAAACTATTTCACAAAAAATCTGATGATTCAGAATCGGATAATGCATCGAGCTGAAGACGCTTTCCTAAGTCAACTGATATTGAAGATTTCAAGTTTTTAACAATTTCAGAATCTGAAGAACATTCCGACAGGTCGTTAGAAATAAGACCATAGCCTAATGGTAAAGCAAAAGAAATGGAACACTTTTGATCACACATAACTGTTGTAGCCATTTGTAGTGGCTTCAGTACTCGAACGATATCTTCCATGATTTGCCACTTGTCTTCAGTTAATTGTAAATTCCTTGCATCCATAGGTTTAGTGACATTTCTATCAGAGAACACTGCAATTATTGCTTCTTTTTGTTCCAGCAACCGTTCGATCATCGAATATACACTGTTCCAGCGAGTCTATGTATATTGAATAAGGCAATGCTTTGGTAACTTCAGAATTTCTTGTTTCTTTTCAAGCGCGACTGAAGCAGTGGTGCTATGTTTGAAGTGCCCTACAACTTTGTTACAGATTGAAATTATATTTGTTAACTCTCTTTTCTCTAAACTGGTCAGTATGGATCGCTGCAATGTATGTGCCAAACATGATACATTGTAAACCGGCAACAAACGTCCAGCATTAATCATATTCGATGCATTGTCGTGAACTAATGCAACTACATTGTCTTTGATGCACCTTTCCTCCATACACAGTTTAATAGCATTAGCTACATTTTCAGCTGTATGTCGTTCTTCTAGTTCAATTGTTTTGAGAACAAAATCTTCTGTACAGAAGTTTGTATACAGAGCATGACATGTCACTGTAATGTAAGAACCTGTTGCTCGAGACGTCCATATATCTGTCGTTAAAGCAACTACTTCTGATTTTGGTAGCCTCTGTTGTACTTGCTCTTTCAGTTCAGAATAAAAAACCTGCAAGAGTCTCCATAGTGTCCGCCTAGACGGTACGCTATAATTTGGTTCAAGAAAGGACATTAACTCCCGAAACCCTTTCCTGGGAGTAGATCTGTTACTATCATGTTTGCAATCCTTTTCAGAATCTGTTCTTCATGTTCTGGTGTGCACGGCCGGCTATTTTTAAGATACTTTACTATTGAATTTGTTTATACGTTCGCTTTTTATTGTGTGTTTGAGGAACTCTAATTACGTCATCACGCGTTTCGTCATTGGTGACAGTTTCACAAGAAACTTTCACAGTAGTATCTTTAGATATATTTGTGGCCTCAACACAGTCTGATGGTCCAGGAGAATCTTCAGAACTATCCGAATAGGAAGCTTCCACAAAGGTACTGTTGAAAAAGAAAATGACACAATATTATGTTTAAGCAAAATCACAATGTAATTCTATGAACAAACTAAATATAAACTTATTTTAAAGACAAAAGCAAAGAAATTATAAATATAAGCATTGAAACTTGTTTTAGTGTATTACTATTTGCCTCATCAAGCCACTAAGTGGGTATGCATGTAACAGTTGTTTTCACAAATTTGCCTCAGGAGATTTGTTCGTACTTCTGCTGTCTTGAAATTGGGGTGGTGGGAAACTGGAAGGCGTTCTGGTCACCAGCATCCTTGTAGTAAGTTATCAGAGAAGGAAAAATATCTTCCATAAAAAAGGAGATTCCATTCCATCTCGCCTAACGATTTATCAGTCACTGATATCTCAAAGATAAGAATGTCAGCTATTTTAGGTGAGATGGGAATTCACATCCTGCCTAATCCGTTCTCGCCTAAAATGACGGTAAGATACAAGGAGGGAATTTCTGCACTAAAGAGAGAATTCCTCTACTAGCATTTTAGCCAGATATTTTAATCAATATTTTCAATTTCTGTCAACTACAATATAAATATTTAATAAGTACTGTACTATACAACAAGAAAGCATAGGGGAGGGGGACGATTAAGTGGATGTAGTTCACTTTTGGTTTGTCTTGGGAAAACTGGAAGGTGCTTAGCAGACAGGAGCTAATCAGAAACAGGATAGAAATATACAGTGTTTCAAAACAACACTGACAACGTTTAGGAGCAGATTCCTGACACCAAGCTAAGACAAAAAGTATAGACCAACCTGGGTGTACAAATACTTCCTTTCGGTACTATGACCAGCCAAAAATCTGTCGGATGATGCAAAAAAAAAAAAAAAAAAAAGCAACTCGAGAACAAAATGTCGGACCGAAGTTGGGGGAAAGGGAATGTTTATTATTTTTAGCCGTAGTTTCCATTAATACACAACTCGATGTGGTGCAGGGCGGGGGCAAGGGTCACCCCAAAGAAATTGAAGAAATCCTGGGATATTTTATTAAACGATGATTTAATGACATACGATTAAACTAACTAAAACTAAAGACGATGTTTCAACTAACAAAAGTCTTAGAAGTGGTCCAAGTTACAAGAACCTCGTTAGAATTCGAAAAGAGAAAGAGAAGAATATTTGATTGATCTACTTTGTCTCAGTACAGAATTGGCTATCGAGGAAGAACTGAAATTATATGAAATCCAAAACGTTTAAATATTATGCCTTCTAGGCTAATGAAGACAGAGAAATCACTCACGGCTATGTGGGTAGCATACGGGACTTTGGCATAGGAGACCCGGCTCCGATTCCCGGCAGGAACGCAAGCGGTTTGAATCTCAGGTTAATTCGTAGCTCCATAGCTCATATAACTTTGCTACCGAAGGAATGCTAAACTCAAATCCGAACCAATAATACAGACAGGTAATACATGGAAGCTAATTATTGGAAAATAATTCGTGAAATGAGAATGTAAGTGAAAACAGATAATCCCGAGAAGACTCAGTGGTACGATGGTATCCACCACGAACTATTATAACCTGGGATCGAACGAGGTCCATCTCGCACCAGAAGTAAGCGCTCTATCACTGAGCCATCGTGACCCTACTTTGGAGAAAGCACTATGATTCTGACCGAAGTATCGGTCTAGAAAATATTGTGTGTGATAAACCAATGTAACTTACTAGAAGTACAAACAGTCAGAATGAGGAACTTCTTTCGTTCTGGTCGAATGGTTTTCGATAAGTACCTCGCATATGATAAAAATAGAAAATAGCAGCAACGTGAGAACAGTAGCCAACAGTTCTGTTCACGAAAACCGAAATTGTTCCAATATTGGACGGAAACAGTGATGAGGATTAAATTCTTTCTATTCATTCTTTATTTGATCATATTAAACACACATATACAGTAATACCATCGAAACAAACTAAACACATGAATTGCTATTAGCAACAGGTATAATATTAACCAACTGTTACAAAAAAAGAACAATTACTAAAGAAAGATCTATATGTATCACAGAACATTGATTATGTGCACAATTCACACAAAATTCGGGAATGTATAATTTCAGTTGATGTACAGCAGTGGTGTAGCCAAAGGAGGTGTGAACATGGTCGAGAATCCCCTTCATCCTCAGAAACCAATTACCGTTAAGACAAAAAATACTTGTTATTATAAGATTCCAATGTTATAACAACTTCATCTCCTCCCCCATAAACACCTAACATCTTTTTTTGATGCAAATCAGTTGAGCCGTTTAGGAGAGAAAAAAAATAATTTCAAATTAATTCCCCCCTCCTAACACCCCTCCAAAAGCGCTTGGGGGGCTGACACTTTTGGAAAACGAGTTTCTCATAAATGTTAATCGATACTGTAAATTTGGTGCAGATAAGCTTCGGGGAGCTTTCACATCTTTTTCCAAAGTAACTGTAACGGTAACGCGTTAAAAATTTCTAAGGAATATACCTAGTTTGCTTTAGTTTGTTTTGCGTTACATTTCGGACGAGTAACTATAATATGTATGGTTTTCCGGAAACTAATCTTTGTTTTCTTTCCTGTTTTAAATCTCTTAGA
Source organism: Thermobia domestica (assembly GCF_964235325.1). NCBI lineage: Eukaryota > Metazoa > Arthropoda > Insecta > Zygentoma > Lepismatidae > Thermobia > Thermobia domestica. The sequence continues at coordinate 151,707,762 of NC_137471.1, read as the reverse complement.
ATGGAGCAATGGAGCATGAACTGTCAGTGACCAACAGTCACTCACACACAAAGAAACAGATAAGATCTTAGGGCCACTTGCTGGTTCCAGAAGGGGAGTATAAGCTCAGGGAAATCACGTGTACTGTTTGCAAGCCAAGCACTAGGGAGATTTTGTAGTAGATTTTTACAGCTCTAAATTAATACATTCAGTGAGTGAACTGCAAGTGCAATGATAGTCCAGCTTTGATTAACGAAAATATTTCAAAAAATCCTTTTTCTTAAAAGCTGAGGATGAGGACATAATTTAAAAGTAAAATGTCTGAAGTGTACCGGCAGGAAATATTTATCAATAGGCAGGAGTTCGTCTACATATTTCAAGAAACATCTGAAGTTTTTTTTAATTATTATTATTATTTCTAGAGTATACCGAAACAGTACCCACACAAGCATTGCAGATAAAACTATTGTCCAAATGTTAATAATTTCTTTACACGTGCTCTTACTAATACTATATTAATACTTTCTTCAATACTTCATTCTTGTTTAGTGCTATTCTGATTATACTTATGGAGATTTGTTTATATTTATGGAAGTTGCAATTTCTTCGAAAAAAATGTTTCAATTGCAATTAAGTAAGAAAAAAGATTTCATTTTCTCAAGAGATCAAAAAAACGAAATGTATATAGAGTGTAGGTGAAGTAGGAAGTGTCGGAGTAGGTGAAGTAATATGTCGATTGGTTATCGTGACAATAATATAGCGATTTTCTACTATATACTCTTTCAACTTGAATAATTAGGTTTTAAGTTAATCATCGAAACGTAAAATCTTTGACGTAAAAAATATTCTAAAATGTTTTATATGATATGATTATCCTTATAAATCAATAATTAAGAATTGCGGTTAGTATATACATTGGCGTATTTAGGATTTTGTTTCGAGGGGCTTTGTCTGAAAATGTGAAAATTCTGCAAGGTGTTACATATACTTTATTATAGTAAGTAAGATTTCGGGGGGCTTAAGCCTGGAAGCCCCTCTAAATACGCCACTGACGAAAACTCGATTTAGGGGCCGCTCAAAAGTTTTGTAGGCCCTGATCCAATTAGCCCAAAAAATCTAATATATTTCAATCAAACATTTTCTTGTATGCCTTATATCTGGAGAACTACATGCAGTATAGACATACCCAAACTATTTCTTAACTCAGTATAATGTGCTCTTTCCGTAAAAGGGGGGCCGCGTTGGCTCACTGGTAGAGCGTTCACCTCTGGTGTTTGGGGTCCCGGGTTCGATCCCAGGAGCCTGCCAAGTGAGCTTTGTGGTGGACAAACACCGTGTGCGTGGATTCTCTCGGGGTTCTCCCGTTTCCTCCCATTTTCTTCATTCCACGATTTCATCCATTACTCATCATCACCGTCTCCTTTAGCCTAACCGGCATAACCTTGAGACGTAAAACTCAAAGATTTCATTTTTTTTCATTCCGTAAAAAAATACGAAAACGATTTAGGGTCCGTTCAAAAGTTTTGTAGCTCCTGATCCAATTAGCCCAAAGGATACAAGATACTTCAATCAAAAATTTTCTTGTATGCCTTATATCTGGAGAACTAGATATAACTAACTAACAAACTCTATGGCGTATGGAACCCGAGGTTCAATGCCGCGTTCAAAAAAGCTCTCCATTGACTTTTATCCTTAGCCAATTGAATCCAATTGAACCCAAACTATCTCTAAACTCAGTATGATGTGCTTATTCCGTAAAAAAATACGAAAACTCAATTTAGAGTCCGTTCAAAAATTTTGTGATCCCTGATCCGAAAAATAATTATTAGCCAAGATCGCAATCCTTTGATGCATTTTTTTAATCATTCTTAAACTTCTTGCCCAAGATCGCAATCTTTTGATCATTTTTTGGGATAATCCCTAAAAGTAATGTACGCGTAAACTGCAACGACTTTTAATTACTTCTTTTCATACATATATATATATATATATATATATATATATATATATATATATATATATATATATATGTGTGTGTGTGTGTGTGTGTGTGTGTATGCAACAGGAATGCATTGTGACAAAATGTGTGGGAAATGTGCAGAAACTTCCAAGGGTGCAAGTCGTGCACATTTCTCTCACGTTTTGTACACGTTTCTCACTCCTTCTGTTGCACAAATATATAAATGTAAAAAACGTGATCAAAAGTTACAGTTTACGCATACAATTTTTTTTAACAGTGCAGCACAGCATTTCAATAATAGCGCATTGTTTATTGTTGCTATTAGTGTAGATATGTTTGATGGGTGGCATAATTAACGCTGATGAGCAAGCCTAAACTGTCCGCATGAAGGGATATAGCAGCGCTACTATTATCAACCTACAGTTCTAAACATTTATTACGATCGGGAAAAATCAGAATGTGTAATAATAATAATAATAATAATAATAATAATAATAATAATAATAATAATAATAATAATAATAATAATAATAATAATAATAATAATAATAATAGTAGTAGTAGTAGTAGTAGTAGTAGTAGTACGAAAAATTTAATGAAAAGAATGTTTTTTGTATATGATTATTAGACTTCGGATTTTTGCATATTTGCATGTTTTTTTCCTGATGTGATATTGATATGCTCTTTAAACAGAAATTCGTTTCAGCTGTTTTGGGGTAAAATAGTAGAGTTTTATAGTGCATATATTTGCATATTTCGGATGTTAGTGCATGTTTATGTCGTTATTGCATATAAATGCATATTTAAAGAAACGACAAAATTGAGAATTTTTGATGTGCAATAACTTTAGTCATAAATGGAATTCCAAGTTTCTAATATAAGTAGACTCAAGACCTTGAAATGGTTCATTGTTATCGGCTTTGAATATCTTCTAAGGTCATATAAAAGGAGAATAAGAAAGGGGTGAGTGATTCATCCTCCCGGCAATGATGCATGATTGTTACCTTTTTTTTCTTTTAGTAAGACTGTGTCAAATCACCTACAACAAAATCTCCACGTCACCCATCTCGGAAGTTAAAGTTGCTACTGTTGTGTGCGTGTGGATTTGAAATTGTGTGGTCTTGTGGCAGGATAAAAATACCGAAGAAAAATCTTCTAGAATTTACTTCCTGAAACAGGGCCCATTCAGTTGTAGTGCGACATCTTCAAATTGAATTTTAACTAGCTCAGAATTTTGTCCAATTTTTGTCCATTTTTGTCCAATCTAGAACAAATTTTGTACGATTCAAATTACCAAAGGGGGAACATTTCAAAATCTGGGCCACTTTGATCACCTGTAGTGCGACATCTTCAAATCTGAAATTTAACTATTTCAGAATTTTGTTAATGTTTATCAACCCAAGTTTTTTTTTTTTGAAAATCCAAGTAAACGACGGAAGGCCATTTAAAAATATGGAAACTTTGATGAACTGTAGTGCGAGATTTTCAAATTCGAAATTTAACTAGCACACAATTTTGTCCAATTTTCGTTCATTTTTGTCCACCCAAGAAAAAAATTAAAAGTTTAAATAAAAGAGTGAGTGCCATTTAAAAATTTGGCCATTTTGATGACCTTTGTGCGACATCTTCAGATCTGAAATTTAACTACCTCAGAATTTTGTCCAATTTTTGTCCATATTTGTCCACCCAGAAAACATTTTGGAAAATTCAAGTAAAAGAGGGAGGGAAATTTCAAAATTTGGCCACTTCGATCACCTCTAGTGAGAGATCTTCAAATTTGAAATTTAACTAGCTCACAATTTTGTCCAATTTTCGTCTATTTTTGTTCACCCAAGAAAAATTTATGTACCATTCAAATAAACGAGGGAGAACTACTTCAAGATTTGGCCACCTAAATCACACATGTTCAAAATCTGAATTTTAAATAGCTCATAATTTTGTACGATTTTTGTACATTTTTGTACCACCAAGAAAAATTATGTACCATTGAAAGAAACGAGGGAGGGCCATTTGAAATTTTGGCCACATCGATCAGTGTGACATGCTCAAATTTTCATTTTAACAAGCTTAGTATTTTGTTCAATCCTTGTACCACAAACAAAACATTTTGTATCATCTAAATAAACGAGGAAAGTCATTTCAAAGTTTGGCTACTTCGATCACCTGTAGTGTGACATTTGCAAATTGGAATTTTAATTAGCTCAGGATTTTGTCGATTTTTGTACATTTTTGTACCACCAAGAAAAATTTTAAACGCTCAAATTAACAAAGGAAGGACATTTAAAATTTTCGGCTACTTAGTTCACCAGTAGTGTAACATCTTTAAATTCTAATTAGCTTAGAATTTTCACTTTTTTGTAGAGTTTTGTACCATCAAGCTAGTTAAAATTCAAATTTGAAATGTCTCACTGCAGGTGAACGAAGTGGCCAAATTTTAAATGCCCGTCCCTAGTTTATTGGAATGCTACGAATTTATTTCCTGGTGGTAGAACATGTTCAAATATTTAACAAAATTCTGAGCTAATTAAAATTCGAGTTTGAAGATGTCTCACTACAGGTGATCGAAGTGGCCAAATTTTTAAATGAACCTCCCTCGTTCATTTGGATGGTATATATCTTTTTGTTGCTGGTTCAAGAATATAAAAAAATGGACAAAATTCTAAGCTTGTTAAAATTCGAATTTGAAGATGTCGCACTGCAGGTGACGGATGTGGCCAAAAATTTCAAATGGCCCTCTCTCGTTTATTTCAATTGTAAAAAAAATCTTCGCGGTTCACCAATGTACAAAAAACCGGACAAAATTCTGAGCTAGTTAAAATTCGAATTTGGAGATGTCGCACGACAGGTGATCGAAGTGGCCCAAATTTTGAAATGGCCTTCCGTCGTTTATTTAAATGGTACACAATTTTTCTTGGATGGACAGAAATGGACAAAATTATGAGCTAGTTAAAATTTAAATTTGAAGGTGTAGCACTACAATTAATGGACCCTCTGAAACAATGGATTGAAGTCGAGAGACGTTAACAATTCAAGGAGAAAACATATTTTGCAAAATGTATGCTAAACAAGTAATATTTTCAAACTAAGTGTGCTTGATTTCGGAAGAGGACATTTCCATTTTGTTCGACAGCAAAAGCTGATACTTCAGCAGCTATTTTTTGGCCTTCTTATATAGCAGCTTTAAGTCTGGTAAGGAGTTCTACAAGTATAAAACAACTTTTTTTCTTTTGCATACTCGACAGAGATCATCCCAAAGAAACCCTTTAAAAATGTATTTCGGGAAGAAATGAACAACCTTTTGAAAATAAGCTCTACAATTAATTAAAATATTTGCTTTACAAAATCTAAAACTTGTCGCAGCAGTTACTTTTTGAGATAAGTTTTCGAGTTTTCCTTTAAGTAGTTTATGAGATTATTTAAATATAAGTAGGGTGCGCATGAGAAAAGATTTGTGACTGTCTCGTCTCGAAAATGTGCTGTAAAAGTCATGTCTCGACTCGAAATAAGTATATTTCTCTATTGGAAGAGCCGTGTCTCGACTCGAACTTGGCAGCAAAATCCTGTCTCGACTCGACTTGTGCGCATCCCTAAATATAAGCTTGTGTTGCTTCGATATGAACCTCAGTCTCTCGAAACGTAACTTTCCTACTAAGTCTTCTGTTATGTTTTCGATAACTTTACCTTGTTCCCATTCATGCTTCATGTCTCGCTCAAATCAGTTTATTCAGTTTAAAGTATCAATATTATACATTGTAAATTCTTACTGTTTTAAAAGGACATGTTACGCTAGAAGAAAATATTCTAAGATTAACACATAATTGGATACAAAAAGTAATTTAAAGTGGATTTACTTTCTTTTAAACAAGAACAAAGGTTTTTAACACAGTGAAAATTGCCTTCAATAGGTCCCTTATTAAACGGAAATATTTCACGCTCCATGAATTTAAAGGTAAAAATAAATATATAAATAAATTGTCTCGATTAGTCGGAATCTGTGTTGCGAACAACGGATGTTAAAATATACTTTTTAACGGAAATTTTTAAGTTTCGGAATGCAGAGTTTAGAAAATTTTTAGACATTCTGTGAGAGGTTAGGTATATGAACTACGTTGTCTGTAAAGGTCTTCGTTTACTGGTTACACTTCACATTTAATATAAGTCAACCGCCATATAAGGCCCTGGATACGGTGCAACTTTTTGAACAAAGTGCAATTTATATAATAATTTCGAAACCAGTAACTATTTTTCTAGCTGATTTAGAGACATGGAACGAGGAGCATAATATACACAATAAATAAAGGGAGCCAAAAGTAGAGGGAGGAGCGCTGAAAAGGGCAGAGCATCTACTTTTTGTCTTGGCCTTGGAAAATGTATGTAGTCTTTTTTTTGTTTTGTTTACTGTAAGTTTTATGTGTATGAATTTGTTGCATAACTAAATACTGTAATTTAATATAGTATGTATAGCATTTTATCTTATCTCCCTATGTCCATTATTTATTTATTTATTTATTTATTTATGCATAGATCTATCTCCGTTAACTTTAAAAACTTTAAGGGAAATTTTTACGAGTCGCTAGTCATGCTTTACTATATGCTTATGCCGGAAATGTTTATTTACTTCTCTAAGTATATTTATTCATATATATATATATATATATATATATATGGGGGGTAGATGTATTTGAATTTCACATACTGAACTGTTTGACCGAAGAAACCAAATGTATTCAAGAAGCCGTGTATACTTGCGGAGCTGAAAACATTCAAAGCGAACTTGCGTTTATCAATACTCATTTCAGTTCAATTTCAAAGATCATAACGGGATTAGAAGAGCGATTATTAGGACTTTGTAGTACATTTGAGCTGTTTGATTCAATAGCAAAACAGGCTTCGCCAAGACCAATCGGACAAACATCTTTTCGAAAGGCACAGTCAATAGACGCAAAAAAAAACCTGGAATAAAATTCTTGTCTAATGCAAATAAGGTGTTCCTGGGAACAACGACGCGCGAATTACGCGCTTATTTGAAATACTGTCTCTTAACGACCCGTGACACGGAAGGAACATTTTCGATGTACAGTAATGTTTTGTCTAACAAATGCAGGCTTTTGCCAGAAAATGCCGAAAACTACATAGTTGTCTATTGTAGCATAAATGCATCATGGATGTACACCAAGTATATGTAGTTTAAGTAAAACAACTTTTTCTCTAAAGATAATAAAATTTCTCATTTAACTTTAGCTTTTAATCGGTGCATATTTATCCTTTTTAGTGCATATTTGCATATTTTCAGTGCATATTTTCGTGATTTTTAGCGCATATTTGCATGCATATTTTGCCGTTTTTTAGTGCATATCGATCCGAAGTCTAATGATTATATTCAAAGTTCCGGGCATAAAAGTAACGCGTTACTTGTCTTGCTTTCGAAGTAGGGTAACAGTTACTTTTCTAGGGGAAGTAACGTTCCCTTACTGTTAACGATATGCAGTAAGGGAAAGTAAACTAACTTATAGCGCGTTACATTTCTACAAGTAATTTACCCAACACTACCTCAAAGCCTCAACAAGTCTTCGATGGGTACCTGAAACAAGCTTTCGGAAAACTGATTACATGCTATTTTCCAAAAGTAGATGGGACAAATGCATTCACATGAGAGTGTTTCATGCATAGTGTAAATAAAATTTTGTGAGAATAGCGTTCTATAATAAAATGAGCCTTGTAACTATTTGAATGACCCTCGTCTTTGTTCCCCTCACAACGGATGGTATATGTCCAAACACACACAAACATACACATTGACGATTTCAGAAGAGTCTCCCCGGACAAACTGAATAAGCAACGAGTGTAAGTAGTACAGTACTACTAAAATACTGGTTTCCAAGAGGTTAAGCCCAATCAGAGAAATGCCCACGGAAATTTCGTCGTTCTGGTGCAGTATCTTCAGGCCATACCATGAAATCACTGCTCACACAATATTAAACACCAGTAGTGTAAGCAGTAACGCCCGCGGTGTTTTTCCAAGGATGGAGGCTGACATAGAAGCAAAATTGCAAACACAAGCCCCTTGAAACACTCAATATAAGTTTTACTGCATGTAAAACAATTACTTACGCTCATGGCGTAAGTTTACTACAGTAATGTGTGTGAATAAGCAAACTTGTTTTGATATTTATTTTGAGGGATCGGACCAATTTTGATAATCCAGGGAGCAATGTCCTTCTTGACTCCCGTTGCAGGTGGGCATGAAAGTAAGGATATAATTTTTTGGTAAGGTATACGCGCAACTGTTTTCAAACATATAATGTTACCCATCATCCCCATATATGCTTCTTCTTTCGTAAAATTAAAATGGGTGAGTATTATGGTTACCAACACTGAAAAAAAAAATACAGGCACCCGCTCAAAATTTCCTGTGATATAGGCCTAAGTGAAACGTCTCTCTCTTCGAACCCATCCATGGGAAGGAAATGTACTATCCTGGACAAAATGCATTAGGATTTAGATTTCTGGGCTTTGGGCATTTAAGGCCATTTAGCCCTTCACGTTTTGAGGCATGACGTCCCTCGGCGAGCACACAATCCGAGAAAAGGGAAGGAAGAAAGGATTGGGAAAGGAAGGAAGTGGCCTGGGACTTAAAGTTAGGTACCACCCTGGCATTTGCCTGGTGTGGATGAGGAAAACCCAGGAAAACCTCATTCAGGATGGCTGGCATGAAAAAGCGCTTTACACTTTTTCGACCGAGTGCCCCCACCAGGAATCGAACCCGGGAGCGTTCACACCGAAGGCGAAAGCGTTAGCGATCACCAAAATTCATTAGGACCCGTATCCTGCATATCTTTAATACATGCACTTATAAGCATAATATATGCATTGTGTTCTGAAGTCGTATTGATCATTTTCTTCTTTTTACCAGTAACTGCTACTTCTTTAAAATTATCGAGAGATGAAAAAAGAGTATCTTAATCTGTATGTGTCAATTTTGGACAAATCCTCACGCTATATTTATGCCGCACAATTATGACAAATTAAACACTTCTGTATCCAGGGAAGGGGGCGATCGGGGCGATCGCCCCCCCCCCTCCCAGAAGAGAAAACTTTCTTATTTTATATATATAAATAAAACCCATCCCAAAGTTTGGAGCCTTTAAAAGTAGCAGTATGACAACCCACCGCCCCCCAGAAGTTGGTTCTGGATCCGTCCCTGTCTGTATCTATTGTCGAAAACAATGTTTCACAATAACATTTAATTATCAAATTTCTTGTTAAATAAATGAAAAGAACACTCATAAGCGTCGCTGCTAAAAGGGATGTTAAACGCAAAATGAAAATCATGAAAAGAACTGCCGTAGGTTTTTAAAAAAATTACCGAATGTATAATACAAGGAAAATTTGTATTTGCAAATAAGACACTGTTCAGAATTAGGATGTTTAATATTTTATTCTGGATTATAAATTTCAAAATAGTGGTCATAAAGAGGCTGGTAAGAAGTTTATAGTGTGTACTGGTCACCGACCTTAATAAAAATAACCGCAATATATAATAACGGGCTGTTGGCAACCCTAGTTAGTATGCACAGGGCTATAACAATATAAGAAGCCTCAAACTTTTATGTACAGTAAGGAACACTTTTGAATGGTACACCCATATGGAAATTTACGGCAAAAGTGTACCATCCAGAAGTGTCCCTCCCGGGGCCCACCGAGGCTGAGCCCCGGTACTTCTTTGGTTGCCGGGGCTCAGGCCCGGATTTTTTCTCGTTGCTTTTTTAAAAATTTTCTCCGCATCTCAAATAATGTTGATAAAAACCGTACTTTAACTTTCCTTTGTCACTGTTTCGGTAGCTCGGTGGCTCACATTAATGTAAAATTCAAGTGCATTATTGAGGCAACCGGGGAGTGAGAAAATAGCAGAAACAAGGTTATTTTCTCTCCGGTCGCTGCTGGTAATTTTCTTTTTTCTATTTGTTTTTCAACAGGGGCTATAGCTGAGCTATCCTTGGGGGAGGAGGGGGGCGGAGAGTGACAGAAACTAAGAAGTTCTTTCTTCTACTGTCTTGTGTGATCTTTCTAGCTTTTCAGAGTCCTTGCAAGAAAGTACTATAGCCCTACCGAAGGAAAACTACAGAAAAATCGAGGTGTTTAAGGCCCATAAATAGAGAGGAGACATATACTGGAGAGAAGTACAGAGAGCCATAAAAGAGAAATATTTTAAAGAAGTTCCCTTGAAAATGAGTGGAAGGAAAAACAACGCTTCGGAAATTAACAAAGGACAGTTCTATGAACAGAAGGTGCTTGACTGAGAAGGACACTGTGTACTCCGAAATGATGAAAATTACTGTCCGGAAAATATTAATGTTGATTATAGCGAACAAGACTTGAAAGAATTGTGTGAATTGTTTTCTTTGTGATTTCCAGAAACTATTCAAACTTTAAGGATAGTGGAGGCAGCCAGGTCTTGGGGAGAATGAAGGTACTAATGCAGTGTGTGCAAACAATACCAGTCAGCAATGCTGAGTGTGAGAGGGGTTTCAGTGTAATGAATAATGTTGTCACGCCAACTAGAAACGCGCTATCGGTTGGAAGTGTGTCATCTTTAATGACAATAAGTAAAAATGGTCCCCCATTGTCCGCAACCCCTCCCGTACGTTAAGCGCTGGATATCACAAGGAAGAAACAGCGCCCTCTCAAGTTGCTAGGAAAGTAATCGAGGCAGAAGAAAAAAAAATCGAAGGAAGCTTTGTGGAAACTTCTGTGACTTAACTGCATCCATTGTCTTATAATAGGTAAATTCAGCTATTTTGATATTATTATTCACATAAAAATTATGTGAAAATTCTATGTTGTCATGAGATTTGCTTGATTTGTGTTTGCACAAGTTTTCCCAACTCTATTTAATATGGAAGTGCCTGGAATTTTACAAGATTTGACTAAACCGCACACACACACACATTATATATATATATATATATATATATATATATATATATATATATATATATATATATATATATATATATATATTATATATATATGGTAGCCAGGAAGGGATCCGGTACTTTTTTATCACGAATTTAAACACTGCCCTTACTGTACATCCCATTATCCCTTAAAGCCACTTTTAAGGTAAAATAAAATAACGAAAGTTTGGTTTGTTTCAGTTTACCGCGCTACGGTTATGCCATGATGACTAAAGGACACTTGGACTTACTGATTTTAATGGAATCTGAACCACTTTTTCCGTTCAACTGTGTCCCACCGGGAACCGAATCCACGCGTGCCGTAGGCAAGCTTGTTAGCCACTAGACCAAACGGGTGTCCAAAATAAAGTAAGTTAAATATTAAATGAAATATTACATGATAAAACACACGACGGTATATATCCCTTGAATCAAATTACATAAGAAAGAAAAGTGTTTAAATCTTGTTACCTTAACGTGATGTGTTTTGTAGAACCAGAGATTCCAGGATCGTCATCATCTTCTGATTGAGTGTTCCGTGCAATCACTTTATTAATACAAGAAATGTGTTTAGTTCTCAAGTGCGATAATAAAGCACTTGTCGATCCTCCTTTTTCATCTAAGTACTTTTTTACACAAGAAGCATTTAGCTTCTTCTCTAGTCTCGGCACGTTCAAAGTATTTCCACACTTCACTCCGTGACATATTGTGCTTTGCTTCACCTTAATTGCTTAACACTTAATTGCTACTTTCACCCATATCTTGCAGGTCACTGAAATTAATATTAAATGCTTGCTCAGTGCGTTTGCGCAGTTGACCTTGACAATCGTTGCACCATATGCACCTGCAAATGTTTACTATCAAAAGCTCGACACATTATAGGCTTAAGACTTTTAGGTTCCAAAACGTTCAAATTAGAATAAAGTACATTTAAGGACGTTATACGTTAGGATTTTGTTTTATGTATTAAAGAAAATGACATTTTCCTACATTTGATTACCAGTATATTTTAACAATGTTAGCTATTGTGCACATGGAAACATCTTTTAATACAACAATATTTTAGTTTTAAGCTAACAGTTTTAACCCTGGATTACAAACCTTATATTTTGCTTACGTGGTTACAAACCATTCGTAAAATTTACGACTCAATTTTAGTCTTTTTATTATTTCTGTATATATTATTATTTTTTAAATATAAAAATGGGCTTGTTTATAGAATTATATGAACAATAATATTGGATGCCTTTGGAATACTTTATTGAACAAGTACATGTAAAAAGTTATGTATATAACTTGCTAGCTGCATACTTGAATTGCAAATATGACGTCATGAAGATATAGTTACATTTATGTGGGAAAATTGTCTTATAGATATTACAATAATATATAACTAAAGTAAAAGGACCAAGACAACTAAAAATCGTAGCACTTTGCATATCAACTTCGAAAAAAGTAATTAGGTGCAAACTTGAAAGTTGTCATTGCAAACTTTTTCATTTTTCCTCGTCACTCACCATTCAACACACAGCTCTAGTTTCAGCACAAATCGCCTTCCTCCAGTGCTTACACAAATGTGTTGTCATTCTCCTTTCCCTTGATGGTCAGTAAAAGTAAGTTTTTTTCTTATTTCTTGTGGCGGGTTTGCCATAGGGTTAGTGATGTGAATGCGCTTCATTAGCAGTATCACTAGAGCCTTCATCAGAAGATATCCAACAACATTTTTATTTGATTATTTTCACGTTCTTCCTCACTCTCACCCATAGTTTCACCATCAACAACAGTTACAATAATATGACACGAATCTTTGCACTGTTTATAGTCCAAAACACTCATTTAATGTTGAAAACAAGAAAGTAGATTTGTCAAAATTTGTGAAAAAAAAAAAAACTAACATGGTTACAAACCTTTCGTAAAAATTACGACTAGACCTTCAAAATATGCATGATAAAACTGACTGACACGGCTGTAAAACCAAAACTAGCCTCTGCTGTAAGAGCTAGGAAGGTATTGGGAAGCAGGCCGGCCGCGCATTCGCGGTTCAGCGAATTCAACAATTTTGGATATGTTGCTTCGTAAAATTTACGAATGGTTTGTAATCTAGGGTTAAGCTAACATCTTTTAAACAAAATAAAATATTAATAGAACTTTCCTTACCTGGAGTTGTTATTCAAATCTGGTACAAGTAACATTGCCAAAGGGGGCCAAGGACGCGGGCGCTACCCGTAGGCTATACCTGCACCCCAGACTGGTAGTATATATTAATATTGCGCAAACAATGTGAAATTAACCTGTTCAGTATAACTCCCTCAAATAAAATGTATCCACCCTTCGATTGTGTCCTCAAGAAATTAAATCTGATACTGTAACTGGTGGTATAGCATATCACAGCCAGTTTAGAACTAGAATGGACCTAATATTTTTATTTTACTTATTTATTATTTTTAATTTTCCTATTTTTAAAATCAAATGTACTTCACTTTCCTAGAATCACACTAAGGGAGAAAATAATACCTATATGAGGTAGAACATACGGCGTAGAGGGAGCCTTGTTATTCCATTGTTCAAAACTGTTTGACGATCAGAGGCTAAATCAATATTTCGTGCGTTGATATATATATATATATATATATATATATATAAACGGCAACTTAGGGTATAGATTCTAAACGCGGGGGGGCTCCGTCCCGACTTCGAAAAGATATGTAGGCGTAGAGATGCCAGGGCTCGGAAAAAACCGGCTTTTTTGGAAAAAAACTCGGTTTTTTCTGCTTTGCTTTTTTGCTTGGGAAATTTTGGGCTTTTTTCAAAATACTGCTTTAAATTGATAAAACAGACTTTGTATCGCTTCTCTATAACACAAAAAATCATTTAATTAGTGGTTGATGCTGATAATAATATAAAACTAACTAAACTAACTAACTAACTCTATGGCCTATGGAACCCGGAGGTTCAGTGCCGCGTTCACAAAAACTCTCCACTGTCTTCTATCCTTAGCTAATTGGATCCAGTTTCTACTTTGTATTCCTATCTCTGCGAGATCCATCTTAATATTATCCTCCCTTCTGCGCCTAGGTCTTCCCAATGGTCGTTTTCCTATGGGTCTACCAGTCAAGACTTTGAAATCGTTTCTACTTTCTTCCATTCTAGCTACATGACCTGCCCACCTAAGCCTCCTAGACTTGACGACCCTAACAATGTTGGGTAAACCGTATAAACTATGTAGTTCCTCGTTATGAAGCTTCCGCCATTCCCCATTCTCGTTCCTCTTGGGTTCGAATATTCTTCTCAGGATCCTGTTCTCAAATACTTTCAGTCTATGTTCTTCCCTCAGAGTAAGCGACCATGTTTCGCAACCATACAGAACAACAGGCATGATTATCGTTTTATATATTTTAAGCTTCAAATTCCTCGACAGAATTCGCGACGACAAGAGATTTTGAACCGAATAGTAACACGAATTCCCTGCTTTTAGTCGACATTTAATTTCTTCGTGAATATGATAATAATAATATAAAACATCGAAAATAAACTATGAATTTCGAAAAAATATTTCAAACAATTTTTCTTCAACATATTTACATTATGAATTCCACAGGATTAACCAATGTGTATAATAAGAATTTTTTAACCTCCTATATACAAAAGTAAGCAGAGTTGGCAAGAACCGTGGTTGTTTTTGAAAATGCCAAAAACCCGTTTTTTGGGGGATGTTTAAACCAGGCTTTTTTGGTTTAAACCAGGCTTTTTTGACTTAGATTTTTTGCTTTATGTATTTATATTACATATTCACAGAAATAAGATTGTTTCGCCTTGATGTTATTATGCAACAGCGGGGTTATGCCGGAAGAACTCCCATAAGCTTAAAGAAGTGCGGTCAGTAAATTTCTTAAGTTGAGAATCTCCCGCCCTAGCCATTGGGAAAATCCCGTCATTACTTGAAATGTAAGACAATAACGGGAAAATCCTGTTATTGCTTTGCATGTAAAATTTAAAGGTCAACGTACCATAATCAGTACGCTAAAACTGAGGTATTAAATTACAAATTTAGTACCGGTACGTAGATATCATTGAAAGTCCAATCCAAGCTAATGTTGGAAGCTACGTAGGCAATCGATAAATTTTGCCAATTTCTATCAATATATTTAAGCAATATTGGCTTCTTTATGAAACAACACGCATTTAGGCATGCAGAAATATACAATTTGGTTTGTTTCGTATATTTAGGCTTAACATCCTTACGAAATACCGAGGTTATCAAGGAGAAGACTTTCGCTTAATCTGACTTCCGAACCGCTACTTGGGTTACGCATGAAAGAAGGTTTGTGGTTCGACCGAGAATTGAACATGGGACACCTTGATTAAAAGGTGAAAGGGAAATAAAACTATTGCAGGTGGTTTGATATCTGGAAACGTTACCATGAAGTTCACACGATTCGCATTTTTCATTCTTTTTATTTTTGTGGTTTAAACCAGTTATTAAAAAAAAGTTGGTCTAAACCAGCCAACCCTAAAAGTAAACACTTCTTTTTAAAGAATACACAAATAACTAGCAAAATAGTATGTAGTATTTTTACTTCAAAATATTCCATACCCTCTTTTTGAAACAAAATAAAATTAAAATAAAACATAAGAGAAATACTTAGATTTATATGATACACTTAAAGGGTGCACATCTAGAGCTTTTGGTTCTGTATATTCTTGAAATTCTACAGTTAAGTTGTATAGAACCACCATCACAGTTTACCCAATCCTCAAGTTTTCTGAATTTTTAACAAGAGGGATTCAACATATCATTACGGAACTTCCCCCCTTCCCAAAAAAAGACTACGGAATATATTTAAGTTAAGCTAAATACAACTGCACAACAAACGTGACTGAGTGATTAGCTTTTGTGCTTCTATCGGGAAGTCCGGGATTCAACCAGCATTCGACCATTCTGACAAAGCTTTTCTTCATTCCATCTGTAAATGTAGAAATAGTGCGTGTACTGTGAGTTGGGTGACTTCCTTTTTTATTGTTTTTAAATCGTTATTATTACTAATTACCAGCAGTGACGGTTTTGCGAAGGTTAGGGGGGGCGATCTTTCGGACTGAAGCCCGTTCCCCAAAGTTACGGAATGTCTGCAACAAACGAAATATCTATTATTTATGCCTTTACTCATAAACTTTAAGCTCCCGTCAAATAAAAATTACGAATGTTTAAAAAACTAAACATTAGTAAGAAACCCTTCCCAAAATACTTTTCTAAATCCGCCACTGATTCTCAGTATAAAATGATTTTTAAAGTTGTATCCGGAAGATTATTGCTAAACATATAAACGAAACGAAATATTAGCTATGCCTGTACTTATAAACTTCAAGCACTTCCCAAATAAAATTAGGACTTTTTAGGAAACGAAACAATCAGAAAAAGCCCTCCTAAAGTACTTTTCTAAATCCGCTACTGATTATTTGTATAAATTGGTATTCAAGGTTGTGTCCGGAAAATTATTGCTAAATCACTTCACAGCTACAGTATAACAGAAATGTGGAAGTACGGTTTGACGGATATATTGAAAAACGTACGCTTTGACGGATAAATAGAAAAACGTAAGTTTAACTTCTGCGTTAGAAGCTAGAGTACTAAGCTCTTAGAAATGAAACACGGATGACAAACTAGAGAAGAAAAAAGATGTCGATAACTAAAAAGTTAAAATAAAGTTAAATAGCCTCTAAAATTACCCTCAAATACTACATTCTTCATGTTAGCTTTAATTCGTAAAACATGTGCTCCATCCATCTTGATGGTGAATTTCAGAACGAAATATCACATTCAGGTCATGGAATTCTTATCTAACTATAGAATATACTATAAGAAAGCTATTTAGATAGAAAAATCATCAAGTTGAAAAAAGCCAAAATTATGTGAAAAAAAACATCGATTCAAAAAAGCCGGCTTTTTTGCATCTCTATGTAGGCGTCGCCAAGTTGTTAAAAAAAATACAATGGAGAAAGATAGGAAGGGGGAACAAGCGTGACGTCATGCTGCTACCTACCGTCCTCCTACCTTTTCAGATCCACTTTTACCCCTTTTTATGAACCCCAAATTAGAACATTTTAGATGTTTTAAAATTCTTGTATTTTTGATCATAGCAACTTGACCTGTAAAGAAGACACAAAATTTCTCCATTAACTGTACAGGAACGAAATAGGATCATCCTTAAGAATCTGAAGCTTCGACATAACACTTCTTTTGTGATGTGTGTCACTGCATGAGACCACTGCGTGGTAGCGATTTGTGTTCATGCAAAGCAAAATGTGCGTACATCAGCACAATACAAAACTGAAAAAAGCTATTTATTAATGCTTATTTTCATTACCGCAAACTAAACGCAAATATTACGTTGTGTCGAGCTCGAAAACCGCTTGTGAATGAGGGCTCAGAGCGCTTGAAAAAATTGTTTTACACAATAATTTTGTACTCTGAGTCCAGAAAATGAACACCTATAGGCCTACATACATTTCAATTTCTTACTGGCAAATAGTTATCCGGATTTTCGGTATCCAGTTCTAAAACAAGCCAAAAAGTTCGCTTAGTAGATTAATTCAACGACGGTACTAAGAAAGAGCTGTTTCAAAGATACAATACACAATAATTTTTGAAAAGGCGGTAGATGAGCCTCCGTAGGATTGCCTCCGTCTGTCTTGATTCGTGAAGACAATAAATCAAGAAATTTTTGTACTAGTATTACCATTTCTTCTATCTACAACATAATATTACGCAACTCTATCATACAGGGCATAGTGTTTCATTTCAGTATTCTCCCCATTAAATTGATCACTTGTGACTATAAATATCTATATATTAAAATGCTAGGTTTATATGTTTGTGTGCAAAGAAAAGTTTATATGTTTATCTCCAATCCTGTTGACAATGAGATCTCGAAAACCACAAGTGTTAGAATCGTGCCATTTTTGCTGGTCGATTCCAAATTTTGTGTAGATTGGCCCAGTTCCAATTGAATATTTAAAAAACATGGCCATTATTTCTTTAATACATTTTTTAGGGTACACTGGAGGTGTTGACATTTTAAAAAATAACACATTCTTTAAGTTATACACTCCAACACAACATGCTTGTATACAGTGGTTGTATATTTCTCAGGCGTTTGTTTCATGATCAATTGATAATGAACCGAAACCGGTTTTTTGAAGAAAACCGATACCGCTTTTTGAAAACCGAAACCGTTTTTTGGAGAAAACCGGTTTCGGTGAAAACAGGTTTTTTGAAAATTTTGAAAAACCGGTTTAGGTTTTTCTTGGAAACCGGAAACCGAAAAAACGGTTTCTGCGCCTACCACTAGTTTATACTGTATGTGTGTCTTTTTAAGCGTATGAGTAATTGTATGTTTATCTGTTTATTTATATATTTATTTATTTATGTGTATTTATATATATTTATAATATTATTTAGTTATTTATGCCAATTATATGTTAGTTTAGATTAGTTGTGCCAAGATCGTCCTTTTGATGTGTGTGTGTAATTTACAACAGATAGGAAGCCTCGGTATAGAGAAATACGAATTAGAATACTTGAAGTGGATTGGCTGCTGCCAGGAGCCCATCAGAAGCAAGATATCTCAGCTCTTGTGTGTATATTAGACTGCACGTTTCTCATGTATCTCATAGTGTCTGATGAAGACAAAATGTTAGTTGGCGAAATTGTAACACGTATGTAATATTTTTATGTGAATATATATTGTTTTGCTCAGCAAATATTTATTTTGTGTTTAAGTATATATAAAGCAAAGCTTCTACTTATGGAAAAAATTACATGTGTAAGGATAAAATAGTATTGTAACGCCGCTAGTGGCGCATCGAGCCGGAAGCTTCATATCGTGTGCAATGAGTTGATAGCCGGTAAATTTGCAATTAAGTTTGGGAGTGAGATGCGTTTTACTGATAAGTAATGTGTCAAATTGTTCCTCGTGTAATAGTTGTTAAAATATGAGTTTATGAGGTAAGTACAAGAGAATGTTGAAAAATAGAAATAAAAGTCATAGTCAAATAACTAGATACATGATCACTATGAAGTTAAATAGTTGTTTCGGGTGGAGATACATGAAAGTGCATGTACGAACCACTGTAAGTGGCATGAAAATCGAGGTGAAGAATGTTGCGAGCTGCGTGCTGAACGTGTTTTAATATTAATGGTTGTGCAAAAGAGGAACGTTTTGAAGAGTGTGGGTGACAAATGCTAATAGTTTATGCATATAAATAAATTGATTAGTCTTTCGAAGTCTCACCTTTTCGATTTTGAACATAATGAGTCAATAGTGGTACTACAAGTTTCGGCCTGAATTCTTCAGGAGCAAGCCGAGACTTGCACTTGTAGCTGTATGTCGTAGGCGGGAATTGATACCAAGTGTTGCTGATGGGAACTTGTTGCAGATTCGGACATTTTTCATAGGAAAAGGAAAAGTGTGCACCTCTTTGTAGGATAACAGGTTCATAGGTTGCACCTGTTAGTAGGATATACTTTATTTTCTTGACAGCGTTTACCTGGGAGAGGAATTAGTCCTAATGAGCAGGATTGTTCAAATCGGCATCTCTTCTTGAAAATTAAGATTTGTTTATGCAAAAGGTCGTTGAAAGTATCCTGTG
This sequence comes from Thermobia domestica, assembly GCF_964235325.1. Classification (NCBI taxonomy): domain Eukaryota; kingdom Metazoa; phylum Arthropoda; class Insecta; order Zygentoma; family Lepismatidae; genus Thermobia; species Thermobia domestica. The sequence goes on along the minus strand of NC_137471.1, from coordinate 151,688,220 downwards.
ATGTTCTCAGAATTCGAACTATGTACGTTGGTCCCTGATTGTTGCGAATACGGATGAATTTTTAAAGGTGTATCCCACTTCAGGAAGTTCAGTCTATATATCAAGTGTTATAGATAGAGGGACTCCTCGTACTACTATTGATATGGTATGTGGCTGAGGTTGCTAGTGTCGGATGTTGTTGAGAGAAGTTAAAGTTGCAGTTTTCCTGAACATTTCGAAACTGGATTGTCACGAATTATTTTGCGAAGTTAGCCGACTGTGATTTAATGATGAATACATTTTTTGTTTCTACCATTTGTGAAATATCTTTGCGTTGCCGATACTGGAAAAGTTAGAGAAGTAAAACCTTCGAACTAAAGTACTTTGTATTGTAGTTTTGCTGTAGCAAGCTGTAGACAGCTGCAGAGGAGGATAAACTGGTTGGAGTCAGAGTCGGAGCTCGAGATGCTATGTGCATTTGTATGCTTCTTAAATGGTGGTGAACTCGTTGATGATGCTTGGTGGTTGCCACTGGTCGGAGAACGAGAACTCTGGGAACTTGGTTCAGTTTACGCTGAGCATGGACGAAATTGTGGAATGAAGAAAGTGGGGGGAAACTAAAAAAATTCCAAGGAAACCCAAGCACACGATGTTTGTCCGCCACAAAGTTAACTTGGCGGGAGCAGGGTTTGGACCCGAGACCCCATGCATCAGAGGTGAACGCTTTACAACTGAGCCACCCCGGGAATTTTATCTTCAAAGAATGTATGAAAGACTTTCCATCGTCAATTATCATATGCGGTAAAATAACCGAACTGAAACAGTATTCAAAACTATGTGATGAGAACAAGATAAGAGTGAAAGTGATCATAATGATGATTAAAAATTATACTACTTGTGTGCTCCAGCCAAATTACGTTCGTGAAAACTCTCAATTTCTTGCAACCTGTCGCCTGTTAATGAATTAGCATCACTGTGCGCCCACATGAGTGCAATAAATAGAGTCTAGACTTGGCAGCTACGCCTCACTACATGTGCGCCAGCTGAGAAAGTATGTGAATGCACTACGTTTTACCGGCAAATCAAAGTGGCTAGCCACCTATGAAAAGGTTACGCCCCCTGTAACGTGAGTGATGGAAAAGAATTTATTTACAAAGTGTAAGTGGAGATCTGTGCTCTATCGAAATTTTACAATTATACGGTATAAAAACTAACAAAAAATCAAAAAGAAAAAGAAAAATGGGCGTATGGAACTTTGATCCTTAGCATTATAATGTAAGTAAACATATATAACACAACTTAATATAGACAGATTGATTCAATATAAATACAACACAATTAGAGAAAATAAAAAAAATGTGTAAAGGGATAACGAGGACGGAGAATGAGGGGAGGTGCGAAGCACAAGTTTACACATGTGTATTGTTAATCAGACAAATGAATGTGTCTTTTGCGTAGGGTCATCTCTATGTGATGATGGGAACCGGAGAAGCCAAACTGAGCAGAAAGTGATTACTGTGCAGGATATGATGGATGAAAATGGAAGATGCTAATGAATAACATAATCAGATATAATCTTCAGCCCCAGATTAGCCCTAATTCGTCACCGTTTTTTGAATTATTTGTAAACAATTGAAACAACATTTTTCTTAATTGGTATGTTAGCAACTTTGGGTGAGACACTTGTCGGTTTCCGGGGAAGATGTGGATTTCGTATTTATATGCCTAAAAGACCTCCAAAATATGAAATTAAAATTTTTATTCTTGTTGGTGAAACATTATACTACACAACAAATATAGAAGTGTATGTGAGGACACAACCAGAAGGCCCGTTCAAGATAAATAACAAACCTGAGGAAGTAGTGAAGAGATTGTGTCAACACATTCATGGTACATCTTGTAAAGAAACCTTTTTACAATAATCGTTTGCAAGCTGCAATTTTGTTAAATAAATTGAATGAGACAGTAAGTTAACTATTACAGGGACAATTCGTAAATACAAGAGAGTTGCCCCCGCGTTTGTGAATGCCAAACGGAGAAAAGAATACAGTAGTGTATTTGGTTTTCATTGGAAATGTCCCATTGGTTCGTATGCATCTAAGAAAAATCTGAGATGAGAGTTCCAGAGATAACAGGAAGCCAGAGATCGTCACATTTTACAACGATACTAAAGGTGGGGTGGACATAGTAGACCAGATACCTACTGAATATGACGAAGAAAGAAATACTACACGATGGCAAATAACGTGATTTTATCACTTCTAAAATGTAGAACCGACTAATAGTAATGTTATACATTTAGCGAACACAGCAAGCTTATTCGGATTGACTCTAGAAACAGATGCTTCTGTAGCTAATCATGTAGGAAAGCGAGGACGATGTTACATGTATAAACACAGTAAGGCCAGATATTTTGCCAAAAGTGCTGTAAGTGAATTTGCCTAAGTCACGCAAAAATGATGTGTGGAGACTGCTGCAGAATTGAAACGTGAATATACCGCTATTAGGAGAAATCCTGGTTTACTTCTTTCTAGTTAATAAATATTTTATTTTCAGTACCGGTATTTAAGCAATAAAATAGTCACATAATTATCGAACTTCATTTTAACAAGAAAGGTATTGCCTCAATAAAAATGTATAGTTTCACTTAAAGCGTATCCACTGTCTGGTGTTTGTATTTCATATTATAAATATAATACAAATTTAAATCCTAGTTCACATCTTATCAGACAAAAATGTTCCTGGGTCCAGGAGGCAAAATGTTACCATTCATAAATTTTTTTTTCACCTTACCACTATAAGGTTAAGAACAATGTATCTCACGAGGGTAAAGTGTACTGGCAGAGCGTAAACATTAGGGACAAGGAGTATGCTGATAGCGATTTGGTGTGCGGTCTAAAGTGAGGTAGTATATATTGCATGAATAAAGGGTGCTGGGTTTGGAAGCGTTTGTTGATATAGGTGAGATTTACTTTTTCGATATATTAGTGTAAAGTGGACAAGTTATGTATTGGTATAGCTCCAGAGTGGGACTACGTAACCGGACAATGAAAGGTATGTGGAAAACTTTTGGTTAGAAGGTCAACAGTTTCTTTTATAGATTTTGAATAATGAAGCTATCCACACTGTAAATCTGTATGTTAAGTTTGGCAGTAACAAATCTTTGTATGTACTTAGGATCGTCTATGCATAAAATACAAAAAGACGACATCAAACCGCAGAAAAGTTAAAGTTCGAGCTACTGCTTCGGGAAAAATATTTGTGCTATCTCTATGCTTTATCATTTCCATTGTGATCCCAGTAGTAAGGCTACGGCTAGAGTCTGCGTTTGCCAGCTGGAGATGCAGTGAAATATCGTTATCATTTATTGGAAGAGAACACTCAATTAAAATAATTTACAATGTTCAACTCAGATGGCAAGAAAAAAGTGAGAGTGACTTGGACAACGTGATCCCACGCTAGAGAAGTGTGCCAAATCAGATGTTTTATATTCTGCGTTTAATGTGGTGATGTACAGTAGAATGCTGCTCAAAAGTGCAGTGAACAGAAAACCACCTTTAAACTATACTACAAAAATGTACAAAGTGTTACAAACAATTTTACAGACTGTGCCGTAAATATGGCTGTTTAGTGGTGAGCAAAATATGTCTGAAAATATCGATAAGGAACAGTGGAATGTCGTTTCTCAGCCAATTCTCTACATAGAAATAAGACCGCAAGACGATAAAGGCGGATTGTTTGTAGTATTAAAATTAATGGGGCAGCAGAGCACAGAATGATCTCGTACGTGAGTGTGAAACTATTTGAGCTGTCCAAAAACAGTATTCGTCGGGTGTTTTAGCAGACCATATAGGAACAGTGCTCAAAGTTTACTTGAAAGAGGCCACGAACATTTCCAGATGTCAGAAGGTGACAAAGTTGCTCATTTTGGTGACTATAACTTGAGCTTAGATATGGATCTACAATAAACATGGGATAACGTCAGACACAAATTAAAACCCTTTGTTGACTATTCTACTCAAGCACTCAATTTGGGATAGTACAATTTTTATAGCACGCATAAAAATAACAGCTTAGTTTATATCATATCTATTCTTCCAACAGAATGCGACATCTCATATAAACTCTCAGCACGTGTGAGATTTTTGTCCTTTGTGGATTATCATTTACTTTGCAATATGTGAACATTGAGTAAATGCCTTGCTAAGCTCTTTGCATCTTTTTGGTGACTGACTTGTGTTCAACTGCGTTTCAAGGTTTTAGCGTTGACTATATCGTCTTCCACACTTCTCACGTGTGAGGTTTTCATCCTGTGTGGCTCAGCAGGTATGAACGTTGAATAAATTCTATTTCAGGATTTTTGCAAGGTGAGATTTTGCTACTGTTTGGATTCACATGTGTGCAGCCAATTTCGAACGTAAATTAAATGCCTCACCACACTCTTGACATGTGTGATGTTTTACTCCTGTGTGGATTAACATGTCTCTAGCCAAACTTCAACGTATATCAAATGACATACCACACTCAGGGCATATTGATGCATATTCTAATTAAAATTAACATGTGTAGTCAGAATTGAACTTCGATTAAACTTCTAAGCATACTCTTAGCATACGTCTTTTTTTCCTGTATGGATTAACATATGTGTAACCAAACTTAAACGATATTTAATTAAGCCATCACACTCGTAGCATGTGTGATATTTTGTTCCTCTGAGGATTAGCATGTGTGCAGCTTAACTGGAACCTCGATTAAATGCCTTAACACACTCTTGGCATGTTTAATCTTTTTCTCCTGTGTGCATTAAATAAATGTAGCCACACTTGAACATAAATTAAATCCTTTACCACACGCTTGGCATGTGTAAATTTCTTCTGTGTGGACTAACATGTGTGCACCTAAACCTGAACCTTGACTAAATGGCTTATTTCACTCTTGGGAAGTGTGATGTTTTTCTCCTGTGTGGATTAACATGTGTGTAGCCAAATATGAGCGAGGACTAAATGTCCTTCCACACTCTTGGCACGTGTGAGGTTTTTCTCCTGTGTGGATTAACATGTGTGTAGCCAAATCTGAACGCTGAGTAAATGCCTTTAAACACTCTTGGCACGTGTGAGGTTTTTCTCCTTTTTGGATTAACATGTGTCTGGCCAAATTTGAACGTTGAGTAAATGACTTACCACACTCTTGGCACGTGTGAGGTTTTTCTCCGGTGTGAATTAACATGTGTTTAGCCAAGTGTGAACGTTGATTTAATACCCTACCACACTCTTGGCATGTGTGAGATTTTTCTCCTGTGTGGATTAACATGTGTGTAGCCAAATCTGAACGTTGAGTAAATGCCTTAAAACACTCTTGGCACGTGAGATGTTTTTCTCCTGTGTGGATTAACATGTGTGTAGCCAAGTGTGAACGAAGAGAAAATGCCTTACCACACTCGTGGCACATGTGAGGTTTTTCTCCTGTATGGATTAACATGTGTGTAGCCAAAGCTGAACGTTGAGTAAATGACGTATCACACTCTTGGCACGTATAAGGTTTTTCTCCTGAGTGAATTAACGTGTGTTTAGCCAAAGTCGAACGATGAGTAAATGCCTTACGACACTCTTGGCATGTGTGAGGTTTTTCTCCTGTGTGGATTAGCATGTGTTTAGCCAAAGTCGAACGATGAGTAAATGCCCCAGCACACTCTTGGCACGTGTGAGGTTTTTCTCCTGTGTGGATTAACATGTGTGTAGCCAAATGTGAACGTCGATTAAATCCCTTACCACACTCGTGGCACATGTGAGCTTTTTCACCTGTGTGGATTAACATGTGTGTAGCCAAATCTGAACGTTGAGTAAATGACCTACCACACTCTTGGCACGTGTGTAGTTTTCCTCCTGTATGAATTACCATGTGCGTAGCCAAACTTGAAAATCCTCTAAATTCCTTTCCACATACTTCACAAATGTGAAATTTTTCACCTGAATGTAAAAACTCACCACTTGACATAGTTGAACTTTGATTAGAGCGTTTATCACTATTTTGGTACGTATGACGCTTTTCACTTTCCTGTGTCACCATATTTTTTGTCAAACGTGATCGATGAAATCCTTTGCCAAACTTCGTAGAAGTGTCAGATTCCCCATAAGAATGAGAAATGGCTTTATTTAATGTAGTAAACGTATTCCCTTCTCCGTGGAAAGCAAAGATGTTATCGCGCCTGTAACAAATTCAACAAACAATGAAATTTAAATGGAGGTAATAAATAAGTAGCAAGAAAACATGTAATCATTCGCTATATTACATGATTTATTACATTAAATATTGTAGGAATATGAAATGGAGTACCATATCACTATTGTCTCAAAATAAGTTGCTGTAGTTTGTTTCACTATATCAAATTAAACTATCATTTATATCGTGGCGGACATAAGTCTATGACCAGGTATTGTCTACTGTCTTGACACAAATGCACAGTATGAGAATTAAATCTGTCGTATCTGTAGTTTCGTGTGGAGAAAAAAACAACTTGCGATCCAAAGATTTAAGAACAACTCAACGTATTAATAGAAACTGTACCGAATATAATTCACTTATATCATCATAAGAGGAACACGAAAGCCGTTTTGAAACCAATTAAAAAATTACATACAACTTTCCAAACTGAGGCAGAGAAACTTAGAGTAACAAGACTAAAGATGAATGATTTACATCGTTGTGAGTAATCATTTTCAGTGGTCTAGGAGCTTGACCAGTAATCACGAGGTTCTTCGATCAAATACACGTCAAGCATTTTTTTACTTTAGGAATTTTGATGGAAATAGATCGGCGATAAAACACGCTTCATTACATTCAAATATTTGAAAACTCGTTTGCTTCAGCACTTGAACTATCAAATTTTCAAACTATCAAATTTACAATTATTTCGAAGAATATATAAAAATTAAAAACTTATTATCGCTCAGGTCATGCCATTACAAGCAGAAACGTGATATTAGGCAAAAAAAAAATATTTAAGTTTTGTGTAATGTTGCCCATGAAAAGACGAATTTCTCATCTCGATTCTAAAACAAACCAAACAAAATCGGATTAAAACATTTTAATTCGAGACAGGAGAAGGTTAACTCACACTATAGTCATGCTTTGGAGATGAGAATCGAGACGAGACCAAAACTATCGTAAACATTTCTCATCTTATCTTGATTCTAGAAATAATGTATGCCACTCTTTAAGCAACAATTGCTCTGTAGACTGAATCTTATACATCATTTTGATAGTTTGTATTTCTGAGCTCACTGAATTATGGTCTGTGTATATATTTTTGTAGCAAAGGTTTTTAATTACATCTGCAAACTTCACAAGTTAGTTTATTACAAGCTTTAGTTTTCAATTATATTGTTCTTTCTTTTTACAGTTTTTTTCCTGAAAACGTACAGTAGAATATATTCTACACGAAATATTAGCAGAATTCTTTCGTTTAAATTTGAGTAGCTGTAGAAGTGTCTCATGATGGTATGGAACCCCTTTCTTGAAACCCCTTCGACATCTTCTGTAGCTTAGCCAGCATAATTATTACTTAAAAACAACTGTAATTACGGCTCTTGTGAGTTTAGAATCCCTACTTTCTACACCAAAATTACCTCGAAACTTTCCGTTATAACATTTAACTTTCCTTTATAACATTTAGCTAGTTGTAGGGAAACTTTCCGTTATAACATGTACCTAGTTGTAGGAACGTATCGAGAGGGTATGTGCTGTTGGTCCTGACACTTCTCTCCAATCCCGACTATTTTGTAACTTTTGGCTCACGATATGGGTTATTTTACAGGCTTGAATACAATGTGTCCTCATACGGAATTTGTTACCTGTACTATTATTATTATTATTGTTACTGAATATTTGAGACCTCAATATTACGTCACACTGCCGTAGCAAAGCTGGGATAAATGCAATAAACAAGTGACAAATCTTGGCAAAAAGACGAAAATCAATGTGAAGGTTACGATTATATTTACAAGAATATAACAACTACCAAAAAACACGATTTCAACCACATGGCGACCGTTCTCCTGATTAAATTATAGTAATCTTCCTACAACTGCTTTTACAATACCATTAGTTATACAGATAACGTGTTGAGTTTGGATCTGATTAGCCTACTGTCGACAGTCAATTTCCATCAGAACCTCGGCGAACACAATTAATTAAAAATAGAGCAGAGTGATAGATAAAAACAAGAACTGAGTAATGTAGATTTTTCATGTAAGTAAATATGTTTTGACCTTGAAAGCAACAGAGATTAATGTAGGTCATAAAACTTTTTCTTGTTGATTTTTAATTCCATGTAGATGTGAGTGGATAGCAAACAGCTGATTGAGTATACACACATACATACATGTTTTACACTATGCACCTTCAAGTGCATTTATGAATAAGAGTAAATGTTTTAATACTAATACACAATAACACACTGAGCAAGGCTATGTGATAATATGTAAAAAGAAAACAGTATCACGTGACAGTTTCAACACAATAACTGTGCAAACAAACAGAGAACATATAGAGAATGTTTCGGAAAGCAGGAATTAGGACGTACAGGAAAAGAGGAAGCAGAATAAATGAACTAGTCAGAAGAACAAAGAGAAAAGCAATAGCGAACAAAGATCAAGGGGGAGTAATATATAGATTAGGATGCGAAGAGTGTAACAAAATTAACATAGGAGATACAAAAAAAATGCAAAAAAAGGATTAAGCAGCACCAGGATGATGTAAGATTGAAAATGGAAAACAATGCGATATACAAGCATCAGAAAGAAACAAACCACAGGATAGGTGGGGAAGGAGCAGAGGTCATAGAAGTAGAGAACAGGGCTTTGGTGAGAAAATGGAAGGAAGCCAGAGAGATTATGAAAGCAGGACGTAAGGTGATGAACTGGAATGCAAGATTCCCGATAAATAAGGAATGAGAGAAGATTCTGCTTAAAAAGGAAGGAATAAAAAGGAAGAAGAAAGAAAGAGAAACAAAATAACAAGGAAAATAAGGATAATTAGAGGACAGGACGCATCCAGCGGAAAGAAGTAAACCTTTAATTGGACACGTGTGCAGCTAAAAAGTGAAAGTGAAAGCCAGACAAATGTTACTTTTTAAAGAAGGGGCGGAACCTAGTTAAAATTGATCTCCGGACAGTATATATAAGTGATAACCAACTCCCAGCAACCAGAAGGAGTGGAAGTCTGCTGAAGACACAGTTATTGTGTAGAAACTGTCACGTGATACTGTTTTTCAAATATTATCATATGGCCTTGCTGATTGTGTAATTGTGTATTAGCACAAAATGGAATCAAAGCACGATAGAATAGTTATAGAAAATATTTTATATATGGTACTAGTTTATATCTGTGCTAAATTTATATTGAAGCACTTTGCAAAGTGAAAACTGAGTTGTAAAAACAAGAATTGGTTGTTAATGGTCGTAATATCAAAATTCTTAGTGTTTCATGTTTTAAGTGCATGTTTCTTATTTTCGTGTTAAATCCAGACATTTATATTTTTGTACTTTGAATTAGTTGCTCGTAACTCATATCAATATGGAGGCTAGTGTTCTAGAACAATTTCAAGCAATGTTGACAGAGGAATTAGAGAAACAATTAGAAACCATTGCTCAAAAATGGTAATGAATATTGGATGCCTAGGACAAAAAATACATGAATCAGTAGGTGAACTTCAAAAGCCTGTAACAGATACGATTTGGGAGCGTAGGAAAGAGCGAATTGAATACCAAAGCAGACAGCTTACGTAATAATATCAAAGTAGCCAATAACTCCTTAACCGAAGTACTCTCTGAATTAGTTAACACGGAAATCATGTTGATTCAGTAACTGCTGAGTTTAAAAATAGTGTAGCGGAATGAAAGAAAGGTATCACTGTGTTCTATGAATACATGCGAACGGCACAGTTTGAGTGCAGGCAAACTAACAAAATAAAAGAGTGCAAGGCGGAAAAGAAACCGTCTTGAATTCGAGCCAGCCCAAGCTGTGAAAGATATGTGCCAAATAAACCAGAAAGTCGATTACAGTCAGGAAAAGGAAATATGCAGTGTAGAGATAGCAAAAAAGAAGAATTGTTACGCATACCTGTAAAAAATTGTTTTTAATGCAATTGTTTTGCAGGCAAGGGATACCGATGTTTGACACATGATAAGCGATAGCGTTCAGGTTGCGCGTATCCGCCCTCTCGAAAAAGCCAGGGAAGGCTTGAGATTTCAATTGATGATTTTGTGTGATAACGAAGTTACAGTGTTGTCGGCTTTGTGTCGCAGGCAAATGGTTTTGCGCGAATTAACAAATTCAAATTTGTCTTTGTAACCGTGTATGTCTAACGTAAGTTGCATTTTAGTGCTGCAAATCCATTCCGACTTTATCAGCTTTGAGTATTGTAGAAGGAAACGACTTAAAATTCACAATAGACCCACCAAGCGAATTCTGTTTTACGCAGTGAATGTCTCGTACATAATATATCGGTCGGAAATGTTTACCGTAAACAAGCGAACACTTCAAATAAAGCACACGCAGTCGAAAGTATATTTCCGTTAAAGAACCGAAATGTAACACCAAAGTTAAGAAGAAAACTAAGATGGCCAATGATACCCAGTTGAGTTTTCGTAATACATTATTAACGAAAACTCGATTTGGAGGAACATATTCAGTAAAATTAAAATGAGCAGACGTGATCATATCAGTACATCAGATGCAACATTTGTTAATTTTCAGTTGCCGAAAGTTTGAATTTTCAAGCTAGTACTTCACTATTGCGAAATTGTAAAAAGCGAAAGTTTGAATGTAGTGCTACCAATGTGCGTCGACCTCCACGTACAGCGTATTCTCAGCACGCACAACCACACATTAGGCGTGCAGAAGGAAATAAGTTGAGAATAAAAGGAAAGTGCCTTGGTAAGCGTAATTCGGAACGCACTAAACTCAGTCAAAGACGAACTACATGCAAATTAAAGTCGAGCTGTAGGCGATGTTATTTCGAGTCAAACATGCGGAAGAAGTATACATCGACTCCGAAGAGCACTAAAAAGCTTAAGCGAAAACACGTACGAACATTGTATAGTAAACTACATGGCAAAATATAGTAATAGTAAGCGCAAACCTAAAAAGAAATTTATGGCAGGTATCGCAATGCAGCGTAAATCTAAACGTCGCAAAGGATGGTGTGTTATAACCGCTGCTATGTTATAGAAGGATTTTTTGTGGACACTCTGTATATTTCGTCAAGACAGTGATCATTATTTTCAATTTATACTTTATTCTGCAACGCACATTAGTTCTTTCTTTGGGGGAAATTGCTTCTTCCCCACACAATTGGACAAAGAAGTCTTTCATCGTTTTTTTCATATATATAAAACGTTGCTTTTGCTGAGAACATTTCAGTTAGTGACTAACCATTTCAGTGTTTCTCCCTGACTTATTATATGCACTGTATTTATTCTGCAGTTATTTGGAACTGAATTAAGTGTTTTCTTTAATCGCTTATGAAACATTATAATAGATTAGAGAAATACGGGCAGACCAGATGTTTCAGCAATCAAAGTGGCACCAACTGCGTTGTTTCGTTGCCCGTTATCTGTACTTTCTCACGCCAGTGTTATCGCCGTGTCTAGTGCATTATAGGCAGTTGACTAAAATTAACATAAATTGTTTTCCGTATTCTGTTTGTATGTGCATACAGGTGAGTTAACTGAGTGATTTTTGAAATGAACTGCTAACACAGGGGCACAAGCTATTAGCCGGTGAAGGACGATTTCTTACGGCTAGCCCCAACTAGTGAAGTCCCAGGTCCGCAGACCTTGTGCGTTTAAAATGTTATATACGCGCCCGCCAACAGCAGTATTCTACTTTCGAGAATTTCTTGTTTAATTTGCTGAAGAATCACCTCTTCGTTTTAGGACGGTTCAGCGTAACAACTGGATTCATCGTGAGACGATCCAGACAACTTCTTCCTAGTGCTAATTTCCAAGCGTGTCAGTGGTGTGAGGGAAGCATTTACAGTGATATCTGAATCATAATCATATATATATAAAGGGCTATATTGCCTGAAAAGGGCAAAGTGTGATTTCAGCGACGAAAATTATTATATCTATCTAGTGTTCAGTGTTGTGTCCATTCTTCTTCGCTATTTTTTTCAAACTAGTGTTCTAATAAATAAGTATAGTGTCATCCCACACAGCAAGGAATATTTTCTCAACCAAAAGAAAATATTTTCCTTGGTTTCAAAAGGTTTTCCTTCTCTGGAGATTTCCATGCTGGTTTTCCTAATGTATTCCGTATATTTCCGGAAAATATTTTCCCAAAAATGTTTAGAAAACATTTTAGAAATTACCGAAAGTACATTTTGAGAATGCTAGCCGGAAAGTATATCCAGGAAAATATTCACAAAATGTATTAGAAATATTTTATTGGATGTAATCTAATATGTTTTCACTATTGAGAAGGAAAATATTTTCGAAATTATAATAAAAAATTTTTCAATATATGATATGGGAAACAATGAAAGGAAATATATTCCATATATTTGAAAAATGTTTTCTAATAGGTTATTTGCAATATTTTCTATTTTTACAAGAAAACATATTGAATATATATATTTTTAAAACGTTTAGAATATTTTAAAAATAAATTCTTTCGTAATATAAAAAATATTTTTCAGAAATGTTTTAAAAAGGTTTACTTAATTTTAACAAAAGTATTTTGGTAACCTTCTGTTATAACTTAAATGGAATATTTTCGTACAATATTTTAGTCTTATTTCCAGAATATTTTATCGGATTTTGAATATAAAACTCTAAAACAAGGAAAAGTAAACATATTAAAAATGAATAGAAAATGTTTTCCGTTATGTTTTGGAAAATATTTTGTGTTTTTAGTGAACAACTTTTTCTGATATATTATAGAAATATTTTTACATTGTTTTCATAATATACTCTTCCGTTACTGGAGAAAATATATTTCTTCTTATATCTGAGAAATATCCCAATACTTACCGGAAATATTTTTAGAAAATGTTTGGAAAACATTTTATGAAGTACAATAAGTATATTTTTAGAACGTTAGAAGGAAAATAATCTAAGGAAAATTTTCACAAATTCTACTATTGTGTTGAATGTAATGCAATATGTTTTCAATGTTGAGAGAGAAAATGTTTTCAAAGTAATACTGAAAATGTTTTACATACATGATATAAAAAACAGAAGAGGAAATATATTCCATAGATTTTACAAATGTTTTCCAACGTGTTACTTGCAATCTTTTCTATTGTTACGAGAAAACTTATGAAATATAATTTTAAAAATGTTTCGAATATTTTAAAAATAAATTCGTTCGTAATATGAGAAATATTTTTAAAACGCCTATTAATTTTGTATGGAAATGTTTTTGTTACCTTCTACTGTAAATTAACCCTAGGAAGTCCACGATTTTTTTTGTCTCAAGTAGGTCCAAGGGGGGACTCCTCGAACCCACAGTATAACATACTATAACTCACATAATGCCATCTAACAAGAAATGAATATAGAATAAGCATTCAGAACTTACTCGTGGCTGATATGTTGTTTCCTAACATAAAAACACAATCCTTGTTAAATACAAACGAAAAAATCTAAGTTCAGGAAATATACTTGTAGAAAATATGTCACATGGAAGTCCAAGGAGGGGGTTCGATGAGCCCACTACTTAAAAATAATTTTTAATTTTCAAGTTACTAAATAATACCGCACATTAATGATGTGGATTTATCAAAGAAGTAATAATAGACAACAAATAAAATTCTCAATATTTTAATCAAGACTTACGACGGAGTTTTTCAGGAAATATACTTGTAGAAATTATGTCACATGGAAGTCCAAGGAGGGGGTTCGATGAGCCCACTACTTTGAAATAACTTTTAACTTACAAGTTAGTAAATAAAAATGCACATTAATGATGTGGATTTATCAAAGAAGTAATAATACACAATAAATAAAATTCTCAATATTTTCATCAAGACTTACGGGTTTTTTTCAAGAAATACAAAAGAGTGGGCTCGAGAAGCCCCTCCCTTGGACTTCCTAGGGTTAAATAAAATATTTTCAGAATATTTTATCTAATGTTTAATTAAAAAAGTTAAAAAAATATTAAAAATGAATATAGTTTGATGTTTATGAAATATAGTTTATGAAACATAGTTTGTGCTTTTAGCTAATACTATTTTATTATATATCAAAGAAATACTTTTACATTATTCTCATAATATATGCTTCTGTTAAAATAAAAGTAAATATTTCTTGTTATACCTAAAATTAATTTTATCGGAAATGTTTCTGAAACAATTTTCTAATTTAAATATGTTGGAGAATATATATATATATATATATATATATATATATATATATATATATATATATATATACAGATGGTGATCAGAAAAATGGAACCACCTGAACGAAATTGCAACTTACCAGATTAATATGGTGTCGGGCCACCTTTAGCCTTCAGAACAACCTTGATGCGACGTGGGATGGAAGCATAGAGGTCGTGAATGGTAGCAAGTGGAATTTTACACCATTCTTCGTGCAGGGCATCGGCCAGTTCTCTGAGAGAGGATGGAGGTGGAAATCGTCGCCGGAGTCGTGTTCCCAAGACGGACCACAGATGTTCAATTATGTTGAGATCTGGGGATTGGGCGGGCCAGGGGAGGTGTTGAACTTCATCCTGATGTTCCTCAAACCACGCTGCAACAACACCAGCTGTGTGAGTGGGTGCATTATCATCCTGGAAGATGGCGGAGACACTGCAGATCATAAGCTTCTTTGGGCGTTCTCCACACACAAACACGGCCCGTGGTTGGGAATAGGGTGAAGGATGACTCATCCGACCATATCACACGTTTCCAGTCTTCAACGGTCCAAGTGGCATGGTTGCGGCACCATTTGCGGCTTGCGAAAGCGTTATGGTCCCTGATGAGCGGTTTGGCCCGTGCAACACGACCCCGTAAGTTCATGTCATGTAATTCGCAGCGGACTGTGATTGTCGAAACAGGATGGGGGAGGTGCTGATTGAGTTCTTCCGTCACTTGCTCCGCAGTGGCACGACGCTTCTGCGTGACAATGCGCTTTAATACCCGGCGTGACCTGTCACTCATGATTTTCTTCCGCCCACTGTTCCGCTTCCCCGATGTGGTTTTCCCGTGTGTTGTGTAAGCCGTCATCACCTTCGACACTGTCCCACGCGACACACCTAACACAGTAGCCACTGACGTCACACTCACTCCACATAACCGCGTACCAACAATTTGTCCTCTTTGAAAATCTGAGAGGTCTCCGATTTTACACTACCTCCGTCTGCTGCAGCCACTGGACACTGCTGTTCCACTGCGCCTCACGTAGTATGGAGACCGACCTAACTCACCACCACCAGCGAACCGGCGCTGCGGGCTCCATGACACCACTGCCAACCCATACATCTGACGTGTTGTCAACTACAGGTGTTTCCATTTTTCTGATCACCATCTGTATATATATATTGTTGAGTTGATATTGAGTTTAACGTCCCTTTTAGCAGCGAAGCGTGGACCTACTGATTAACATGGAATCCGAACTAAATGTGGACGTCTTTTAGGCCGCGCCTCTATTACTTCCGAATGCGATTGCGAATGCGAATTTCCCAGCACGTGTAAATAAATTGGAGAGGCGTCGACTAGTTCCGACCAGCAAATTGTGAAAAAACCGACGAAAAGATACGAATGATCCCAACCTGTTGGGATTGTTCGTCCGAATACGTGCGAAGGAGATTTGTCTGCAAAAGAATTGAGCGCTACGAAAGAAATAAGTTTGTTTTGCGTGAAAGCAGACGACGTTGCAAGGTGCGGAGATAAAATAAAAAATAAAAATTAAGATGGAAGTAGATGTTCATGGTGTAATAAATTGTGCTTTTGATAAAGTTGCATTGTGGAACAAATTATGGGCAAATGTAAGCAAGGAACTTGGCGTGGAAGGTATGTATATTTTTCTTTGTTTTGTCTTTAAAATATGAAGATTTAATTAATACATGAACTCCAGCTTTTTATTCAATTTATTTTTCTTTCTGTTCCTTAAATAATGATTTTAGGAATATATGTAATTATTGACAAATATGTTTGAAATAGCAAAAACGGGTTCCTTTTACTCATGGAGAAAAGTTACTTAGAAAGTAGATTGATTCTGTAATCTCTAATTTTATTTAGGTTATTTATTTTAAAGTGAAAATAGTAGCGGTTACCACGAAAGCATAATAATAAAGGGAGCGACATTCAGTCTATTTTGCACACAAAGGAAATGCCATTCATCCTTTGAACGTGCAAAATATGTCATTTATCCGCATTCGTCTTCTTCGTGCTCTCAAGATTTTAAGGTACGAATTTTGAAGCAAAAATATTTCACATTGAAGCGTTGAAAGAGACATTGCAACTTGATTCGCATTCGCAATCGCATTCGGAAGCAATGAAGGCGCAGCCTTGGACGTCATTCTATTACCTGTAGTATGCAGCGCCAGGGGCAAGTATATGAACCTGCGTTGCCAGATCTAGCATAATGATGCTAGATCTAGCATAATGATGCTAGATCTAGCATAATTTGCATTTCTTTAGGATCTAGCATCTTGTTTTTAGCATTCTACCCAAATCTAGCATAATTTCAGCAAGTTTATCAAAAAGCCGTAAAACCTGAAGATGAGAAACAAGTTGGTCGTGGGAAGAAAAAGAACGGCAGAAATGTATCCTCTTTCATCGATTCATATAGTCGGTAAACCATACAGGCAGTCTTATTTTCCGAAGTAAGTTAAAAACGGCTTTTTTTTTGTGTGTGTGTGTGTGTGTGTGGCTCCACCCACGGTTTTCTAATCCTTTAACTGCGAGGCATGGCCGGAGCTATGGGGGCCATTAACCCCCCAACTTTTTGATAATTTCACCATCTTTATTTCTGACTTCATTACCACCTCTATTCCTGAAATGAAAGGTCAGGGACCTATCAAAGTTAGCCCCCCCCAGCATACAATACCTAACTCCGCTTATGCTGCTAGGTAAATTTCTTTCAAAATATGTAAACAAACACTTTGCATTCATTTATACGATATATACACCATTGAGTCTGGCAACGACTGCACTAGTTTAGTTGAGTTAAAGCTTTGGTGCGTGAAGTATTGAGTTCTATCCACGCATTCTTGAGCTCTGCGTATTTTAAGTTACGTTATCGTATCTCAACTTCGTTCTTTTTTCTTTTAAATTTCCTGAAATAGTAATTATGAGGATCTAGCATAATTTCGATCAGGTTTTGGAATAATTCCAAGCTGTCAGTCTGGCAACGCTGATGTGAACCAGCGAGTTTTGAAAACAAATGAGTGTTAGATATTGGTTGACAATTCGTTTGTGAAGCAAAGAAATTAATACAACCTTATTTCGGACAATTGTAGGGAACAGGCCATTTAAATCTATGTTTGGGCCAAACTACACGGCATTTTACAGATGCCGAATAGAATGGAATGGAAGCAAAGAAGCTAACATTTGAAAAAAGTAAGTGTTTATTTATTTATATATATATGTAACGTTTGACAAATTTCTTCCATTTTCAGGTTAGGGTAAGGCTTTGTATTTCTGTTAACTGAGCATGCAATAATTAAGGAGATCCATTACTACTTGCAGATTGACATAAGGAGAGCTCAGTGTAAGGACGGTATGGACGTACAACATAAAAACCAGTGCATAAGGGTAAACTTTACTACAAGACACGCCCCAACTGCGCATCTATAAGTAGGGCCCTTCGAAAAAATATAGTAGAGTAGGGTAAGGTAAAGTAGAGTAAGATATAAATAGGTAGGATAGGGGTTAGCTTAAGGTTAGGTAAGTTTTGATTCATTTTCATAAAATTATTAATGTGTAATTTCTCCTTTCTGAGTGAGAGTATCTGCTGGAGCGGGCCTTGTAAATTAACCCGTGCATAAATCAAACCAGTTTGGGGTTAAGTTTAGAGTTACCCCACCGCTTTTTATAAAAATCAAGAAAATTTACAGGAGAAATGAGGTAAGAAATGATAATTTGAAGTATTTATTTGATGTTTAGGAATTTAAGTTCGGCATGAGAGTTATGTTTAATACGAGAAAAGATATGTGGAAATTAGTAGTATTTACCGGATGCGGAAGCATTCGCGGAAGGTTTCAGCAGCATGGTAGTTGTGAAATATGGCGAACATGTATAATGAATGCTTAAAAATAATGAAGAAAACCTTTTAAATTTTTGTAAAGCCAACGGAGTACTAAAGTTAAGTGAAATGTAATAATTTTTAATACTTTAAGCACTGTTTTTTGTATGTTGCGAAGTCCAAGGGAACCTACAGACTGGAGAGGCAACTCTAAACTTAAGCCCCAGTTTGTGCTAGCTGGCCACTGAAAAGCGCGAGTGCTATCTAACTGAGTCAGGGCACAAGTGCAGCACGAAAGCCCAAGTGATAATTTTGCGCCCGTAGGGAGCAGGCTCGTCAGCGACGGGGTTTACGCGCATAAACGATGATAGTGGAATAGCACACTAACAGGTATTTATTCCGAAGTTGGTCGTCGCCTACTTTTTGGCTAAAAGTGTAATAATTGGTTTCTTTCTTTAGCAAAGTTTTACATTTAATTCACATAATAATGCCGAGTGAGCGTTAGCGAGTGGAGACGGGTTAGTGCCTCGCAGGGCACGTTGTTTTCTATTACTGCTGAATGGGAAGACGGGCCTGTGTTCTTGAAGGTTGCTGGCTTCTTGGTTGTCACTAACCGTTACAGTAGACAATATTACTTTCTCCACGTTTTTTTTATGTTAGTATTTATCAGGGTTGGCAAAAACCATGGTTTTTATTGAAAAAAAAAACAACGTTTTTTTGTTTAAACCAGGTTTGTTTGGTTTAAATAATTTGTTCTATATATTCATATCATATATGGACAGAAATAAGTTTGTTTCATCTTGATGTTATTATGCAACAACCGGGTTATGCTGGAAGGGGTCACTTGTGCTTAATGCGGAATAAAAACCGCTTCTTGAGTTACATCCGAGAAAAATTGTCCTCCAATTGAACTCGGAACCAGGAATAATTGGCCACAAATGCGATACGTTTGCCGACTCACTCAAGAAGGAATCCTCATAAAAATACGTTGAACTGATCTTTACATGCTTCTTGATATAATTGTCAAGAGTAATTTCAGAAGAGCAAACACATAAACAGTTGCACAAGTGAAACTATTATACAGACTTACATATGGACAATTTCAAAGTACTACGGAGTACAGAAGAACTAATTTAGTTCAAGTTAGTTAACAATGACTTTTATTGGTCCAAATTAAAGAAATACAACGACTTAATTTGCATATCAGTAAGAAAAATGAATAAAGATACGAATTATTTGAGTCCACTTTGGCTCAGACTCATTTATACATAAATAGATACCAAAAATACTTCTCATTTCACTAAATGCTTTTCGTGGGGTCTGTATGACCCCCCCCCACACACACGAAGTACGGCATTTCGAAGTATTTTATCAATAGTAAACATTGAAACGAAACAATATTTAGTATTTTTCTTTGATTGCAATTATATAACAATAATAACAACTACAAAAAAAGTTGCTTTTGTAGTATAATCTTTTTGAGTAATGAATGGGGAATTTAGGTCTGAGTATAACACGAATAATGGGAGTGAAACGTGATAACCCACAAATGTCTGTTCATCAAGATTTTACAAACACTTACACTTTTACGAACATTTTTCGTTTTTTGGTTTAAACCAGTTTTTTTTTTTTTTTTTTGAAAAAAACAGCTGGTTTAAACCAGCCAACGCTGGTATATATATATAGGATGTAAGAAAATTTAAAGCATCAAACCTACAGAGGTGATTTGTCACATCAGAGCAAAGAAATAGTTCATATGGACCTGTGGTCAAAAGTCCATACTGTCGAAGCTATAGACTGTCGAAGACATAAGAAAATAAATTTTAAAAATCTATAGCTTCAGTGTGGGACCGAGCGCAGTCAAGGAAGGCATCACTTAAGAACTAATATGTGCCCTATTCAAATACCCATGCTTCAGAATTCTGCGGTGCTTGCGTATCAATGGACAGTTTATGAGCACTTCAACTTTTCTGAGTATTCCTCAACTGGCTCTATAAAAATTAATGTGTAAGTGCCGCAAGATTCTGTAATATGGATATTTGGATAGAGCACGTAGTAGCTCTTAAGTAAGGTCTTGACTCGACTGGGATCGGTCTCACAGTAGTGGAATTCTGGACCTCTAAATTTCCTTTTCCCACGTTTTCGGCAGCCTGTAACTATAGACGTTTGACCACGGGTCCATATAAACTTTTTTTCTTTCTTTTCGTATGCAGAGTAAGAATTAAATGATAACTTAGCTGCTGGTAGTCGAATTTCGGTTAAAACTACGCTAGAAGTCGTGTAGCCGAATAGTAACCGAGCAGTACTCAGTGCAACTACACTTTGCCTTTTCCTGGATTACTATAGTACGGAAGGTATAACGTTGTTGCTTTCCCGTGAAAAGTTGTAGTGACGTTTATGGGGAATTGCCAGCTTGGTTACTCGTGGCTCGCTGAGCGCAGTGAATGGTTGCTGGTGATTTGCTATCCTCTTACCACACCCCCAGTGACGAGCAGGTCGAAGTGCGGGAAGCCAACGACGCTATACCTTCTGACCTTTAGTTACCAAGAAAATTGTCAAAAGATGTTAACCAACTTACTTGGTTACATTAAGCAAAAGGAATAACAGCTGTACAGTTTTGCTGTAAAAATAGTCGTCTCGTCTTTGTAATTGCTCATTGCACTTAATTATTGCCGGTACTTGGGCTGTTATAGACAATTAGTTATTTGAACCCCTCTTCCTTGGTTGCAGGACTCAGTTATTCAGGATAAATTAACACGTCTCAATTGATCTTTTTTTTCGAGTATTGAAATTCTTATATAATATTAAATTAGCTGCAGTATGGGATATTTCGCAGTAAATTATTCTGGTCACAGTATGAAACATCCTCAGATATGCTAGTTGTCATTGTCGTGTATGCGATGCACTAACCAATTAAAGTAGTGTCTACTAATTACGGCTCTCGATTAATTTAATCGTGTGGTTGGCGTAATCATAAATATATTCATCTGTATTAAATGAATCGGTGAGTAGAAAAAGGAGAATATTCCCCAACACGTTACTTTTGAAAAACGAAAAATAAAAGTGTTTACCAGAAATACCATTGTTTACGTAAAAATATCTGTATGGGAGATTTGTAGCGTATGTTAAGACCTTTCATTTCTCAAAATTGCAAAAACGTAATGGAATTGGATATTTAGTTATAGAGAAATTCTTATCATAGAATATTATCCTTTATTTTTTAATGTTCTCCTTTTTCTACTCACCGATTCAAATATCAGTTGCTATATAGATGTATATGTAGTATATAAGCGAATTTTAAAGGGAAATGTAGACAGTAACTCCCACAGGATTTTTTTACAGGGGGAGTGGGCAAAAGGACCGACATACAAGCAAAGTCACGGATACAAATACTTAGAACCACCTAATATTTAATGTAAAAAAACAATTATTACAACTCACTGCTAACTTCACTAACTGTTGTGTGTGAATAAAAAAAATTAGCATATTTTAATATTAATTAGGAAAATCCATTGTTAAAGCAAGTGCTCCCTGCAGCGGGCGGCTATGGTTACGGGAATACAGTTTTAGTGTTATTGATACTTCGTAAGTGAAATCCTCATTTAGTTGGGTGAAGAATCTAGAATACAATAGTGCATGATAAAGAAAAGAGTAAGTTTTTATATTTTAGGTATGTTTTGTATTTGTAAACTGTTCTTCTTTCCGAAAGTATATTCTCCTTTAGAACAACTTAACTCTGTGCATCAGAAGTGCAAAAGTACAACTCTTATGTAAATCAGGCGCAAATATATATGTATTGAAAATTGAAAGTAAAGATTACCATGAAAAAAAGCAATGATAGAACGACAGTGCGAAAAATACGAAATAACCAGTGCTAGATAGCTACTGAAAAGCAGGAATATTATTAACAGAGTGAGCACAAGGGCGTAGCAGGATGAGCTTGGTGTGCTTCCGTATGGAGCGGGCATGTCAGCGACGGTGGATATGCACGTAACCGAGGGTAGTGTAAAAATTTTATATCCCATACAACTATGCCTTACATCTAATATAGCTTTAATTCACTCCTGTGGTACTGCATCATCACTTTACATAATGCCTTGATTTCATAATAGCTTCCTTACGGAGTACTATGCATTACGTATTACGTATTTCGACGTATGATAAATATTATAATAGATATAAGGTTCTGATATATAATTACATGTAGATTGCTATTGCAAAATGAATCAACATATAAATAACATAAATAATGGTTTGCGCCTTCCATTTCAACTGAGCCAAAGAAAAAGTACCATCATCATCTCAGATATTATTGGAACTTTTTTTTTATAACAACTAGACATGTTTTTTAAATGACCCGTATTTTTGTTGTTGGAAAAGATTTTCCCGCCAAGTAATGGGCCATCAAAACGGGAAGTACAATTTACGACTTTTAGAGGACGTGGAAAACGGTAAACTTCGTTGCCTCACCATTCAGCTATGGAGACAGATAGTTATAATTCTTGTTGTGGTATGTGCACTCATGACAAAAATTATTGTCGCATGTCTATAAATATGTTGTTGTAGGAATATAATTTGTTTAACGAATTCATCCGGTATTTCTTATAATGTAGTGTGTGTATAATCGGGAAGGACGATTTATGTGGCAAATTTCATGTCAAAAGAGTAGTAAATAAGAACAATAAAACGAAAATAAAACTTTGTCAATTTAGCAACATTTTGTTTTACTCATTCTAATTTTCGTGTTTGTAATTCTTTTCTTCTGAAATTTACTACAAGTATACATTTCCCAATTATACACATAGTATCATTATTAAAAGTACCCTGCAAAATCATTATCAAATTATATTCTTACAAGAAAACAGTTATAGATATGCGACAATCATTTTGGACATGAGTGTACATAGGGATATAAATAAAATATATTTTATTATAGTTTGAATTGCGCATGCGTATCTTTTGGTATATAAATTAACAAATGAACGTAAGTTTATGTGAAAAGTCGAAGTTTATGCTTTCTTTCGAGCACTTCCGGTTCGAATTTTAAAATTCTATTTTACGGTTGGTAAGACCTAGTTACCCGCTTCTCAAAAAAAAAAAAAAAAGTATTGCTTGTGTGTGCAACCGTTTTGTCGCAAAAAATCGAGAAACCGTCAAATTTTCAAAAATCACCTTTCTCGAAATCACCATAATTTAAAATTCTGAAATGTTGTCAAATTGTTCAACTTTACATGAATAATACACAAACCAAATAGCATTGTCGACCAATGCTTCATGAATAAACTACAGCCTCTTGAAGTTAGCGAAGTTTCATTAACTTCAATATCACCGTTGGCAACACTGAAAACAATGAAAGTGCAACAATTTGATGATGTTTGTGGTTCACATTCATTAAATAAAAAATAAAGGTTTTTCCTGGCTCCTTTTTATTATTTTGATCAAAAAGGCTCTCTGAAATAATAAGATGAGTCTCCCCCTACTCCGTTTTCCTAAACCAATGTAACCTGAGGTGAAAATTACGATTACGAAACAAATTTTGAACTTACTTAAAATGGTTTTCGGAAACAAAGTTTCACTGATTTTTTCCACTCTGAAGTAATTATTTGCTTGCTTAGTGTCTTCTTCGCTAATAGCATGTCAACATGGCAGATGCTCCAATAGGTGTTGGTGCATTCACAACTCGTAGCACGTTGTCGATACTCACAAAACACTTATATTCTCTTCTCTTATTCTCTTCTGGAAACCTGTACCCTGTTGAAGGTCCATGTGGAAACAAAGAAAAAAATGAAATGAAAACTTGGGAGTTTTACGTCCCACGTTTATGCCCGTTAGGCTAAAGGAGACAGTGATTATGAGAAATGAGTGAAATGGTGGAATGAAGAAAGTGGGAGGAAACGGGAGAACTCCGAAAAACCCATCAGCACGGTGTTTGTCCACCACAAATTCCACACGGCGCGAGCTGGGATCGAACCAAGGACCCTAAGCACCGGAGGTGAACGCTCTACCACTGAGCTACCGCGCCTCCTGGAAACACAAAGAACACTGCAATTTCATGTAATTTATGATTTATTTTTAATATTTCTGCTATCCATCACTGGTTATCGTATATGCATGTAACAAAAGTTCATTTTAGCAGATTTCCTAAATCTACACTTTGAATAGCAGAAGCTCGATTTTGGGGAAAGCAGGAAGTTAGTCCATGGTGACCCGTTACTGCCATAATAGCCAAAGATGACTTCGGTAAATACCAGTTACCGGTCGCACACTTTCCCACTTTTTTTTATTTTATTTTATTTTTTTTTTAATTGTCGAATTCGGTTTTTGGCAACAAGGCGAGAGTAATACCCGGAGTTGGTACTTGCACTATACTCACGAATTTATCTGCAGGTGAATCTGTTTTTCGTTTTCCCGGGTTGCCACATTCTTATCCCCCCTCTCCTAAATACGTCGCAGAGACCCTAACCACGGCCGGTTTCACTGAAAAGCCACTGCTTTATCGGACCTGTCTGCATCTTGGACATCTGAAAGCAATTTTTAAAGTAGAATGCAGCACCATCAGAAATCACTGAAACGGTTTATTAAATTGTAGACACTTATTTTCACGTGTTCGAACCTTTTTCTATAACGTATATTATCGCTTTTCTTCGAGTATTTTTAGAATCTTATTCATTCTACGAACCGAATCGTGTGTTTTGTCATCGCTTATTACGGCAAAACTGTCAGTTGTTTCATAATAATATATCACTCCCGTAAAAAGGACATTTGCTCGTTTCTCCAGTGATCATTCTCAACTTCCCTTTGCAGAATAACAGTCCCATTTAAGCGAAGTCCACATGCAGTAAAATAATATTTGTATTTTGAAATTTTACACGATGCTTTGCGGTAACATTTTTTTACACTTTCATTGTTTTCATTGTTGCCAACTGTGACTTCAAAGTTAAAGTTCGCTAACTTAAAAAGGCTGTAGTTCATTCATGAATCATTGGTCGAGAATGCTATTTGGTGTTTATTATTCATGTACAGTTGAACTATCTGACAAAATTTAAGAATTTTAAATTATGATGTTTTCGAGAAAAAGACGATTTTTAAAAATTTGACGATTTCTCGAATTTTTTGCGATAAAATGGTTGCACACAGAAGCGATACTTTTTTTTGGGGGGAAGCGAGTAACTAGGTGTTACCAACCTTGAAAACGGAATTTAAAATTCGAACCGGAAGTGCTCGAAAGAAAGCATAAACTTCGTCTTTTCACATAAACTTACGTTCATTTGTTAATTTATGTACAAAAAATACGCAAACCAAACTATAATAAAATATAGTTTATTCATATCCCTATGTGCATACCACAACAAGAATTATAACCCTTCATGTCTCCATTGCTGAATTGTGAGGCTCCGAATTTGACCATTTTCCATGTTTTCTACAATTCATGAATTGTACTCCCCTTCCTTGATGGCCCGCTACTTGGTGGGAATTTTTTTCCGAAAAAAAAATACGGGTCCCTTAAAAACATGTCTAGTTTCTATTAAAAAAAAAGTTTGAACAATATCTGAGATGGTGATGGTACAATTTTATTTTTTATTTATTTATTTTTGCCTCAATTGAAATGGAAGGCACCAGATATCTAATTTAAGTTAAAAACAATGTACGTTTCTCATTAAGTTTTAGTTACTATAAAGTTGTGACTTAAAATTTGTAAAATACTGTACATATTTTAGTTTTTTGCATTTTCTTTTTCTACAATAGAATATTAAAACACATGGTACAAAACATTAGAAATGTTTATTAAGTACTGACCTGTTCCGAGAGATCAGAAAAGATGAATACGAGCTGGTTTTGGAATGAAAATGGTGTTCTTTATGCTATGTATTGGATAGTTCAGGAAGTGAGTATTTATTGAATATTTTATTATTTTTATTCGATATGCCCATTAAACCATATAGTTGAGACTCTATTGTATTGATAGAAAGTTGAGACACTATAATATTAATAAATTTTCATAGAAATAGGCACTAACTATACGTTTAAATAGAAAGAATGTGTCAAATAAAATTTACTGTAGGCAGCCAATGACACCCCAAAATAAACAAACTTCTGTTCTTTATAATATATCGAACGTAAAGAAACGACATTGGTTGATTTGGCGCTTTATTGATGCATTTCGAAGGAAAAAAGAGAAGCAGGACACGAGGCAATGCTTCGAGAAGACGATCCGCCCAAGAAAAGAAGAAAACTCCCGACTAGAGCCCACGTCCTGGTTCGGATTCCACGTTAATCAGTAGGTTCACGTTTTGTATAGCCTCGCTGTTCACGGGATGTTAAACTCAAATTCAACTGAACTGAAAGAAGAAAATAGATTCAAGCTGATGAAAGAGTTCGCCGTACAGAATTTTGAAACTGTTGACATTACAGAATAATGCTGGATTTGGCCCATAATTCCGTCATGGAATGTTAATGTCATGGTAATTGTAACATAAGACAAAGTAAATTATTAAATAAGTATAGTAGATTTCACTGTTGCTTCCTTTTCAATTATATGTGTTGCAAATACGTAGTAATAAGCAGTAATGCAGTGTTATGAATTGCTATGAAGTTATGAATATCCTTTACGTTAGAAATATTGTAAAGATAACTTCACAGAAGTTTACTTTGGGGTGCTGTAGGGTGCCTACAGCAAATTTTATTTTAGCCCAATATAGATTCATGCTGAGAAAAATTTCTGCAGGTCATTGTCTCCGATTTTCCTGAAATTAGAATATATCATTCTAAAAACAAAATAATTAGACCCATTTTTTCTGCATTATACAAAAAAATATTAGAACTAAATTAAGCATTTGTTGCAACTGAGACTTTCAGTGACTGTTTGCCATGGCATTTTAAAGAAAATGTGGATCAAATTTAAACTTTCCGAACTTCTTAATTTTAGGTTGTGCAGTTATTTTTTGAGTTTTAGTGATATTAATGCCTATTTTTAAGGCTTTTAGTACGTAATCATACGGTTTCTATTTTTGAAGTACATTATATCCCATTTAAGTAGATTAACCTATTTAGATATACGGCTTTGCGTCCAAACGTCCTGCTCCGGTATCACAGGGTGGTATAGGAGCAGAGGGCTGGTGTTATTTATCATTAGCCTTGAAGATATATATATATAAATGAGCATAGTGAGAAGGACCATATATACTTCTACCTTATTAATTTATAAGTATGGCGCTAAATTCGGTGTACAAAAGCAGAGGGGTGATTCCTGAGAGTAAAAAAAAAAAAAGTTCCAATAAACATAGGGCGAAAACCCCATCGTTTATGTGTTATAGGCTGCTGGAATCATGAAAAAATGAACTTTAAAGGTTCATAGCTCCTAAACTTTGGGACCCACCTTGGTCCGGTCATAACTTCACTTAGAACCTAGTATGTTCCCTATCCAAAAATGCGTGCTTCATAATCCTGAGGTGCTTTCACAACAATGTTTAACGAGGAAGTTTGACTACGGGCCTATGATATAAAGTACTCTCAAACTACCTCCATAAAAATTGTTGCGTGAGTACCTTAGGATTCTAAAACATGTATTTTTGGATAGAGCACATATTAGTTCCTAAGTGAAGTCTTGACCCGACTTTGGTAGGTCCCATAGTTTTGGAGCAATGGACCTTTAGAATTGATTTTTTCATGTTTTCGGCAGCCTATAACACGTGAACGATGGGCTTTTCGCCCTAAGTTTATTGGAACATTTTTGTTTGTTTTACTCTCAGGAAACATTCCTCTGCTTTTGTACGACGAAGTTAGCGCCATACTGTAGGTATCGTTAATAAAATGTAGATATTAAGCTAGGATTAATCTGCACATTTTAAAAAAAAAGTTTATATTTCTATTACTTTATGGCTGGCATGCATATAGCGGAGTTGGGATTTGGGCGCCATAGTCGAGCGGGCAAGCTCTATGTCGGTTTTCTACATTATTTATTTACAAATACTGAACAAATATTAAGAATTAATTAAATCTTTTAAAAGTTTTTTTTCTTTTTAACTCTTTTTAAAGCAAGCTTAACTTCTTTATCTTTTAAGTCGAAGCAGGAAATATAAACCACCGAACGATTTCTGTGTATGAACTCTGTCAAACTCGTAACCCAGCTGAGCTACTTTCCTTCCTTCGCTCAGTAATACTCATGCATCTACAGTTTCCATTTTCATCCTAAGTTAAGTTTATTGTGTTCTGTAATATCATTATTTTAAATTTGGATCATAGTTTCAATTCTATATCTACACTATAACTTTATTCAGCGTACCAAATTTGAGTGATAGTTATTAAGATATTTAGTATATAACTTCCAAAAGTATGCGAAACAATGTTTTAGTATTTTGGATAGCCTGAGGTAAGATTAAAAATAAGACGCATAAAACGCTTTGCTTGACTTAACCTTGATTCTGAGATATCTTTCGTTTTTAAATTTTGCCCCACATGCTACAAATAGTAATTTTACAACAATTGCTTTATTTTAGGAGTGCACTGTGTTTGGAGGCTATCAACCGAAATGATTTCAAGGTACGCACAGGTACTACATAGACGGTACCAAATTTGACCGTAAGTAAGGATGAATCCCAGAAAAAGGAAGAAAGTGTTGTGACTCACCTAGCATTTCAAAGTGTCTTCCTATGTGATGAACTATCAACAGCCTCCCATCATTAGCGCGCGGCTTGCTCAATTTGCAGATTCGACGAAAAATGTTTTATATATAGAGAGTTTGGCATAGAGACATTTAGTATAGGAAGCCCAAAACTCATAGCGTCAACATAACAACAATTTAAAAATATGGACTGAAGATCTAATTAATTCTTATTAACTGTGATTTTTTTTTTATTGGCATAGCTCGCTTCGTGTGATGTGTATGGTACTCATTTAAGCTAATATGCGTGCATATTATGCTGTTTTAATTTATGGCAGTTAAATCACACTTCAGATTCTAAAGTAATGTATAATATACCTACTTCGTACCGTTAAATATATTCTTACATGAGGGTGACAGAGAACTTTTCAAGAAATAGTTTTAACTTATTTTGTGTGTGTTGAGGAGAGAGGGGACGTAAGTAAACGCATAATTCTGCTCCTTGGTTTTCGGTGATTGGTACCGTCATCTTCTGAACTACAATACTAGGGTGTAGGAAAGAGTTTGTAAGATGCAACTCTGTTCAAACATTTCTTACAAAGTAAGTGTTTTTTTTTTTTTTTAATACACTGATGAGGTGTATA
The DNA here is from genome assembly GCF_964235325.1 of Thermobia domestica. NCBI lineage: Eukaryota > Metazoa > Arthropoda > Insecta > Zygentoma > Lepismatidae > Thermobia > Thermobia domestica. The sequence goes on along the minus strand of NC_137471.1, from coordinate 151,658,803 downwards.
TACATTTCAAACTATTATAATGTACGGTATGCATTTAGTAGACTTAAATTAATATAGACTTTTTGTTTATGTATTCACATTAAATATATTGTGTACTACAAATGTATACTTAATGTAAAATTTAATAAATAATTACTGTAATTATTCTCAATAAATCTACAGGATTTTATTTTATGTATTGTCTTTTAAAGGTTCATTCCTTTATTTGGCTTTCGGTTTGTTATGTAATCATAAGTAATGTAGGATGGTGGAATTTAGATCTTTTTAAGGATAATTTCTCTATTATATACGATAACTCAAAGAAATAATCGATTGTATATCGCATTAAACATTTACATGATATAAAATAAGTTATTTTCCCCATTTATCATGTATAAATCTTACCACCAGTGGGGTTCTGTAGTATAGACACTGGTTGCCCAAGTACTTCACAAGTTGCAGTATACTCAATGCGGTCTGGTTGCTTGAGCACTGACTTCAGGAGTGGTAGAATGAATGACTATTCGGAAACAATGAGTAGCCTAGTGGTTAATGCATCGACACGGTAAGTTCAAGTTACAGGTTCAAATCTTAGTCCATTCTTGCATTCTCTTTCCTTTTGTAATTATGTACTTTAGCTTAGTAGACCTGATTTCTTTATACTCGAGTTATTTCATCATGACTTTCAACACAAGGACGACATGAACCACTCACATGTTGATAACTGGGATGTCTTCCTTGTGCTCTCTCATTTATCCTACGCTTTACAATAGCTGTTTTAGTGTTGTGTAAAACATACAACGAAGAGCACAATTAAGACACCTCGACTGTGGACATCTGAGGGGTCCACGTCGTCCTTGTGTTGAGAGTCATGGTGCAATAAAATGGTTTCATGGTGATATGATCACGTTTTATACTGATTCTTTATAAGAAAAACTCATTATATACACGTGTTTGTAAGTTTCGTATATTTTTAATACTTCTGTAAGAAACTGTACTATGGCATTTTATTTTAGTTCCATTACGAATACTTTTCACAAAATGCATGTGATTTGTTCCGATTGTTATTGTTCCTCCATATTTTTAAATGAATATTGGCATAGATATAGAATGTGTGTCCGAGATAATTTAGTTTTCTCCACTTGTACTGGACAGTGCCCCCTGTGGTGTCGCCTTGTAATATTAAGGGATCCCGGGTACATGACAAAATATTTGGAAAATATTTTCTGTACAAGACAGAAAATTTTCAGAGAATATAAGGTAGACAAATCAAAAACATTTTCAAATTACTTTTCTTGGTGTTTTGTAGCAGTAGCAAATGTTAAGAAAATATTAAACTAGTTTCAGACGAATTTGTGCTAACAAAGAAAATATTTACGATTTATTTTTCAAATAGCAATTGATATGTTTTTGATTTGTTATTGTGTGTAGTTTCAGAACGTACTTAAAGTATTTTCTAACATTTTCTGGTTTTCGCAGAGAAATATTTTAAATTATTTCTGAATATTTTTCCGTCATAACCACCATAACACCTACAGTTTGAAGTACATTTCTTTCTTCAACCTATAAGTTAGAATTCCAGATTTTGTTTCAACAAATTTATGTGATGATATAAGTTTCCGTGTGTTCTAAACCGGTTCCAAAATACACAGACTTCTACCACCCCATCAATTTCTAAAAATGAAATCCAGATATTTTAACTTACAAGAGTTGGAAAACTGTTCAGTATGCATTTCCTTCAGTACTGAAGAAAGAAATAATTTCAAACTGTAGGTGTTATCCTGGTAATGACGAAAAATATTCAGAAAGAATTTAAAATATTCTATGTGAAAACCAGAATTCGTTAGAAAGTATTTTAAGTACGTTCTGAAACTACATACAATAACAAATCAAAAACATATCAATTGCTATTTGAAAAATGAATCGTAAATATTTTCTTTCTTAGCACAAATTCATATCTGAAACTCGTTTAATATTTTCTAAACATTTTCTGTTACAAAACACCAAGGAAAATAATTTGAAAATGTTTTTGATATGTCTACCTTATATTCCCTGAATATTTTCTGTCTTGTACAGAAAATATTCTCTAAATATTTTGTCATGTACAGAAAATATTTTCTGTGATGTACGGAAAAAATCCACTAAATATTTTTTGTCATGTATGGAAAATATTTTTTGGTATGAGTGGAAAATATTTTAAAATTGTTAATTTACAGAACATTAATTTTTGTTAAAAATGGATTAGAAATCTTCAGAAAACATTTCAACTAAGTACCCAATACATTGTAAAAATATTTAGAAAAAATTTCTTTATTTTAGACAAATGATTTTCAGTGTTATTGGCAAATGATTTTAAAATATTCCATGCGAAACATCTTAAAAAACATTCCGTTAACATTTTATAAAATGTTTCAAATACATTTTCAGTAATGTGTGGAAATTATTCAGAAAACAATTTTTGGAAAACTTTTCTAACGGCGTATAAAAAATTTCTACAACGTTTTTGAGTATATTGCGAAAATATTTGGAAACAGTTTGTAACCATTTCTTGGAGAGGTCCTTCATCGTCCTGTCCAGGTAAGTTAAAGTATCAGGAAGATACCTATTGGTAGTACCACGAGCCACGGACAGCGACTACATGTCACGGAATGGTTACAAATAAATGGACGCCCGAACAGTGACTTGAACTCCAGGCGATTACAGTGTCACTACGTGGAAGTTTAGTAAATACGCTGTAAAAAGGAAAAAAAGTTCCGAAATTAAACAAACGAACTGGAAATGTACACGTAACTGTGCTAAATTACAGCTTACAAGCGTAACCGGCACAGATGGAAAACTAAAATCTTAGCACAAAAAAAGCGTGACCTTCACCCCAACTCGGGTTAAACCCCGGAAGAGATGAGAAATCAGAAATACCGAATTTGAACTTTTAAACTTTTAGATTATGAAAAAAGGATTATTGTTTATTTTTTTGATTATTTCCCCGAATTTCGAAGGTTACTTTTCAGAATCAAAATGTGTACCCATCGCCACTGACGCACCAGTCCAACAAACCATCAATATCGCTCTACAATCAGGTACGTTTACTTAGATATCATGTTATATGGTTTCCTTACAGTATTTGGAGATGAAAGATGAATGTGGAAAGGAGAGGAAAGACAGCATTGGAAATTTTAAACAGGTAATTGATTTAGAACGCGATTTCCCACTTTGAAATTGTAATAATACCGCACCACTTGTGAAAAGTATGGCTATCCCGTTTTGGATGCGGACTTTCAGTATCGAATTCTTATTAGGATTACGAACATAATTAGATAAGTACTAGTAATAACTACAATTAATCATAAAGTTAAAATTTTGGGTACTTAAAAAAATGTGCTCTTCAGATAGTGAACTTTTTCATCTGATGTTGTGATTGTATAATGAGAAAATATGCAAAATTTTGTATTGTAAGATCAAGTCACCGTCAAAATACTGTAAGTTAAACACAATTTAGTATATTATTGAAAGTAATTGACAATAACCTTGAATTTGATAAAGTTGCTCGTTGATTTGTTCGTCGTTCGATATATATATGCAGTCTACTATGAAAAGTCAATGTGGATTCAATGTGACTAATAATAACTGAAGTTAATTGACTTAAGAGAAAGCGATATTATAAGTTAAGAAGAGTTGAAGGCTATAATATAGTTCATCCCCTAGGAACATCACTACTTTCGTTATAAAATTAAAGTGGTGAAACCAGTCCGACGCCTGGTTGGGTCCCAGCTAATGTGCAGATTCGGCAATTGACTAAAATTTCAAAATTTTGTTCTAATTCTTAATGTTTGTCATAATTAGAGAAAGGTGAAATAGTAATAAAATTGATGTTCGGATTTTAGATTTTGATATAATATTTAGTTTTGATTTGGATTTATAGAAAATAATTAGAGTTTTGATTTGCATTTAGAGAAAGTAATTTAAATGTTATCCTTTTTGATATTTGAAAACAACTCTTGTATTCTTGTGATGGGAATCATAAACCGATCTCGAGGAAAAGAAAAAGGGAAGCCCGTTTACGATTTCACCCTTTACTACGATAAACACCGGATACTATGATGTATCGATAGTACGGAGTGCCTACGTCAGTTAGGCAGTATATGGTAAAATTAAGGTTTATGTTATGGGAACATATTAAGATTGCTACCTACGAGTAGGCCCTGAACAACAATATGTTTAATGAACAATTTAATATTACTGTTATCTTGTGTTTCACTCTTGTGACAAATGCTCTCGGATGTGATCTTATTCTCGATAAAGATAAGTGCAATTGCTAGTAAGCCACACATAAGTATTAGCTAGCGGTCTTTAAAAGGTTACATTTGTAAACCTACCAATTTTGTAGGTACGAGCAGACCTGAAGTAATACTAATGATTAAAAAATTGATGAATTGAAATGTGAGGCTGTAGCCTTAAATCTCCACCCAGGGTGTATTTCTTGTCGTCCTCTACATTATATTTATTTTCTTAAAATGCCTCCTCAAGGCCTAAATGTTGATAGCCCAATTGGGGTTCGGAAATTAACCCTGATTTGTCATGACTCGAATGCCGAAGGCATGCAACTAGGGTGGTATGTAAGGTCTTAGGGTAGAAGCAATTCACTCGAATCGCCAGGGACCCTGCAAGCTTCAACTGTAAGAAATTGTCAGCACCGTTGGTTTTAGGATCCAATTCATTAATCTGTATTTTTTATGAATGACTTAAAACCTGTGTTGTCAAATAATTACGCACAGAATGGCGCTCCGTAGGGCTTAACCGCCGTTTAACTAATTTATTTGTATTAAAATGTTCAAACGGTTATTAGTTACGTTGTATAATATAACGAAACTGACTTAACATTGACGGAAATTCTTTTAAAATTTGGCTGTCCTTACAGTGACTGTTTTCCACGCCACTACAACAACAAACCCTCCCTGCAATTAGAACTGATGCTGACACCCAACATTAACACCAAAATAAAGTTACATGTTCTATCGTAGGGGTAGTTGAAACTTCGTGTATACAGTTCATGGTTTTACCGACGGAGAACTTTGAAACTCTCTTCATATTTTGTGCGAAGTAATGCCCGATGTGCAAAGTAACCCCTTGTCAAGGTAGGTAGTAACCACCGTAAGCGAAATGAAGTATCAAAATTTAGTGTGGCAAAACATAATACGGAACTATGAAAATGTTTGGGAATGGAGGGATCCATATAATTAAGAAATTACGTCCCTAATGTATTGTGTTACTTTGGAACACAAATATACAAGCAAAGAAAGCATTTCAGCATGTTACCTATAAAATACTTAGGAACGTACAAGAACACATTCAACACGTAAGACATATAAGTCATCCTAAATACAGAATTTTGCGCTATCCTTGTTTACCCACATTCTGCGTAATGCCCTAATCTGTATAGCAATCTCATTTTTTACCGGCCATCTAGCACATGCTGATTAGCGTTGTTTTTACAATAATTTATATATTATGTACGTACACCAAGCCCCTAAAGTGATTCCATATTGAGAAATGCAGGTCTATACCCTAAAAAAGATTCCTGGGAATGTAAAATTCGACTTCCTTGAAAAAATTAGTGCAGCTATGAAATGGACTGTTGTATGGACCTCTACAAATAATGAACATCCATTGTTGGTTAAAATATTCTTTGTCTTGTATTTTACTTATGTCTTTCGAAGCCAGCCGGAAAAATCAAGCTAGACCCATTTGAGCTAAATCAAAATAAAATCACAAACGTCCATAGTTTATGTTCGAATATAATACATTACAGGTTTACATTTGTAAAATTTTTGGTTAATTACCATTCTCATTATTTGTTGTTTTACATAAGTCTCTATATAAATAAAACAATATGTGAAACAATTAGTGAGAAATGTGTAACCAATAATAAAGAAATAATTATTTTATCAAGATATGAACTACATAAGAATTGTATGGATCGTATCAATCTTGTTACTATTTTTATTTGGTATACAGCTTGTCTATGTGTTGTATGTCATTTCCAAATTGTAGGCTACTAACTTACGTTCATGATATCTCCCATACCCAAATATTTCTCGTGAAGTATTGCTTTTAACCAACAAAATTTCCGAAACCATGTAACCGTATTATCTATCTGAGCCAATTAGTTAATGAAGAATTGAACATTACCTTTCTGGCCGAACTGAATTTAAACTTTTTGTTGTTAATTGTTGGGAGTCATTAGAATGCGACGCGCAAGTCTCCTGAACCACAATTTTTTTAGCGTTTCTATATTACTTTCAAATTCAGGATCTTCTTCTAGTGCTAATTCTGGTTTAACCCTATTAACGTTTAGTTTCACATCCAAAGAGCACATAGCTGTATCCTTGCCCACTGATACCTCTCCTTCCGTTGTAGATAATATTAAGTCTTTGTTGTAATTCATTAGTTCGTATGTCCACCCTTTCCCTTCGAACGGATCATCACTAGGTAAGTCATAAGCAATTTCTTCTTTGCACATCAATTCCAACTTAACAGACGCCTTACCAGCCATTGTGAATTGAAATATAATAAGAATTTAACACTGTTCTTATACTCCCCTTATATTTTACGTTGCCAGTGATAATCAAATGATTTACAAGTATGTTCACAAAAGCAACTTTATATTTCCAATCTTCTTCTTCTTCCTCTTATTCTTCTTAATCAACCACAATTGCTCTCTCGGCAATTGATTGTTTGTTTGTAGTAAGCATTACAAAAGTTTTGCATAGTATCATTATCACTGTATTGACCAAGAATATCGGCAATTTAGAAAGGTAATTAAACGTGTAAAATGTAAAGATTGGAATAGTTGTAAAATGATAAAAAAAAGTAACAAGATATGTACAAAGCCATAAAACAGATAGAAAGTAGTAAGTATGATAAAGCGAAAATACGTGAAGAAAGAAGTGTCGCAATTGGAAAAAAGTCAAATTTCAGGTTCAAAGTATTTTCCTTCCTTCTCTTCGGAATTTTGGTTCCTGAAAAAAAAGAAAAAAGAGAAAGTAGGTACTGCCCTTTTTTCATTTAAAGTTTTCCATTTTCTTTTTCCACCAAAATTCAAGAAGTTCTTTCTTTTTTCTATTTCTTTCTCACTTAGTTCAATTCCATTTACATTAAAGCCTAGCCTCCAAGCTAATTTAACCACTTTCCTTCCTTTTTCATTTCATCGATCCATGTCCATTTTTCCCTGATTGTTAGGGTTTCTTCACATTTTCACAATAAGTGTTCTAATGTTTCATCTTCTTTAACACATAATTGACATTTTTCGTTCACTTCTTTAATTTTTTTCAATCTTACCCCTGTTTCAAAGCTCCCTGACCTGGCTTTGAAAATAAAAATGCTTCGCAAATCATTGTTCGTATAATTTATTTTCTCATAACGCCTTCTATATGTGTATATTCCTTTCAAACTGCTCTTCTTGACACCTTCTTCATACCACTTTTCCTGCGCTTTCTCTTTAATTGTTTCTTCTGTGATTTTTTGGAGAGAAGTATGGTACAATAGGAAAAGATCAGAATAAGGAGAGAATTTCGAACAGATAAGGGGGCTGAAGGCCAAGTTCAACGGAACAAGAGGTAGAGAAAATTGAGGAGTGTGGAATGACTGGGAAAAAGTGTAGAAAAAGGAGGGAATGTATGAATGTGTAAAGGAAAGAAAAAGTGTGTAAGTTTAGTAAATATGTATAGAAAACCCACACAACTCTCGTCATCACAGGACAAACAAAGCACGATGCACTCGCCATAACGGCCACGCTACTCGATATTTCATGGACACTCTCCCGGCAATTATAGACGGTACTTGCAATCAAATATACGATCAGGTTTTAATATGATACAGAATAATTGCTTATTGAAAAAAATAGTTCTTCTTCTTCTTCTTCACAAATATAAAGCCCGACATGACAAAGACCATTGCAAATTTATAATGTGTTTTAAGCCACTGTTGTATACGTGTTGAAAGCATGAGCTACCGCTGACTTTATATATATTATTATTATTATTATTATTATTATTATTATTATTATTATTAATTATTATTATAATAATGATATTCATAACAATGAACGAAAAGTGGTTGGTGTGTTTTCTTTAGACTTTTGTTTTGATATCATTATTGTTTTCCACCGTAAATTAAATTGCATTAGTTATTTTTTTCGTTTATTCTATTTGTGAAATGTTAACTTTTACCTATGTCAACTCATTCAAGAGTAGTGATAGGCAGTGGGAATATTTACGGTGGAAAGGAAAATAAAAAACGGGAATATTCCCGGGTTGTTCTCTTGCATATCAATTTCCGGGAAGGAATTTATTTCCATTTCTTTATTTTATTTTCCAAATTATATGAAAAGTATGATAAATTACTTTATTTTCATTTATTATGATATACTTCTAGTTTCCAAACAATTTGAAGGTTACAAAAATTAAAATTCGTTGACTGTATTTTATATAACTAGTCATATGATTTTTTTCTAACAAAGGACATGTTTCGGTTAGAACGCGATGATCGGTATAAAATTTGGTATACATATACAGGACTAAGTACTGAACACTGTATGATAAGTCATTCCCGTGTAAAACTGGTTTTCCGCCGACAACGCCATCTTTTCTTCGAAACACTAGCAGTTAAATTCCTCGTTATAGGTGCTGAGTGATGATCAGTCTGGCGAGCTAGTGTGTCATAGTAAGCTCGAATTAATGTTAGGTCAGTGTGGAAAAAATGGGGCGGGCTGTTAGCATTAACCTCCTTCATGTAAGTGATCTGTTAAAAGACAAACTAAGGCGCAGATTTAAGAATCAAATATCAGTTGGAGCAGAAGATCAAATATCAGTTGGATTTGCAACACTTTGATGCAATTTAATTATCAATGAGTACGAAAATGAATTAGAAATGATCATACTCGTAAGAGATGATAAAGAAAACTGGGCCATATGCAGAGTTCTTCTGGCTTGTGATTAGCACCATACTAAAGCGTTCGACTTACATATGCTTCCTTCAGATGTCGGGAGTTTAGCATGACGTTAATCATTTGTCAAAACGACTATGCATAAGGCGGAATAAATTTCTAAATGTTATAAACAAATTAGGTTGGGTAACTGCCAGAACACAGATACCCCACCATTTTGTCAACATTTGCGCTTAAATATGTATGTTCACAATATTTGCATGTCTTTCCTGTTGTTTTTTTTTTAATTTTGCATGTAACATTGCCACACACGACTTTTCTTCCTGCCTATTTCTCGAAATTCCATGCGTGAATTCACATGTAAGTTCGAGTACCTCTTCAGAAATTCGAGTCAGAGAGAGGAGACAGACTGACGTCTATTAAAAACGGCAAAATTTGATGCAAATAGCTTAGAACTGTTATATATATATATATATATATATATATATATATATATATATATATATATATATATATATGTATATGTAAATATATATATATATATAGGGTGTCCGAGAAGTCGTTCCCTGATTACAGAAATTGATAACTCAGGCTAGAAGTAAGATAGAAATATGAAACTGGTGTAGAATTGTTTGCAAACTATAAAAGTTTTGGTCACATCAGTACACTTCCACATGAGCACCCTTGGTAGCACGTAGCTCATCTAGGCGATATTCAATTTCCATCCACACATTAGCCAACATCACTGGAGGGATCGATGCAACGACTGTGGTTATTCGTTGCTGCAGGGTTTCAAGATCTTGTACACGTGTTTGGTAGACCTCATCCTTAACATAACCCCATAAAAAGAAGTCTAATGGGGTTATGTCAGGAGAGCGTGGAGGCCAAGCTGTTGGTCCATCGCCCAGGAAATGTCCTATCGAGATAGGCACGGACGTCCAAACCCCAATGAGGTGGTGCACCGTCTTGCTGAAAAACGACATTGGGGCGATACTGAAGCAGCTGTGGAACAACATGCAGCTGCAACATATCCAGGTACACTGCAGATGTGATGGTATCCTCAGCGAAGAAGAATGGCCCGATAATTCGATCGTGCAATAACGCGCACCAAACATTCACCTTTGGACTGCCTCTGGTGAACTCCCTGACCTCCCTGGGGGGTTCTGAACCCTAAATGCGTACATTATGGCGGTTCACTACTCCACTGACAAAGAATGTCGCTTCGTCGGAAAAGGCAATTCGTCTGAGATAACCATTATCGTGCTCAATACGTGATAGCATTTTGACCGCAAAGTCATATCGACGTGTACCGTCGTCGGGCAACAAGGCCTGAACGAGTTGCGATTTGTAAGCACGAAACAATAAACGTTTGTGTAAAATGTCATGGATAGAGCTTTTTGGCATCTCTAATTCACGTGAGGCCCTGCGCACCAATTTCTTAGGACTTCTCAGAAAAGACTGCTGCACAGCCTCCACCGTGTCTGCTGAGATTCTTGGTCGACCAGACCTCGGAAGGTCAGCAACCGACCCTGTGTTTTTGAACTTCTCATACCAGGCTTTAATGCTCTTGACATCAGGTGGAGTCCTCCTAAATGTTGTCTGGAACTGTCTCTGCACCGTGGTTGGTGATCGTGTCTCATGGTACCACAGGACACACTGTGCCCTCTCCTGGTTGGTTGGCATGGCTTCTTGGGCTTCTTACTTACGTACTACAAACCTAAAACAAAAAAATTGAGACTTGGTAAAACCGAACAAACCTAACACAGACAGAAACTTTTATAGTTTGTAAACAATTCAACACCAGTTTCATATTTCTATCTTATTTCTAGCCTGAGTTATCAATTTCTGTAATCCGGGAAGGACTTCTCGGACACCCTGTATATATATATATATATATATATATATATATATATATATATTACTAGGGTGATATTCACCAACTCGTGTGTGTCCATAGAGAAGAGGCACGTTAGCTGTGGTGGGTATACTTTTACAAGATGTCGAAAACTACTAATTTGTTAAAGGTGGCCACTACAAGCTAGTTTTGATTACAATTAGAAGCAGTGAACCGTTTCTATGGTTACAAGTGACCTATATAATTTCTCTTAATATTGCTAATCCTTTCTAGCTTGACACGTTTCAGGTTGTAAGCCTGTAACAGCACCTCCGAAAAGAATGAAAAACACTTCATCCTTGACTGTCCACAATTGCTCCTTCTGTGCAGAGTTCTTTGTACATAGTGTTCGTACTTGCTGTGTCAGTTCTTCACTATTAGTTGTCAGCTATGTCGCCTGAGTGAAGTAACTATTCTGCATACTCTTTTGTTGTGACGTGACTGATTTCACCTGGAAATGTCCAAATACTGGACCCCTTCTTCATTTTAAGCATGTGTCATCTGATATCGTAAAAACGTTTTTATGCAGTGCGATCCCTTCCTACGCGATTGTGACTGAAAGCTACTTGTTGGGACCACCTACCATAGGGTATGGGTGTGTTTCTCAAACTCTTGTTATTTTCCACACAAACCTATCATTGTCTTCTCGCCTACTCCTAGGATTACACACGAGCTCAGTTCCTCAAATTCCCTTTGCTTTAAATTGAACTAGATATAATAATAATAATAATAATAATAATAATAAAAACACTTCTGTGCATCTTGCAGTCGTGTGCGTGATTTTCGCTCTTGAGGTTTTCATGCATATTATACATTTGCACACAATAGATGCACAATACTCAAAAAAAAAAAAAAGAGAGCAGAATATATCAGAAGATAATCAGTGAACATTCTGGTGCCATCATATAACATTTATTATGGACATTCATTAACCAAAACAAATCATTATGACAATAATTCGTGAACAAATAAATTTATTGGTTTTTGGTGATCTCTTACGAATATCATGAGGCTTTCAGAGCATAACGGAATCAAGTCTTCAGAAAGCTGAGAAAGTGAAAAACCTTTTTGTAGGTACTTTTATGTATTATCTGTGAGAAATGTAAATGTACACCTATTTTTCGAGTCTAGCATTCCTGCGCTCCATCCGTGGAGAGTATGAGAATTAAATCAATCAAATGATTCTGAGGGGCAAAAAGAAAAGTTCAATCTGAATAAGACACTGCAGAAGGCACAAGCTGTGAATATGAATAGTGCATAGTGTAAATAAAGGACGACACCAAAAGAGAAAGCCAGAAACAGCTGTTAAACTTAGAAAAAAGAGTAAAAATTGTCGAAGTGGGACCAAAACATAAATACAACAAATACGCCGACAACTAAACATTCACCACGCCGTGATCTTGGTGTAGTGGTTAAGGTGCTGGTTTATAAATGCAAAGGTCGCCAGTTCGAATCTTCGGTGGGGACGTTTTTAAAAATTTTTGTTAATAATACATGCAGCTCGTGAGGGATGGTAAAAGAGGTCGTATTTAGTTTTTCGTAGCAATTATTATTGGTAATGTTTAGTACTGATAATACTTTTGTCTTTGCGTATTGCTTTTATTCTTGTCTTAATTTTGAAAGAGAAGAAAATCCGAACCAATGCCACCAAAATTCCTTATATTTTGAATGCAAACGCCATTTCCAATTAGTAAAGAATAAAATTTGAACGTTCCGATGTAGCTGCAAAAAGTAAAAAGAAAAACATGGAAGTGGAGTGTTCGAATCCATACTCATGGTTATTAAAAATACAATTTTTACATGCCTTACACCTCCCGACCACGTTTCTACTTTAGCAAGTAAGAGGTTTCTGTTTAGGTTAGACTGCTCAATAAGTTTTGCAAAGGGGCCCGGTTTAGCTCTGACGCACCACAGGTGCGAGAAGGGAGCAAAACACTTGTTCTCTCTTCCTCTGTGTATCTATTTATCTATCTATCTGTATATATATAACGCTATTCGTGAATGCATTAACCATCCTAATTTTCAGCGGATTGAGATGAAACTTGGCACAAACATTAATTGTTGAAATATCTTGATGAGTTCGTTAACCAGAATAATCAGATGAAAATGTTCAAAATGGTGCCCCTTCAAACTTTTAAAAACTTCCAAGGGAACCAAATTTCGCCCATAAATAGGTATTCAGAAAGTTTTTCACGCCCTTTCGCTACGGTAGGCTTTTTTTGGCAGTAGGAGGGTTATTTTCCTTTGGGAAAAAGATGATTATTAGTGATGATATGGAATTACACATTGAGAGTGAAGAAACTTGTTAAACGTGTTATTTGAAAGAATAATATAATAAATGTGCTTTCTTCTAACACAGAGAACTGTAAATCATGTATTTCGAGTTCGGGAGCCTGAATGGCGAGGAGTGTTATTTGATTTGCTTTTTAGTAACACATTGCATTGGAAATAAAGGTAGGCAACATTAGTGGTAAGTAAAACAACAACAATAATAATAATAATAATAATGATAATAGGTGTTGTTTGTGGCAAGGGAATATCTTTTTCAATTCTTCTTCAAACGAAATGCTTGTAACGCCATATCTCCCTTACAAACAAAATATTAGCAATTTATATCGAGAGAACGGGAAATTGTAGAGTGATGGGAGCAACGTTGGACAGTATGCACTCATATTACTTAGAAAAATAAGCGATTTCAATGCAAAATGAACGAAGAGCCATTGTCATGGGTAGTCATGGGGCCACGGCAGAGCCCTCTTTAGGCAAAATGTCAATAACTTATATCGAGAGGACAGGAGGTGATAGTGAGATGGGACCAACGTTGACACCGTGGACCCATAAGTAGTGATGAGCAAATGCAAGACCAAGACCGGGGTGGTCTTGGTCTTGGTCTTGGTCTTGCACTGGAATCCTTGGTCTTGGTCTTGGTCTTGCACACCCAGTCTTGGTCTTGGTCTTGGTCTTGCATGCAAGAGTCTTGCATTTAAGAAATCTGAAGCTGTTCGTAGGTAAATTTTACTATGGATATAAGGGATAATAGTTTCTACAATGCGCCAATAGTAACGGAGATACAATGTATATTTCTAAATGTAATATAGTTTAACTTTGTGTAAGTATGATGATAGTGTACAACATAGGTGATGACCTTTATTTTTTTAATGGGTGCCCACGCTTTACTAATAAGATATGCCTAAATCACAACGTTTCGTAATCTGTTTATATTTTTTAACAGATCCAACACTCCAGTGGTTCCCAAACTGGGGAGGCTACCCCTGAGACACATGAAAGAAAATCAAGACGCCACAGATTATTGAAATGCCACGAATTGCAAAATTATTTTTACACTTTAAAAGTGTCAGATTTTTCTTTTCAACCACGATTAGCTAATCCTTGTATTAAACAAAACTCCAATTAAATATTGAGATTTTGTTTTAATGATTCCAATATGTACTCTATGGGGCATAAAAATGGACATTACGCAAAAGCGAATAAAAAAATGCATGCTTTCGAAATGTGGGCATGGAGAAAAAGGAGAGAATTTGCTGTGTTGAACGTAAAACGAATGAGAAGGTGTTAGACATATTAGCAGTAGGGAAAAAAGAAGAATTTTAGATATTGTTAAAGAGGAGGAAGAGGAACTGGTTAGGATATTGGCTGAGGAGCAACTGTATTTTGAGGGACGTGCTAGAGGGTATTGTAGATGGAAAGAGAGGAATGGGAGCGAAGGAGACTGTAGTTGAAAGCAGGTATTAAAACAGAAAATTGTTACGTCAAAACGGAGACTAGCTGAGGCCTACCGAACGTCGAACTTTCTCTGTTGCAGCAAGTAAACTGGCAATAATAGCAGAATAGCTATGATGATCATGATGATGTGTTTAGCAATACGGACCAAAAAAGAGAGAAAATTAAAAAATAATATATATTATTATAATCAAACCTCTTAATGAAAACTGAAAATCACTCAACTGTCTATGTCTGGTATAAACTCAATTTATATGAATACTCTCGACCTGTATTAGAAATACAAAATGACGGCATCATACTCCAAGTCATACTCCAATATGGATTACTAGCATCAATTACCCACTTCCTTGGGTTAAACTATATATATATATATATATATATATATATATATATATATATATATATATATATATATATATATATATATATATTTCGTTAGTCAGTTACTTTTTACTATTAGTAAATCGCTCTCTGAGAATCAATCATTTTCGATTATTTTTACATTTCTCTCCTTTCCTACTCCCCAAGCTACGGGGCTGAATTTGGATTTAAACAGCATCGGAAGTGTCACTTCTTATCTCATCGACCCCCTAAACTATAGATTCCACTCTAATATCGGCCATTTTCGATCATTTTAGATATCTCTTCCCTCCCCCTCCCCTAAGCTACACTATCAAAGTGATATAGGAGAAACCAGTCTGAGGTCCGAACCTCATCTATGTTGAAAATTTGATCGAGATCGGTTGGGTGTTTCAAAAGTTATTAAGTTTTTATATATATTATATATTATACCGAAACTTATATATATGTTAAAAATTTGATTGAGATCGCTTCAAGAATTGTTTAGTCACAAACTTATCACTTTTATTTCTATTTATATTGATTTTTGTATATCTTCCCCTCCTCCTCCTCCCCTACGTTGCTCCGTCAAAGAGAAATGATGAAAACACTCCCAGGCTCAAACTTCATCTATGTTGAAAATTTGAACGAGATCGGTCAGGTGGTTCAAGAGATTAGTAGTCATAAAAGTAGTCACTTTCAATTTTATAATATAGATTTATTATTGTAGTATAATATTATATCGCTCAATCCTCGATGTGTCGTATGCATAAGGAGGCTAAAAGTTATATTAATAAACAATTATTAACGTACAAGCATCCGTCCAAACTTGCCAACGTACAAGCATCCAATCAAATTGCGGGCACATGCACTAAGTTTTTGTCAGTGTCATGTAAATGTTATTCCGATATTAATTTCATGAGCACACATTAAAAATTTCCAACGGATGCTTGAGTCTCGGAGCCCAGGCCACACTCATGAGTCGACACCTATGGTGTACGGTATTACCGATGTTCAATGCTACATTTCTCTTTAGTTTTGGAAGAAGAACACCACTAATATGCTTTGAAATGAAATGAAGTATCTAGTTTAACGTTGCACAATTATGCATCAAGGATAAGGGAGACGGTAATGATGAGAAACGACTGAAATGGTGGAATGAAGAAAGTAGGAGGAAACAGAAAAACACCGAGAAAATCCACGCACACAGTGTTTGTCCACTAAAAAAGCTCACATTACAAAAGATGACACCTGTGTGCATTGGAAACGAGCAATATCTACAGAAAACGCGAACAATCAATTCAGAAGTCGACATACTGTACCTATATGCTACAGGGTCAGATCGACTCACACGGATTGCATAAACTACTGGGACACATTCACTCCAGCAGCATTTTTACTGAAGCCAAGAAATCCATCTCCTTCTTTTTTACATTCTATATATAAAAAAATCAAGTAGTCGGTACTTGTGCAAGACTCTTGCAGAAGAGTCTTGGTCTTGGTCTTGGTCTTGCAGGTATGGTCTTAGTCTTGGTCTTGGTTTTGCACCCCTTGGTCTTGGTCTTGGTCTTGCATCGGGATACCTGGTCTTGGTCTTGGTCTTGCATGCAAGACTCTTGCAAAAACTACAAAACCAAGACTCTTGCGCTCATCACTACCCATAAGGCGCATCGAAAAAAAGTAGGAGGGCGGGCGCCAGCCAACCTTACTTACTTCTACATAATAATATAAAATTATATTGTCGAAACACACACACGAGTTAGCTAGTAATATTTCATATTATTATTATTATCAACAGCGTCTTTTCATTACGTGTGCATGTTTGACATGAAGCCAAAGAGAAGATCCATCATTCGTAGAAAAAATAAGAATAGTCAGTTACTTTAACAGTGAACGACGGAGAAAAATACGAAAAGAGTGGCTACCTGTAGCGAAAACAAACAATACTTTCTTTCAAATGGATAAAAATTCAAGCCGAGAAAGATTCGAACTCGCATGGACGGCGCAAAAAGTCTGCTTTGTCCAGTTTTTTTTTAACTGACTCACCGAAAGTGTTTCAGTAACTTACTTATTGCTAATTTTACTTGCTTCACTCGTTTAACTTGCTTTTTCTAATAACTTACAACGACAGGGACACGAACACAGAAACATCGAGGACAGTTAAAAAATCAGAGATGCTCTCCCGCCGGGAATCAAACCCGGGACACCATACATTCGGCGCACGTGCTAGCCACTAGGCCAGCGGGGAGGACACCGCTTACTTCCTGTGTCGTTAGGGATTACGACCACTGTATTGCCAGCTATCACTTCTGTGGGTTGTATACTATGATCACATGTTTCTTCTTTGCTGGAAGAGGTAAACCTACATTCTATGTAATACATAAGGTATTTAGGCCTACATGCTCTTCATATAATGTAATAAAAGGATCATGCTGGGAATAAGGAAAAGAACATTCCTTGGACAAAACGGAAACTATTGACTTCAGAAATATTTATCTACGAGGCATGCGCAGTAGTATATTTCAGAATAGTTACTGTTGAGATTGACCAAAGTTGGCAGAGGCGGAAGGAAATGTTTAGTAATACAACAACTTGGTTAAATTGATAATAGGTTCTTTATTCTGTAGTAGATCGTATCACAACTTTACGGGAGGGCAGAGAAAGACTTACTAACGCTGTCATATAGTAAGCTTTAGTAACACGATCATATAGACACAAATGGACGTAACTGTGAGTACTACAACTTGGATTTAACGAATGCCGTTTAGATATTCGGTGGTTTGCAGGGGTGTATAAGACACAAAAAGATAAGACATAATACAATTCTTCATACCTCAGCTTCCAGTAACTAGATAAATGTAATTTCTGGTTAGATACTGAAACTGCTGTCGGATTTTAATACATGACGTATTGCAGGATACAAAATGCTTTGCATTTCTTGTTTGTTTGTAGACAGCTACTAGCTTAGTGTTCTGAAATGTTGTGTATATACTAGAGATAGCCAATTCCGGAATTATTACTTTCCGGACTCCTAAAGGTAAAAGCGGACAAATTTCGGAATTCGGAAAATTCCGATTTTGGAATAATTCCGGAATTCGGAGAAATCCGGAATTTAGAAATTTCTGATTTTGTTAACATTCCGGAATTCGGAACAATCCGGACTTTTTTCGAAATCCTGAGTATTTCTTAATTCCGGATTCTTCCCGTGTTCCGGAATTCTTCTGAATTAGGGAGTTTAACTGAATTCCATAATTTTCCGAAATCCGGAAAGTGACAGTTCCGCTTCCGAAAATTGATTTTATTTTTGTTAATATGAATCGTGGCCGAAATAAGTCTTTGACTAGGTAATGGTGACTGGTTTGAAAGAAATGGGGTGTATTCAATTCAATTCAATCTGTCATATTTGTAGTTTCGTGTGGAGAAAAACAAACTTGTGAACCAACGGTTTAAGAAAAACTCAAGTTATTAATGCAAATTTTTCCGACATCATAAAAGAAATACGAAAGACATTTTGAATCGAAGAAATATACAAGTTTGCAAGCGGAGACAAAGAAAACTAACATAACCAGACTAAGGACGAATCGTTTACCGCGTAGCGATCAAGGTCAAGGTGTTTTCGAGGGCGAGTTTCGAGTTGAGTCGAGTTTGATAATGGCTCGCTCGCTCGTTCACCTCGTTTTAACTCGTTTTGAAATAATGGTCTGATTAGACTGGAAAGCGAAAGCCATGAGAAATGTATGCATTAATGTGGAATACTTTTAGTGTTGCTCACGACAGGGGGCGTCTCGTCTCGTAATTTTAGTGCATCTCGTGGGGCAATTTTAGTGTATCTAGTCTGGTCTAGATAACGAGAAGACAAGAGTTTTTTATTATTATTATTACGAGACAGCCTCAAATGTCGTAGTCACCAATATAAGTATATACGTTAGTTCTTAAAATCAAGGTTGAGACCTTCACTGTCGAATTCTTGAGCCCAAGCAGAAGACCAAGTCAGGTAGTGATATCAACCGGCTCGGCTCGTATCAACTGAGCGAACAGCTCGAGTCAGCTCGGTTGGGATGAGCCGATGACCCGAGCCGGCTCCGTTGGAACGAGCCATCGACTCAGCTCAATTGAGCCAATGGCTCGAGCTTTCTCGGTTGGGATGGATTCTCTACTCAGCTCATGTGAACCGGTTCAAGCCAGCTAAGTTGAAACTAGTCCATCGGCACGTTTCGATTCAGCTCAACTAAGCCGATGGCTCAAATCGGCTCGGTTGGGTGAGCTGTTAGCTCGGCTCACTTCTCGGTTGTGTTCGAAGTTAATAAACTGTAAGCCCAGCCGCTCGAGCCGTTGAGAAGCCTAAACCCGGTCCCAGCTATTTTTAACATGTTTGGCTGAAGCCTATATCTTTTAACAATTTTTGGCTCGAACTCGAATACTTGCCCCTTCGGAACTCAAACCCAGAGCGTGACGGCTGTCCTTCCCTCCTGAAGACTTCTCCACGACCGAGATCGACAGTCAATTAGTGTTTATTATTCAGATACAAACCGTATACCTTTTAAAGATTATACACGGTGTTGATATAATAATAATAATAATAATAATAATAATAATAATAATAATAATAATAATAATAATAATAATAATAATAAAAAGTTTTAAACTTGCCGTTGAAATTTGGCAAATCTTACTTAAAAGTAGAGATTTCGGGGGAAGGGTTACGTACCTTCAAGACACATCTCTACAACTACCAACATTTTCAACTGCAACGTTCCATTGAAGTTTCATGTAGAAAGTATTCTACTGTATGTTTTAAAGAAATAACTGTAATAAATATAACTGAATATCACGCAACAGTACGGCATATAATAAACTAATTTTTAGGATATGCAGAGGTAAATATAAAAGTTTTGCTACAAAATACCTACACAGAGCATAATTCAATGTGCTCTGAAATATAATGTAATGAAATAACTTATGAGATTCAGTCTACAGAGCAATTGTTACTTCGAAAATGGACATACACTATTTCGAGAATCGAGACAAGACGGGAAATGTTTACCATACTTTTCGTCTCGTCTCGATTCTCATCTCCAAAGTGAGACGATAATTTTGAGTTAGCCTTGACCCGTCTCGAATGTAAAATGTTAATTCTCATGTTATTTTATTTGTTTTAGAAACGAGATGAGAAACTCCTCTTCTCGTGAGCAACATTAAACCAAACCAAAATATTCTTTCCAAATGTCACGTTTCTGCTTGTAATGGTATGACCTGAGCGATAATTAGCTCCTAGCTTTTAATCTTCTACGAGATAATAATAATTATTATTAGTTTATTATTATTACTATTATTATTGCTGAAGATTTGGTAGTTCAGGTATTGAAACATCTGGGTATTCAAATATCTGAATATAATAAAACATATGTTATCGCCAATCAATCGCCATCAAAAATCCTAAAGAAAAAAAAATACAATTTGCATTCGCACAAGCACCATGACCACTGAACCGCGATCGCTACGCGGTAAAAGATTCGTTTTGAGTCTGGTTACGATAGGTTTCTTTGTCTCCGCTTGCAAACTTGTATGTTATATTTCTTCGATTCAAAATGTCTTTCGTATTTCTTTTATGAAGTCGGAAAAGTTTACATTAATAACTTAAGTTGTTTAAACCGCTGGTTCACAAGTTTGCTCTTTCTCCACACGAAACCACATATATGTCAGATTGAATTCTCATACACCCCATTTCTTTCAAAGCAGTTTCCATTACCTGGTCAAAGACTTATTATCGCCACGATTCATATTAACCAAAATAAATTCATTTTTCGGAAGCGGGATTTTCACTTTCCGGATTTCGGAAAATTATGTAATTCAGTTAAACTCCGGAATTCAGAAGAATTCCGGAACTCGGAAACAATCCGGAATTTAGAAAATTCCGGGATTGAGAAAACTCCGGATTTAAAAAAAATCGGATTTTTCCGAATTCCGGAATGTTAACGAAATCAGAAATTTTTAAATGCCGGATTTTTCCGAATTCCGAAATTATTCCAAAATCGGAATTTTCCGAATTCCGAAATTTGTCCGGTTTGACCTTCGGGAGTCCGGAAAGTAATAATTCCGGAATTGGCTATCCCTAGTTTATGCACAACCTTTCAGAACACTAAGCTAGTAGCTGTCTACAAACAAACAAGTAATGCAAAGCATTTTGTATCCTGCAATACGTCACGTATTAAAATCCGACCGCAGTTTCAGTATGTATCTAGAAATTGCACATATCTAGCTACTGGAAGCTGAGGTATGAAGAATTGTATTGTCTTATCCTTTTGTGTCTTATACAACCCTGCAAACAACTGAATATCTAAACATCTTTCGTTAAATCTAAGTTGTAGTACTCACAGTTACATCCATTTGTGTCTATATGATCGTTTTATTAAAGCTTTCTATATGACAGCGTTAGTAAGTCTTTCTCTGCTCTCCCGTAAAGTTGTGATACGATCTACTATAGAATAAAGAACCAATTATCAATTTAACCGAGTTGTTGTATTACTACACATCTGCTTCCGCCTCTGTCAATTTCGATTTCGTTGACTCGACATATTTGCATTTTTATACCCCTTTCTTCGTGTACTGAACTAAACAGTAACTATTCTGAAATATACTACTGTGCATGCCTCGTAGATAAATATTTCTGATGCCAATAGTTTCCGTTTTGTCCAAGGAATGTTCTTTTTCTTATTCCCAGCATGACCCTTTTATTACATTATATGAAGAGCATGTAGGTCTAAATTAGGGATGGTACCTAGTCTCGGTCTAATCTCGATAATTCGAGACGAAGCCGAAACCGAGAGGGATATTTATATACCAAGACGAGACCGAGATCGGGATGGACCTTACATACCGAGACGAGACCGAGACCGCGACAGACCTCTATGAATCGAGACAAGACCGAGACGAGACCTTGGTCAGTCTCGAAAGTCTCGGTCTCGTCCCGAATTATGACAGCTATTTTGCCTTTAATCAAAATTTGTTTTGCTGCAGTGTGAGATAATATGTGAACGGTTGACTGATGTACAGTGGCGTATTTAGGGGGTAGGTGTCGGGCTGAAGCCCCTCCCGAAATGAATTTGTGATCACTTTTTCGCATTTCACGTACAACACAAATATTTCTAACCCGTTCCTCATGCTTCTTCCGAAACAAAATCCACTGATGTTGTATATAATCTTCTCTCTCTCTCTCTCTTTATATATATATATATATATATATATATATATATATATACAGGAGCGGATCCAGGATATGATCAACGGAGGGGTTAAACCATACTTTGCCTCTTTATCCAGTGTAAAGCAGGGTTGAAGTTCATTTTATTCCGTGTACACCTGAGCGTTAAGGGAGGATATGGCCCCTATAGCTCTTTCCTTGGATCCACGCCTATATATATATATATATATATATATATATATATATATATATATAATACTGAAAATTTCTACCATGTTGTGTGAAATATTGAAGGGAAAATTATTCTAGATACTCTGCAATACCACTAGAAAAACAAGCAGTGTTGGTAACGCAAAATAAAGTTGTATTTTCTCAAATTGCACTATGTAAGGCATTACCTATTGCTAATTTAGATATTAAATAAAACCACAATACCACATACATTATTCATTGTAACAAAGGGCAATACAGTATCACCAACATCAACATTTTGGAGATCTCTAATAACTCAAATGGCATAGACGGTGCAATGTGCATCATTTGTATCTAAGCGTCAAATACTATGATCATGTAATAATATATTTCGAATGAATGAAGGATCAAAGTTACAAGGAATGAAAAAATTAACTTTTTCTAAAGACTTGACTTCGAAAACGTGCTGACATATCACGTCTCATCATGTAGATGCTTCCAAAAGACTTAAGTGATCATAATGTCATTTACAACAATTGTTATTTCAAACCGTTTCAGAGATACCAAACACATGGATAGTGATTGTTGTACTGCTTAAAATAACGTATTTGTGTTAAATTTTTATAATGATTGTTGCTTTAGTGTGCTTCTATAACATTACAACAATAGTTTTTAGTGGTTTTAATTACAAGTCGCAGTTCCATTATTTTAAGTAGTGTTGCCAATATTATTTTAAATATATATTTCTAGTGCCAATAACGTAGCTAAACTGCAAAATATTTTTAAGTTACTCGTAATTTATTTGATGGTGCAAGAATGTTTTCAAAGGACGATGTTTTTCGTAGTCTTTATAATGTTAATGTTAATGTCAAAGTTTTGGTTCCAGCAATACACGTAAATGCAAATTGTAACTGAAATTAAATGTAACTGATAATTTTTTAGTAACCCTGGTTGTTTCCCTCAGCCTTAATCGTGATATACGCAAAACCATGGGTAATTAAAAGTTATAATTACACCCTAGTTACATTTCACTTGTTTTAGTTTGACCACCGACCACCCCAAACTCGATCCATACCATAGCTGTATGCAGTTATTCAAGGACTTACAGTTAGTAATACACATTGTGTTGATTTTTGGTTTGGTTTGTTTTAGTCTCACAATTGTGCTAGGGCGTCTAAAGGAGACGTGGAGCTAATGATAATAATGGAATCCGAACCATTTCGGTCGTTCAACTGTACTTCCACCGGAAATCGAATTCGGGACCACGCGAACCGAAGTCAAGCGTGCTAGCCACTAGACCAAATGAGGTCCTCACATTGTATTGACTTTAAGCATTGAGTCAGTGTTGTAAGATTCGAAGATCAAAAACTAGCGTGTCTGTGCTCCAAAAGTAGCGGATTTGAACTATTTGTAGGACAAATATATACAGTAGAAATGAATTATTTGGCAACTAATGACTAGTACTAATGAAATGATTTTTAATATGGGCTGGAAAATGTGCTGGATATATTGCAAGAAATTATGATCAATGAACAAAAACAATTCTAGACAGGATACCACAAGCTATAAACAGCCTAAAAAACGTTCTTGTACAAGAAGGTTTGACGAAATCAAGGACAACTGGGGAGTAACCCGAGAAGGAAAGGTTTGCTCAAGATAAATATTTGTAGAGAAGACTTGGAAAGACCTTCATCTAGGAGTGGGTTGATAATGGTTGATTAAGATTTTATTATATCTGGACCTCAGAGTTAGACTAAACCAAGTCATAATTTCGTAATTTTACAATAGAAGCGAAAAACCAGTTTCTTAAGTAAGACCTATAGTACTGTTTTTCAAACTATACTAAGTAGATACAAAGTAATAGGATGCTTTTAGACTTATATTATTACACCACTAGAAAGAACATAATCTATTAAAAAGTATTATTAAATCTTTTTCGACCAAAAAGTGACTTAGCATAGTCTACCTCTAAAATTCATATATATAAAATTTTACTGGGTAAGGTAGGGTAAAAAGGGATCCAAAAATTAACGAAATTCCTACAGCGATAAAAAAATATTTATATATACATTGTTGACTCTTCATATTGCAGCAAAACTACGAAAATTAATAGAAAACAAAACTAGAAAGTTAAGAATCACTCGTATTGCCGGGACAGAGAAAATAGATACATATAGCTCGAATTACCTATACACTTATATAATATATATGTTCATGTTTCGGAAGTAATTTTCAATCAATATAAAATTTCAACATAATGAACGCACGATTAGTTTTCTCGAATAAAGATCACATGCACCGCTGAGAGTTCAGGAATAAGCTTAATCTATGTTACGGCACTGGATATATGCTTATGTAATACATTACGACCTTATGAACTTGTATAAGAAACATAATGTACTTAAAGTCAGACGCGAACTATACAAAACATCGGACTTTGAATGTAACTTGTTTGGTGATCCACCCGAGACCACAGATAGCAAAGATGAGTGCCATAGCTCCCACCACAAGTTTAAGGAAGTTTCTGTTTTAAAGTGTCAATTAAACACTGAGATGTGAAACGGTAATAAAGCATTTGATCAATTTGAAACAAAATATATTGTAGTAATAATTTACTGTATTTGTTAAGATAATGAATATTATATTCTGTTTTTAAAATGACAGCCAAAGCAGAATGTATTGGATAATAACTGAGAAATTGTAAAATTTCAATTTCGGTACGATTAAATACATTCGTGCTGCTATGTGCTGCGTTATCCGTTAGGAGGTATTGAACAATTCTGATTCAAAGGAAGGAAATAAACTACTGTATAGTACTGGGGTTAATTTAATAGAGTTTAATTGTATAGGCAGTACTAAAACTATTTGAGACAAAGTCTATTGCTGAAAGTGAAATATGAGTTACTATTACGGTTTCATCTCGGGTATGTTATACCCACTGATGATTGAACCTGGAACACACACATGAAAAGCATTAGCGCTAGCAAATTAGCTACGAAGAGATATATCAGACCATGATTCTAAGTCAAGAATGAAGGCAAAAAATAAGAAGCGGAAACGACAGACTTACAATAATAATATTTTCACACTTTCAATTTCACACTATATATTTCGAGACTTTCGAGACGAGGCCCGAGATCGAGACCGGCATGTGTTAAACGAGACGAGACCGAGACGGCGATTTTTGACTCGAGACGAGATCGAGTCCGAGACCGCTACTTATCAACCGAGACGAGACCGAGACTGTATAAAGTCTCGTCTCGTCTCGTCTCGATACCTTCCCTAGTCTAAATACCTCATGTATTACATAGAATGTAGGTTTAACTCTTCCAGCAAAGAAGAAATATGTGATCATAGTATACAACCCACAGAAGTGATAGCTGCCAATACAGTGGTCGTAATTCCTAACGACACAGGGAGTGAGCAGTGCCCTCCTCGCTGGTCTAGTGGCTAGCACGTGCGCCGGATATATGGTGTATGGTGTCCCGGGTTCGATTCCCGGCGGGAGAGCATCTATGATTTTTAAGTGTCCTTGGTGTTTCTGTGTTCATGTCTCTGTCGTTATAAGTTATTAGAAAAAGCAAGTTAAACGAGTGAAGCAAGTAAAATTAGCAATAAGTAAGTTACTGAATCACGTTCGGTGAGTAAGCTAAAAAAAACTGGACAAAGCACTGCCATTTCGCGTCGTCCATGCGAGTTCGAATCTATCTCGGCTTGATTTTTTTCTATTTGAGAGAAAGTATTGTTTGTTTTCGCTACAGGTAGCCACTCTTTTCGTATTTTTCTCCGTCGTTCACAGTTAAAGTAACTGACTATTCTTATTTTTTCTACGAATGATGGATCTTCTTTTTGGCTTCATGTCAAACATGCACACGTAATGAAAAGACGCTGTTGATAATAATAATAGTATGAAATGTTACTAGCTAACTCGTGTGTGTATTTCGACAATATAATTTTATATTATTATGTGGAAATAAGTCATGCTGGCTCCCCCCTATTTTTTTCGATGCGCCTTATGGGTCCATGATGTCCAACGTTGGTCCCATCTCAATAACGCCTCCTGTTCTCTCGATATAAGTTCATGACAATGACTCTTCGTTCATTTTGCAATGAATTCGCTTATTTTTCTGAGTACTATGAGTGCATACTGTCCAACGTTGCTCCATCACTCTACAATTTCCCGTTCTCTCGATATAAATTGCTAGTATTTTGTTTGTAAGGGAGATATGGCGTTATAATCATTTCGCTTGAAGAAGAATTGAAAAAGATATTGCCTTGCCACTAACAACACCTATTATTATTATTATTATTATTATTATTATTATTATTATTATTATTATTATTATTATTATTATTGTTATTATTATTATTTTGCTTACCACTAATGTTGCCTACCTTTATTTCCAATGCAATGTGCTACTCAAAAGCAAATCAAATAACACTCCTCGCTGTTCACGCTCCCGAACTCGAAATACGTGATTTACATTTCTCTGTGTTAGGGGAAAGCACATTTATTATATTATTCTTTCAAATAACACGTTTGACAAGTTACTTCACTTTCAATGTGTAATTTCATATCATCACTAACAATCATCTTGTTCCGATACGAAAATAACTCCCTCCTACAAAAAAAAAGCCTGACCGTAGCGAAAGGCCGTGAACCTTCTTTATGCGATTAATCGGGTCCAACAAGTCTCTGCACACAAATATTTCCGTAAAAAAGAAAAAGTTATTCAAACTTTCTGAATACCTATTTATGGGCAAAATTTGGTTCCCTTTGAAGTTTTTAAGAGTTTGAAGGGCCGCCATTTAGAACATTTTCGTATGATTATTCTGGTTAGCGAACTCAAGATATATCAACAATTAATGTTTGTGCCAAGTTTCGTCTCAATCCGCTGAAAATTAGGGTGGTTAATGCATTCACAAATAGCGTTATATATATATATATATATATATATATATATATATATATATATATATATATATACAGATAGATAGATAGATAAATAAACACACAGAGGAAGAGAGAAAAAATGTTTTGCTCCCTTCTCGCATCTGTATTGCGTCAGAGCTAAACCGGGCCCCTTTGCAAAACTTATTGAGCAGCCTAACCTAAACAGAAACCTCTTACTTGCTAAAGTAGAAACGTGGTCGGGAGGTGTAAGGCATGTAAAAATTGTATTTTTAATAACCATGAGTATGCATTCGAACACTCCACTTAGATGTTTTTCTTTCTACTTTTTGCAGCTACATCGGAACCTTCAAATTTTATTCTTTACTAATTGCAAATGGCCTTTACATTCAAAATATATAGAATTTTGTGGCATTTGTTCGGATTTTCTTCTCTTTCAAAATTAAGACAAGAATAAAAGCAAAACGCAAGACAAAAAGTATTATCAGTACTAACATTACCAATAATAATTGCTACGAAAAACTAAATACGACCTCATTTACCACCTCTCACGAGCTGCATGTATTATTAACAAAAAATTTTAAAAATGTCCCCACCGAAGGTTCGAATTGACGACCTTTGCATTTGTAAGCCAGCACCTTAACCACTACACCAAGATCACGGCGTGGTGAACGTTTAGTTGTCGGCGTATTTGTTGTATTTATGTTTTGGTCCCACTTCGACAATTTTTACTCTTTTTTCTAAGTTTAACAGCTGTTTCTGGCTTTCTCTTTCGGTGTAGTCCTTTATTTACAATATGCACTATTCGTATTCACAGCTTGTGCCCCTCTGCAGTGTCTTATTCAGATTGAACTTGTCTTTTTGCCCCTCAGTAAACATTTGTTTGATTTAATTCTCATAATCTCCACGGATGGAGCGCAGGAATGCCAGACTCGAAAAATAGGTGTACAATTACTTTCCTGACAGTAAATACATGGTAAGAGCCACAACCTTTTTTATTCAAAAGGTATTTACAATATCTTCGTATGAATCTATAAACAATGAAAAGAACTTCAATTAAGTATCTCAAACATGAATTGCATCTAAAAGAAACAAAAACCAAAGTACTTGATTCTTTTGTGCTCTCGATGCACCATATATGACATACAACCAAAACTCAAAATATTTATATGAAAAAAACCGATATTGATATCTATATGGACAATTCCAGAGAGTTCTGTATGTAGTTAATAATAGCCTGTGATATATATTTAGAATTTCACTCTCCTAAGAATAGTGTGAATAAAATAAAGCCGTCTAACATGTTAAAGCTAGCTAAAGCAACTGCAGGATAGAATTTGCTTATCATGTAATACCTCTGAACATTTATTTCACATTATATCCCATAGTCTTACATAGCCGACGGGATAGAAGAAAATGAAATGAAATCTTTGAGTTTTACGTCCCACGGTTATGCCGGTTAGGCTAAAGGAGACGGTGATAATGAGAAATGAGTGAAATGGTGGAATGAAGAAAGTGGGAGGAAACGGGAGTACCTCGGGAAAACCCACGAGCACGGTGGTTGTCCACCACAAAGTTCACTTGGCGGGGCTGGGATCGAACCCGGGACCCCAAGCACCAGAGGTGAACGCTCTACCACTGAGCCACCGCGCCCCCAACGGGATAGAAGAATAGAATGAGAATATTAAAAATGCAACACAATCAAATAAAATAATGCCATTTAAAAGGTCACACTTCGAAGATTTAAAATAACATTTACATACATTTCGATAGACTAATTTTTTTATTTCTCTTTTTATTTTACAATCCAAACATATTTCACATAAAACGTTCAATTTCTATGGCCTCATCATTACCATCACCACTACCAAGTTGTAATTAATGTACAATAATATATTTTGCTATGAAGCCAAGAGTACCAATCTGTTACACGTTAATATTCTTTCAATAAGCGTATTGTTTTACTCTGCGACTAGTTTAAATCAATTTCTGTCTATAAAGTTAGTACAATGTAAAACTTTACAATTACTGTTTCTACTAATACAGACAACTCCTTCTTAAAACACGAAGATTTACTTTTCAGATTCCAAATAATCACACAGCTACATTTGTTGTCCTCTTGTGAATAATTATTTATATCTCCACTAAGCCTCTGTCTCTCGGTCTTAACGATGGGCGTGAGTGTTCTACACGGATACTCATAGTCACAGAGTAGAGGACACCGCATTCAATCTTCTTCCAACTTTCTTTTAAAGTACTCTTTTGGAAAACTGCTGTCACGCATGTTATTGAGATACATGCAATACTGTAGATGGTATCCATTCCGAAATTCCCCACTGCCTGAAAAAAATGAAAAAGCTATAATTCACATTTTGAGTACAAAAGTAATATGATACATAGAATTTCATATTTTCAAAAAATTAAGTATTAGAAAATTGAATTTACTTTGCATTACATCACTTGAGATTTATTAAGCAATGTACTTCAGGCACTCCTGGAGCCACATATCAATGTTTATTCTATTACTACATTGATCACTAGAACATGGCTATGAGGGACAGGAAAACACAGCGGCAGAGCACTTACCTCTAGTGCATAGGGTCCTTGGTTCCATCCCCGACCAAGTAACCTTGTCGTGGAGAACATCGTTTCCGTGAGTTTTCTCGGGGTACTCCCATTTCCTCCTATAAAAAACGTTTTAGTGAGGGGTATAGTAGTAGAAAATGCATTGATAAAGGGCCAAGAGAAGACCTAAATAATTTGCTGTTATGAATCTCAAGTCCTAAGATGCAACAGAGGCACTTTTTCACTATCAAGTAGTTCAAAAGTAGTGAGCCTTTTGCACAAAAGATGGTGTGAGTATCTCTAATCTCAGATTATATGAGTCTCAGCGAGTAAGGCTTAACATCATTCGTTAGCCGACGGTTGAAGGAAGTATATGGAAAATGTATCGAAATTCTCGCATTCAGACGTAAGATATGTCGTCAAAATATGTGTGCTTTCGGCAAAGCTGCATTACATCTTACGATTTTATTGCGATAAAGATATAAATGCTGCGAAGGTCTGTAACGAAATTAATGTTGTTTATGAACAAGATACGTTGAAAAACCGCGAAAACACAATTCAGTCGCTTTCGTTCCAGAAATTTTGATGTCCAGAATGCAACTCGCTATGAGCGACCAACCACAGAAAAAGTGGATGATATTCTGGAAATGTCCAGAAATATGATCGGCACTAATGACATTACCAATGACCTAATGTCCATCATCAAATAGTATTAAGTCATTTGGATAAAGCTAGGTAGAAAAAAGAGCACGACACTTTAGTAGCATATGAGCTGACTCAAAGAATTATACACGATTAAATTTTATCTGAAAATCTTACTGAAACGTAACGAATTCGAGCCATTTTTAATACTGTTGATCACAAGTGATGAAAAGCAGATAACCTACATCAATATACGGGAAAGATTGAAGTCGAAGTGACCAGAAGTTCTACAATCTCTGGCAAAGCTTACACATCACCACGGAAGATTAAGCTGTGCGTTTGGTGGAATTGAAAGAGCATCTTGCACCACGAACTGATGATGTCGGGCAGAACGACAGACTCGGACCTGAATTGTCGACACTTAATGCGAGTGTGCCTAGGAATTCAAATTAAACGGCTGGAGCTTATCAACAGCAAGAGTGTGGTAAACCAGGCTAACATCATTAGTGCGCTTACATACTTGGCCTATCAGAAACTGAGAGAACTCGGTTCAGAATAGATGACCATACGAGCAGAGACAACTTGCAAACTGCATGCTGTAAGCTTGCATTAGAAATCGGTAAGCTTGAATCCAGCTTGGTTGGAAAGCGTGCAAACATACCACAAACTGGATTCCAGTAACAAATTTGCATAGGTGCAACCTTGCATTCAGTGTTCCATTCCAGCTTGACTCAAGAGTTTTACGGAGTTACATCAATGAACTACCAGTGATGCTATGACGCTCTGCGAATCATCTAAAATATTGTATGCAAGTACAACAAAAGGTAAACTGTATGAAAGCACGTGTTCATACAGCAAGCGTAGAAAGCCTAAAGCCACACACGCACCAAATGGCCGAAAGCTGTTTTGCTACGATATAGCACGGACATGGCACTGTTAGACTATTGTTTGTTTCGATGTCTGGAAAACTCCTTGAGCAGTGTAACTTAAGATTAAATCTGTTGAAACCGTGTGTCACAATTTTTGACCAGAAACTACAGAAAGTCTCTAGCAACGGGATTACGGTGTTGCCGAAGAAATGACATAAGTCATTGACTAAACTGGTGCAAATGTGGTTCATACCATTTTCTAATCACAACTAACATACTCTCAATTCTACCCTAAAAATGCTTGATATTTTTAGACTACCTGAAACTTGCAAATAACTTCCTTTATCTCTATACTTACTAACATGTTTTGAGTACGGTGTCTACAGCTGCTGCGTACACATTTTGCTCAGTAATGCATACGAACTGGATTACGTTAATTGGCCTTAGGTTTGGACAGTTTTCTTTAGCTTTTAAAATAGTTCCTTACGTGATTACTTATATATGCTTTAATATGTATTTAATTGAATAAAAACCCACTACTTCAAACGACGTTACGAATTGTTGTATATACAGTTTTCAAGAAAAAACTTCTTTGCCAGTTACAAAAACGAACAGTCGACCAAATGTCAATTTTCTTCATCGCGAAAGTGGTGCGACCAATTTTTAGTGTAGATCACCTAAAGTTTGTATTCTAATGCCTTATTTTATTAGCAGTCTTTAGCTCTGGGATATTACCTAACCTACTGGGTAGATGATGCTATAAAAGTAGTCAGACATCCTTAGGGGGCGAAGAAGGACAGATGCGGGCGCTTTTTGTTGTCAACACTTTTACTCATAAACATATTGGAGTAAGTAATGAGCTTGCAGCACATTAGGTAGATTATACGACCGTGACATTATATCATTTATTTTCGTACAGATTAAGAATATACGGTTAAGTTGATATAAGAGTGACTCACTCCTTCAAGAGAATAGTGTCATCATGCGTCATAAACAACTTTCTTGGCGTATGCCAATACCCTACTAGGAACAGGTTATGATGAAAGCCGCCAACAAAAGTTATAAGCAATGGTGCATTTAGCAGGAAGTCACATCGGTTAAAATTGGTTCCATCGTTTCAATTCAACTTAACAAACTTGCTAATGTTTTGATTACGTGTACTATACAATGTTGGGTATGTTGGGTAAATTTGGTTATCTTAATTTGAAGTGATAAAAATTTAATTTTTACTGTTGTAACTTCCCTCAAGGTTCGCCATTGATTACAAGTCTTTCACTATTTAGCTCCTAATACTTTCTACTCTATTATTTTCTTGGTGCCTACCCACTAACTGCACACGGATTTATAGTACACTTGCAAACTTGTTATATATTGAAAAAGACAAATGCAAAGGCTGAACCAAACTGTGCTACGTGACCTGCGCAAGGTAGCATTACATCTACTCCGAATCAGAGCAAACGAGCTTGAACGACCTGCTCGCGCGTCCTTCTCGAACACGAACGTCAGTGATGATGGATATACGCATAAAGGAAAACAAATGTGAAATCTAAGAACTAACTTGTGGTACTTGTTCAAATAGGTAGCTTTGTATTATGACTCCATAGTATTTAACTACATTTTTTACGCTGTTTTTATCTCTACATATTACTTACATGTTCTCTATTTTATAACCCGACCGGGGTTCAATTGTCATGTTCGGGCAGTTAATTTTATATTTAAAGCGGACTTAGTGGTTAGAGGGAATAAGTACTTCACGCTGGAGGTGGGCGTAGTTAGAGTAAATATCATGCAAGCCTCCAAGTTAAATAACAAATCAAAATAAAAGTGACAGGACACGCTGCCCCATCAGCATTTGTATACGTGTTGTTTCCGCGAGTTTTGCGTTTCGCTCACTTCGAGCGGTGTGACTGAGCGCTCCGCTCAGTAACCTTCTGAACTCTACCAATGTTGTCTCAACTTCACTGGCAACATTGACAACACAGGATCAGCAGCAGCAGTGTAGAAAGTAAGAACAGGTGGGAAGGTATAAAGAAAAGAATAAAATAAAAATGCAACTATGAAGAATTATTTGAAAGTGAATTAATAATGGAACAAGAAACTTTTAAGGACTTGTTTCGTGTTAACCTGCAAGTCAAGGTGAGAAACTAAAAAGTGGGCCGTATTCGTGAAAAAGAGAGACACTGCAAGAAAACATCGCACATTTCTATTGGGCATCGTCATATTGAAAACACTTGCATTATATAGTTTGTTTGCATTCGTCATAGCAATATATATATATATATATATATATATATATATATATGTATATATATATACTTAAGCAATTGAATTTAGCACGGATTCACGTACTAATGTCTACGAAAAGGATTAAAACAAGTGATATGTGTATACGGTATACGACACACTAAAGCATGCTTTGTACTCGTAACCTTATAGAATTCTTTTGATATAATCGTTGAAACATATGCGCATATAAAAAGTATATTTAAAACATTGATACAGTATTTATCTAGAGCAATATAATAATATTCATTTCAAATATTCACTCATTACCTAATCTATTTTATTGAATACAGCATATCAGTGATACAAGGATTAAATATTATTAAGTTTCTTGCGCCAGTCAGTATTAGTAGAAGTCAATCACTTGTATACACTCTAGAAGATCAGTAAATATAGAACGTTATGTATATAATGAGCGCAGAATACGAACGCATTACTTTGTATTGAATTCTTTCAACCTTAAGCTCACATTTGGAACATATATCCAGATCTGGAACATATACCCAGATCTTTTCAAGGATAGCAACTCCCAACACTCTCTGCAACGCTGCCATTAAACAAGGTCCACCATTCTTGTAACCAAAGGGTACTCTGCAATGACCATACATCTGGCCTTCAAAAGAGAATGCTACAAGATCCTTACAATCTTCAGTTAACTCGATCTGGCAGTAGGAATGCACCAGGTCAAGGGACGTTGCACAGGTCATCCCATTAAATCTTGTAAAGAGGTCCTCGAGGCGTTCGACCTTCAAATTTGTCAAAGATACGAATTTATTAAGATGGAACAAATCAAGACAGACTCTAACATCATCGGATTTCTTCTTTCTGACTATTACCAGGGGATGGTGATGTTTTGACACTGCAGGCTCAATGATACCTTGACGCAACCATTTTTGGATCTGCTCCCTCGCCTTATCTCGATAACACAGTGGAACTGGGTAAGGTCGTTTCACAATTGGATCTTCAGTGGTAACCTGGATTGTATACTTAAACTTGTTATATTTTCCTGGGAAATGGGCGAAAGCTTTTCTTCACAGCTCGCATCAAGGGTTATCACCTTCACCGACATGATTACATGAGACCAGCCGCCAGAGTTCAAGGTGGAGTTGCAGTAGGTTTTTCACCAAAATTACCATTCCGACAATATCATCCGCAGGCTTTTGGCAATCATCCAGAACATCTTCTGTTGTCCGTTTACTATCCATCCATTGTTATCAACGTTGCTACAATCTATATCCGGCCGAGACACCAAATACCATTTGATTTTTTCAATTACATTGCCCAGAATTTTAGGAATATCATCATTATGGCTGATATCAATATTCACAGTCGCAACGACCGAGAAAAACAGCAATTTATCGACTACGTAACGCAACAACTACATTTACATATCCATGACTTACCTAGTCATACCAGACCAAGCAGTCAAACAACGCCAGATGTTGTAATTACGTCACTTAATCTGGTCGGCGATTGTAATATCCAGGTACTTGACACAATAGGCAGCGATCACTGCCCAGTAAAACTAACGATCAATAAAGGCCGTTACCGCAACAACACTCCGGTGTTACGTACCGTCAAACGTTACGATAAAGCAGATTGGAATACGTATAGGACAACCATTGAAAAAGATATTACTGGTCTTACAGCACCAACTACTGAATCTGAATTGTATAACACTATCTCACGACTCACAGATACCTTAACCTCTAATGCTGAAGCATCTATTCCTACGGACAAAATCTGTCCCTCTAAACCAAAGTTACCGCCTCAATATCTGGCCATTGTAAAACGTGCACGGCAGCAAATTCGAGAATACTATCGTACTGGAAACGAGGCACATCTTCATTGCTATAGACAATGGCAACGAGCAGTGAAAAACTATCTCATTGCATATAAACGGAGACATTGGATTAGTGCTTGCAATAAGTTGAGAGACGAAGCACATCCTACCCGCTACTGGAAGAAATTTCATCAATTAACGGGAAAGAATACTGTTACAACATATCCGCTCCATCTCAATAGTGTTCCACTACTTTCAGACAAAGACAAAGCAAATGCTTTTGCAGATCAACTACAAGCAGTATTCACTCCAACTGAGTCTCCATGCCAGAGCGAACGTGTTGATATTTCCAGTGTACCTTCTCTACAACCCTCTGTAACACATCAAATCGACTTAAATCATCCACTTACCACACCAATTACTGCTCCAGAATTACATTCCGCTCTCCGACGAAAACGAAACACAGCTCCAGGAATAGATAGCATATCTTATAGGATGCTGAAAGAATCCCCGCCTCTCTTTATTTCTTTATTAATTTCTATTTATAATTTCATTCTCAGCACTGGATATTATCCGTTACAATGGAAAGTCTCAAAAGTCTGCATGTTTCATAAACCGCACAAGCCCATTCATGATGTCAGTTCTTACAGGCCCATTCAGTTAACTTCTGTCTTCAGTAAGCTATTTGAAAAGATTCTCGTCAACAGACTACATGTTTATCTTAAAGAACACGATCTGTTACCAACACATCAAGCAGGTTTTAGGCCTGCCTTTTCTATTAGCGACCAACTGCTCCGTCTTACGACTGTTCTCACCAATCACTACAATAAAGCCTTTCCATCATGTTTAGTCCTTATGGACTTAGAAAAAGCTTTTGATAAAGTATGGCACTATGGCTTCCTGCGGAAACTACAGTCACTCCGATTACCCTCTTGCTACATTCGTCTCATTTACTCTTTTTTAAGTAATCGAATAGCATATGTTTCAATAGGAAATGTCCTATCTAGACCTATTTTTCCGCACACAGGCGTACCTCAGGGATCTGCACTTAGTCCATTATTATATATCTTATATGCCTCAGATATGCCTCGACCACCGCCTAATGTCTACATTTGCCAATATGCTGACGACACAGCATTTTTATCGCTTGGGAAAACTATGCTTCAGATCAGCAGAAGCCTACAACTGACACTCGATAATTTTCTCACCTGGTGCAGGAAGTGGAAATTAACTGTCAATTCCGAGAAAACGCAAGCTCTTGTATTTCTTCCACCTAAGCGTAGAACTAAAGTACGCCGAAACCCTGCTAATCTTACTATATCAGTTGACGGGCATTTTCTTCGACCAAGCGCCTCTGCTACGTATCTAGGTGTGGTATTTGATACCAAACTCACCTGGAAACCTCACTTTCACAAACTGGCTCAAAAAGCATCTACTAGATTAAATCTTCTACGCCGCCTTACGGGCACAACTTGGGGACTAAGTGCGGATGTCTTACTAAAGACATACAAAGTTTTTCTCCGACCTCTTCTCACTTTTGGTCACATTGCCTGGTGTCACGCTTCCCCTAAACTCTACGAGAAGTTAGCAGTTATGGAACGCCATGTTATTCGCCTGGCATATCGGATTCGTTTGCCATATCCAAATTACATGACCTACGAACACATCGACTTTCCAGCCATTTTCGATCATCTTGCTACACTCCGGACACGATACATTCAGTCACGCATTACAAATGCTCATCCACTCTATCTGGACACTTTAAGACTTGATGCTCTTACGGATGCTCCATATCGATACCAGCACTCACCGCTCAACATACTCACCACACTATATATTAAGACAACAAATTTGGACGACGCAGAGAGAGCAATATTTGATATTTACGTCATCAGAGAACATATACCTCATATTTTTCCATTTTAGCATATGTTTCTCACTCATCACTAACATTGGGCTATCATCACGTCTTACATCAGTCTCGAGTCGCCCCGAGACAGAAGATCTAACACTCATGTGTCTCAACTAATGTTTCCTAATGTGTTTGTGACGTCAATGCACTTCATATCATTATCATACCTGCTTATATATATCACATACCTAGTTACATTTCTCCTTTAACTATATTATATTTGTTATTTTTATTATATTTATATTTGATATTTGGCACCATTAGTATGATATCTTGCACTACATTATACTGTTTTGTTATTCAAGACTAATTTTATGTCGTTTTTTTTCTTTTCTCAATCTGTTGTTATTTTTGCATTGCACTTAGACCATCTATTGTACCTATACTAGCACCATCAACATGTTTGGAAACCTATGCCAAAGAGAGGGCGTAACCCTCTAATGGCTGGGGTTAGTTTGTTTGATATGAAACCAAGTATACTGAAATAAACAAAATAGATGATTAAAGAAATTTCCTATACCTAATCCCTTACCTAAAAAAAAAAGCGTTGCTTGTCGAACTGGCCACCTGGAATCTCTAACCAGGTAAAAAAAAATAAGGTATTCGTAGCTGGCGAAGAAAAATAACCAAGTCACTTAGTGTGTCCATCCCCATTGGTTTCTTTTAGTCGCGATCTTCGTATATACGGTTGGATTACTTACCTCCTAGAGGTGAAGGAAACAACCGTCGAATTATTTTTAAACCTCCACGGAGGTTGGCACAACAACTTGATATTATCTGTTGACGACCCTGCTATTTCTCTTGGCTAAACGATTTATTAAGTTACTCTCCTTTTCGGAGGGTAGCTTATATTTGTGACATATTATTTTCACTCATCATCTCTGCTCTTATGATGGCTACGTCCAACCCAGTCATCTCAAAAAAGAAGACTAAGATACCTACGAAGAAAGTCAGCAGATCTCAATACCGGCCTGAGGACTTTCTTGTCCCACTGGGGCGGCCCACCACCTCCGGCGCTACTACCGAGCCACGACCATCTTCAACTAACCTGTCAGCGCCTGACGTTCCATCCGTTGCTCCACCGCAGGACGACAATGCTATGGATTTTACCCTGGTTACTACACCCAAGCGACGTCGCTCGTCCTTGGAGTCCATACTGAGCCAACGACAATCATCAGACTTCCCTCCTTTACCAATGAGCAACAGATTTGAGCCTCTCTCTACTGTCACAGCTGACGGGTCTCCTGTGATCGAGCCAAGACCCAAACCCACGAAAGAGGTTAAACCACCACCTATTTACATTTACGGCATCCAAAATACTTACAACTTTACCAAAAGCCTTTGCAAGACCCTCAGAGAATCATCTCAGGTTCGGCATAACAAAGAACGTATTGTGATTCAGGTATCTTCTAGGGACGATTTCACAACTATAAAAAACTACTGCGAACAGACGAAAACTGAATACGCTACTGGCATCGCCAAAAGTGACCGACCCGTAAAGGTTGTTGTTCGCAAATTACCCATCGATACCGACGTCGCTGATCTTCAGTCTGCACTATTCACTTTAGGTTTTAAGCCGCTCACGATTCATCAAATGTCTCGTCGAAGCCCCACTGGTGGAGATAGAGTCCCCATGCCACTTTTTCTCATCTCCCTCGAGAAAACTCCAAATATACAGGAGATCTACAACATATCAGGATTACTTCATTATAAAGTTTCATTTGAGCCTTATCGGCCGCCGAGTATTCTGCAGTGTTACCGCTGCCAACGTCTTGGTCATTCACAAGACACTTGCAAAGCTCAACCTAAGTGTGTCAAGTGTGGGCAAAGTCATTTTACGAAAGCCTGTGCCAAACCAGATGCATCTACGCCAGCAACCTGTGCAAACTGCGGAGGGGACCATCCAGCCAATTATCGCGGTTGTCCCGTCTTTCGCTCATACTCAGATGCTCTCAAGAAATCAACTCCTTCTGGCCGCAGCTCCGGTCCTACTGTATCAAATTCACTGGACAATAAGGCACCTCGCATCGACCGCCCTCCACCACCAAATCAGGATGCTCCCTCTACGTCCAGCACACTAGATAGTGCGTCTACACCATCCGTTAATGATTTTAATCTCCATTCACTCCTCACTTACATCAAAACCTTCAACTTTGGCCGCATTATCTCTCATTACAAGAAAGGATTTACTAGACTTCGGGAAGCCACGGATCTTGCGTCCAAGGCTGCTGTCGTCATAGAGACATTTGCTGACATGATTGCTGATGGCTGCTTCTAACCAACCACTCATTCATCACACTATAACTGTTGTAACCTGGAATGCAGATGGTCTTACCGACCAGAAGCGTCTCCTAATTCGTTTTCTAGCAGAACATCAGGTAGATATCATACTTATACAGGAAACTCACTTCACTGCCCAGGTTACACACTGGAGACTGCCCAACTACCAATTATTTCGCCTCGATCGACTTCAAGGACGGAAAGGAGGATTACTGATTGCCTTGAAACGAAATTTCAAGGCTAGACAACTCCTTTTACCCCCGTTACACACACTAGAAGCTCTTGCTATAGAAGTCTTCAGTAGTAATGGCCTGACTTTGCCTAACTTTTTGGCGCCTGGGTCCCTGCCTCAGGACCCATGGTCCCTGGCCGGGGTCAATGACCTAGGGGTACCTAGGACCACCCCCTCTAAATTTAGGCGGGGGTACCATGGCCCACCCCCTAAATTTTGGCAGGGGTACATAGGACCACCCCCCTTAAATTTTGGAAATTGCCAAATCTAAAAATTTGGTATGGTAGCCTAGGACCATAGTATGTACCTCTATTAGTATTGGGTGTCTATGTCGTTCCCTTTCATGGGTAAAAAATTGCCAAAAATTCAAATTTCGAGGGTTTTTGACCTAATTTATCCCCTTTGATGAGGTGTTATTACCTTATATAGTTATATGGGCGTATACAGGGGTACATTCCCTTTTATAAGACATGGGTATATTAATGCAACCCTTGAAAAATTTGGGAGGGGTACCTTGGCCCACCCCTTAAATTTTGGAAATTGACCAATTTAAACATTGGGTATTATAGGACAGGACCCTAATATGTATTATGGTAAATTTGGGTGGTCCACCTCATTCCCTTCTAGGGGTACAAAATTGCCAAAAATATAAACGTAAGCAATACGTTATACCACGTGTTTGGTGTTTGGTCGATTTTATCCCCTTTGATGAGGTGTTATTATCCTATATAGTTATATGGTCATGTATAGGGTTCCATTACCTTTCATAAGATATGGGTATATTTGTGCACTCCTTTAAAAATTTGGGAGGGGTTCTTTGGCCCACCCCTTAAATTTTAGAAATTGCTCATTTTATATATTTGGTATTATAGTACTGGACCCTAACATGTATTATGATAAATTTGGGTGGTCCACCTCGTTCCCTTTTAGGGGTACAAATTGCCAAAATATAAACGTAAGCAATACGTTGTACCACGTGTTTGGTTTGACCTAAGTTATCCCCTTGGATGAGGTTCTATTACCTTATATGGTTATATGGTTATGTATAGGGGTCTATTCCCTATCATAAAACATAGGTACATTTGTGCACTCTTTTAAAAGTTTGGGAGGGGTACTTTGGCCCACCTCTTAAATTTTAGAAATTGCTCATTTTATATATTTGGTATTATAGTACTGGACCCTAACATGTATTATGATAAATTTGGGTGGTTCACCTCGTTCCCTTTTAGGGGTACGAAATTGCCAAATTTTAGTACAACCACGTGTTTGTTTTGGCTCAATTTATCCCCTTGGATGAAGTCCTATTACCTTATATGATTATATGGTTATGTATATTGGTCCATTCCCTATTATAAGACATGGGTATATTGATGCACCCTTTAAAAATTTGGGAGGGGTACCTTGGCCCACCACCTAAATTTTGGAAATTGACCAATTTAAACATTAGGTATTATAGTACAGGAACCTAATATGTATCATGATAAATTTTGATGGTCCACCTCGTCCCCTTTTAGGGGTACAAAATTGTCAAAATATAAACGTAAGCAATACGTTATACCACGTGTTTGGTTTTGACCTAATTTATCCTCTTGGATGAGGTCCTATTACCTAATATGATTATATGGTCATGTATAGGGGTCCATTTTCTATCATAAGACATAGGTACATTGATGCACCCAGGGATGGGTACCATAGCCAATCTCTTAAATTTTGGAAATTTTTCAATTTAAGCATTCGCTATCATAGTACATGACCTCAATATGTATCATGATAAATTTGGGTGGTCCACCTTGTTCCCTTTCATGAGTAAAAAAATGCCAAAATATAAACATAAGCAATATGTTGTATCACGTGTTTGGTTTTTGGCCCAATTTATCCCGTTTGATGCGGTCTTATACCGTATATGGTCATATGGTCATGTATATAGGTTCATTTCCTATTATAAGACATGAGTACATTGATGCACCCTTTAAAAAATTTGGGAGGGGTATCTTGACTCATCCACTCAGTTTTAGAAATTGTTTAATATAAGCATTTGGTATCTTCATACAGGTCTTCAATATGTACCACTATAAATTTGGATGGCCCACATCGTTCCCTTTCATGGGTAAAGAACTACCAAAAATCAAATTTCGGAGGTTATTGACCCTTTGATAAGTATTTAGCACGTTATATGGTTTATTACCCTTATATGTTTATGTTCTCTTTTAAATTTGGGAATTATAAAATAACATAATTTGGTAAACGTTTCCTAGGACCCATTGGTGTTCCTCTTATGGCCAAATATTCAAAATTTAAAGGTTATTGACCGGCTTTATTATTAAATGAGTACAGGATTTATTACTTTTTTATAAGACACAGGTGTATTTGTGTACCAATCTTAAATTTTGGGAGGGGTACATTTCTTATTGTCATATCAATAATTGGTAATTGTTCTTAAAATTGGATAGTATCTCATTCATTGGGTAAATCATTGTGAAATATTAGTATGATCACGTGATCAGTTATTGACCTATGATGGGATTGGGAGTCCAGGACATTGGTACATTTAAACTTTGTAGGATAATTTGAGAATGCGTCATTGGTATTGATTATTACAGCCAAATATAAACGTAAGCAATACGATGTACCACGTGATTGACCTTGATGAGGTAGTGTACAGGGATACATAGCTAACCTTATTGAATCTTATGACTCATAGCCTTAAGGGAATACATGCTACAGCACTGGCAAAGTTATTGTTGATGCAATTTGATTGGTTGATCACTATCTTTCGTGCAATCTGATTGGCTGATCACTATCTTTCGTGCAATCTGATTGGTTGCTGATTTTCAAGTCTTTGCTGCATTCAGTTTTAAGTTTTGTTTAACATTTAAAAATCTTGGTTTCATTCAACATTTTGCACTCACTGATAAATATGATCAAAACCGTTTATTTGTTAATCGAATAGTTAAAAACCGGATAAAGTTTGACGGTTAACCGTGAAACGTAAAAAATCTTTGTTTCAAAGTTTTTGTTTGAAAATTTTTTTGTTTGAAATTTTTTTGTTGCAAAATTTTGTTTGAAAATTTTTTGTTTAAAATTTTTTGTTCGAAATTTTTGTTTTGAAATTTTTCGTTTCCAAATTTTTTTGTTTAAAATTTTTTGGTTTCAAAATTTTGTTTGAAAATTTTTGTTTCGAAAGTTTTGTTTGAAATTTTTCGTTTCCAAATTTTTTTGTTTAAAATTTTTTGGTTTCAAAATTTTGTTTGAAAATTTTTGTTTCGAAAGTTTTGTTTGAAATTTTTTGTTTCAAAGTTTGGTTTGACATTTTTAAAAGTTTGTGCACTCATTAGTAAAGAACCGGAACTGTTTAGAACTAAAACCTCTGGCAACATTGTGGTGCAATAGTACATGTCAGAGCATGGGGTTGTACTTGAAATGAAAAAACACAAATCATTGAAATGGATCATTTTATTACACTCCACATACATCCATACCAGATATATGATCTGGATATTGTCGATACAATGTATTTTGAACTTCTTGTACTAGTTTGTCTTTAGCATATAATTTTAATTCCAATTGAAGTCTTTTAAGGTCTAATGCAATATCAATTGGTGGAAACTCAATGTCCATTTGATCACAAATAAACTGTTTATCGATACAGGTATGCACCCACGAACGATGTTGACAACCATCACAATATCTAGATACATGTTGTACAATATGCATAACACATTTTTCAAAATAGTACTTTTTCAGGAATATACTAGTTTTGTTGCACACTTCCACTGCATGTTTCACACACTGAAATACGTTTATAAATTTGTTCCATTCTGTTTGTGTTAGATATACCATGTTGCGAGGGGCATGGAATGTACTCTTTTTACGTAACAGCACCATCTTCTCTTCGAGGACTGTACGCATCACCACTTCATAATTTGAGCCTAATGATTTGACTATGGTCACATTTAGCTCATCATGAAAATAATCGTTCATTTGGTCGATTCGTGAACATAATATTTGCCATTCTTCACAGGTCAGTTGTACACCAAATTGTTCTGCTTTGCCCAATCGAATCACTGGTTCAAATGTTCTAGCA
The DNA here is from genome assembly GCF_964235325.1 of Thermobia domestica. Classification (NCBI taxonomy): domain Eukaryota; kingdom Metazoa; phylum Arthropoda; class Insecta; order Zygentoma; family Lepismatidae; genus Thermobia; species Thermobia domestica. The sequence continues at coordinate 151,614,951 of NC_137471.1, read as the reverse complement.
CTGATACCAATCATCACATGCTTTGTTTGAAATATATTTATTGGATAATAGCTTGCGAAGATGAACTCTTTGTCGTTAGAAGTACACATCTTTCCTCCTGAAAAGCACTTGCTCAAATGATTTCGTGGGATGACACTGTATTTGCTGGTTTATAGTTATTGCTGACGTCATTGGAAAGGAATGTGCTGACGTTTGAATTCATGGTTTCATCACAGTTGTTGACGTCATGACGATCAACCACATTCATACAACTACGGCTGACGTCATTGGAAAGAAATGTGCTGACGTTTGAATTCATGATTTCATCACAATTGCTGACGAATCTGGCTGTGTACTAAATTCAAGTTGATGACTTCGACCCAAGAATCCTTTATAACATAAAGATACAGATCCAGTATTTAAGAAAGGCAGCAGTTCTTCTTGTTTTGATGCTTCCAGGGGTAAATATCTTGCTGGTAAAATTATATTCTTATCATTTTCAAGCTTCACTACGATTCTTAATCCAAACTTTGTAGGGATCATTTGGCTAGGTAAGATTCTATAAGGTACATTCTGTTGTAAATCAGTAATCTTGGTAAATGATTTCATCACATCACGCGTGTTTAGAAACTGCAGACAAGTAGCCATGATGACGTTATCGTGAATACTAACTCGAACGATACTTATATATGATGCAAAACTGATGACGTTGCATTATCATGTTCTGACGTGTACTATTGCACCACAATGTTGTCAAAGGTTTTTGTTCTAAACAGTTCCAGTTCTTTACTAATGAGTGCACAAACTTTTAAAAATGTCAAACCAAACTTTGAAACAAAAATTTAGAACAAAAATCTTTGAAACAAAATTTTGAAACGAAAAAAAATTCAAACAAAAAATTTCAAACGAAAAAAATTCAAACAAAATTTTGAAGCGAAAAAAAATTTCAAACAAAAAATTTCAAACAAAAAATTTGGAAACGAAAAATTTCAAACAAAAAATTCTAAACAAAATTTTCGAACAAAAATTTTCAAACAAAAAATTTCAAACGAAAAAATCTCAAACAAAATTTCGAAAATTTTCAAACAAAAAATTTTAAACAAAAAATTTGGAAACGAAAAATGTCAAACCAAAGTTTCAAACAAAAAAAATTTAAAAACTTTTTAAATGTTAAAACAAAACTTAAAACTGAATACAGCAAAGATTTGAAAATCATCAACCAATCAGATTGCACGAAAGATAGTGATCAACCAATCAGATTGCAGGAAAGATAGTGATCATCCAATCAAATTGCATTAACAATAACTTTGCTAGTGTCAGATTTCATCACCTTATGATTAAATTTTAAACTGTTGTAGCATGTATTGCCTTTCGTCTATGAGTCATAAGATTCAATAAGGTTAGCTATCAGATTTCAAATCAATCACCACCAATGATCTTAGACTATGAGCTGTGACTAAAGTTCAATGTATTGTTTCAAATTTCGCACCTTATCTTAAAATTCTGTTTATCACCATTCCCAAATTTAAAGAATACTTCTCTTGATATACCTAAGTCTTAGAGTTAATCATATCATTATATGTTCAATAAGGTCAATAATGTCCGTCAATTGTTTACCTGAGTAGAACCAACTGTTTTCTAGAAGTGTGTGTGTGTACTCAAGAAGTACCACAACAAAGGAAATGAATCCCTGTACACTACCTCATCAAGGACAATCACGTGGTACAACGTCTTGCTTACGTTTATATTTGGCGGGAATAATCAAAACCAATGACGCATTATCAAATTATCCTACAAAGTTTCAATGTACCAATGTCCTGGACTCCTAATCCCATCATAGGTTAATAACTGATCACGTGATCACAATGATTTACCCAATGAATGAGATACTATCCAATTACCAATTATTGATATGACAATAAGAAATGTACCTCCTCCCAAAATTTAAGATTGGTACACAAATACACATGTGTCTTATGAAAAAGTAATAAATCCTGTACTTATTCAATAATAAAGCCGGTCAATAATATTTAAATTTTGAATATTTGGTCATAAGAGGAACACCAATGGGTCCTAGGAAACGTTTACCGAATTTTGTTATTTGATAATTCCCAAATTTAAAAGGGAACATAAACATATAAAGGTAATAAACCTCTGTACATACCCATATAACGTGCTAAATAGGTGTCAATAACCTCCGAAATTTGATTTTTTTGGTAGTTCTTTACCCATGAAAGGGAACGATGTGGACCATCCAAATTTATAGTGGTACATATTGAAGTCCTGTACTATGATACCAAATGCTTATATTAAACAATTTCTAAAACCGAGTGGATGAGCCAAGATACCCCTCCCAAATTTTTAAAGGGTGCGTCAATGTACCCATGTCTTATGATAGGAAATGAACCCATATACATGACCATATAACCATATAAGGTAATAGAACCTCATCAAAGGGAAGAAATTGGGCCAAAAACCAAACACATGGTACAACATATTGATTATGTTTATATTTTGGCAATTTTTATCCATGAAAGGAACAAGATGGACCACCCAAATTTATCATGATACATGTTGAGGCATGTACTATGATACCGAATGCTCAAATTGGAAAATTTCCAAAATTTAAGGGGTTGGCCATGGTACCCCTTCCAAAAATTTAAAGGGTGCATCAATGTACCCATGTCTTATAATAGGAAATGGACCAATATATACATGACCATATAACCATATAAGGTAATAGGACCTCATCCAAGGGGATAAATTGAGCCAAAACCAAACACGTGGTTGTACTAAAATTTGGCAATTTCGTACCCATGAAAGGAAACGAGGTGAACCACCAAAATTTATAGTAATTTATATTAGGGTTCTATACTATAATACCAAACATATAAAAGGGACAATTTCCAAAATTAAAGGGGTGGGTCAAAGTACCCCTCCCGGGTGCACAAATGTACCTATGTCTTATGATAGGAAATGAATCCCCATACGTGATCATATAACGTATAAGGTAATAGGACCTCATCCAATGGAATAGATTAGGTAAAAAACGAAACACGTGGTACAACGTATTGCTTACGTATATATTTTTGGCAATTTTGTACCCCTAAAAGGGAACGAAGTTACAGTAATACATATTAGGGTCTTGTACTATAATACCAAATGTTTAAATTGGGCAATTTCCAAAATTTAAGGGGTGGGCCAAGGTATTCCTCCCGGGGTGCACAAATGTATCTATGTCTTATGAAAGGTAATAGACCCCTGTATACGCCCATATAACGATATAGGATAATAACACCTCATCAAAGGTGACAAATTAGGTCAAAAGACCAAACACGTGGTTGTACTAAAATTTGGCAATTGTGTACCCATGAAAGGGAACGATGTGGACCACCCAAATTTATAGTGATACATACTAGGGCTTTAAACTATTATACCAAATGTTTAAATTGGGCAATTTCTAAAATTGAAGGGGTGGGCCAAGGTACCCCTCCCGGGGTGCACCAATATACCCATGTCTTATAAAAGGCAATAGACTCCTGTATACGCTCATATAAACATATAAGGTAATAGGACCTCATCCAAGGGGATAAATTAGGTCAAAACCAAACACGTGGTACTACGTATTGCTTACGTTTATATTTTGGCAATTTGGTACGCCTAAAAGGGAACGAGGTGGACCATCCAAATTTATCATAATACATATTAGGGTCCTATACTATAATACCCGATGTTTAAATTGGGCAATTTCCAAAATTTAAGGGGTGGGCCAAGGTACCCCTCCCAAATTTTTCAATGGGTGCATTAATATACCCATATGTTATGAAAGGTAATGGACCCCTGTATACGCCCATATAACTATATAGGGTAATAATAACTCATCAAAGGGGATAAATTAGGTCAAAAAACCCCGAAATTTGAATTTTTGGCAATTTTTTACCCATGAAAGGGAACGACATAGACAAACAATACTAATAGAGGTACATACTATGGTCCTAGGCTACCACACCAAATTTTTAGATTTGGCAATTTCCAAAATTTAAGGGGGGTGGTCCTATGTACCCCTGCCAAAATTTAGGGGGTGGGCCATGGTACCCCTGCCAAAATTTAGAGGGGGTGGTCCTAGGTACCCCTAGGTCATTGACCCCGGCCAGGGACCATGGGTCCTGAGGCAGGGACCCAGGGGCCACAAAGTTAGGCGAAGTCAGGCCATTACTACTGTCTTCCTCCCCGGGATTCCTCTCATATTGGTCACGGGCTATCGTTCTCCAGCACATGACTTAGATCCCAATGATTTCGACGCCATCTCGACCTTGGTACCTAAAATCATATTGGCAGGGGACTTCAATGCAAAACATGGGGAATGGCACTCCAGACGTTGCAACGAAAACGGACGAATATTACACCGGTATCTGCACACATCTCCAATCATTGCCTATGGGCCACCTGATCCAACTCACCATCCTAAAGCAGGCGGAGAACCGAATGTGTTGGACATAGTTCTAAGCAAAGATACCATTTTAGCTACACGTCCTTACGTGATCTCAGCACTGGACTCAGATCATGATCCGGTCCTTTTCAAAATTTCGCATCGTCATATCTCCCGTCCTGCACCCGCTCATATCTCCCGAACTACGAACTGGGATGTCTATAAGCAGGAATTAAACTCTTTGCTCGACATAGCCGCTCGTCCAAATTCTCCTGCGGAAATTGATCAGGCGGTCGCCCATCTCACACTTGCTCTACGTATGGCTGACTCCCTCAGCACATCAATAATTTCTGACTCGCAGTCCGATCCACACTGTGACCCTCCATTACTTCGCCTTTATATCCATCTCAAACGCTGGGCTCGAAGTACTTGGCAGCGCACCAGACATCCACTCTACAAAACACTATGGAACACCTTAAGCCGCAAAATCAAGACCATCACTAGACGACAAACCGAGCAGTACTGGGAGACACTTTTTCGTGGGGTCATACTTAATGACACTAAAATCTGGCAGTATTCTCGCCTTTTCCAGCGCCGAGAGACTTCTCGTCAAAGTCAAATACTGCAAGGTCCGCATGGGGTCATACACGACGACCAAGGGCAAGCAGACCTTTTTGCTGCATCTCTAGAGCGCCAGTTTACACCTAATGCGACTCCTGTCGTTCCTCACATTCGGCAGGACGTTCGGGCCACTATGCGCATGCTCCATTTTCAACCAATACTTTTCCTACCTGAGGTCGTAGCACCAAGGGAAGTTGAGCGTCAAATTTGTCACTTGCCCAACAAAAAAGCGCCTGGAGTTGATCAGATCCGCCCAGAACTACTGAAACATGGGACACGAAAGCTACTCCTCTATCTTGCTGCTTTATTTACAGGCATCCTTCAGGTTTGCTACATTCCCCGTGCTTGGAAAGAAGCGAAAGTCATTCTTCTTCCTACACCAGGTAAAAATCCGACTCTCCCAGAAAACTATAGACCAATTAGCCTATTATCTCATGTGAGCAAACTCTTCGAACGAGTGCTTTTCGCCCGACTACACGAGCACGTCACCACTCTAGATATACTCCCCCACCATCAATTTGGTTTTCGTGCTAACCACAGCACAACAAGCCAATTAGTGAGGGTAGTCGACCACCTGACTACCTCTTTTAATCGACGACAATATGTTGTGGGTGTATACCTTGATATCTCGAAGGCGTTTGATAAAGTGTGGTTACCAGGCCTCATTTATAAACTTCGCTTACAAGGCTTCTCTTTACCTTATCTCAAACTCCTCACTTCATACCTCTTTCATCGCTTTTTCCATGTCTCTGTGGGACAGACCAAGTCTGCTCCCAAACCAATTCAAGCTGGTGTGCCTCAAGGCGCGGTTCTTTCGCCTCTGCTTTACACCTTATACACCGCAGACTTACCCATTGTGCCACACTGTTTTCCTGCAACATACGCCGATGACACTGCTTTCTTTACGAACAGCAGCAATCTTCGTCTTTGCTACCACTACATGCAGCGCCAACTCAATGTCTTTCAACGTTGGGCTACCATCTGGCGCCTAAAAATCAACGCGGATAAGAGCGTTGCAGTCTGCTATTGCAAAAGACGCAGCAGAGCCATTCATCGTTTATACTATGACAACATTGAAGTTCCGCACCGTCTGCATGCTAAATACTTGGGAGTTATATTAGATCGAGGCCTTACTTTTGGTCTTCATATCAGGGACATTAAACACCGAGCCCTTCGAAAATTGTCTGCCGTCTATGCTATTCTGCGTTGCAGTGCCTTAAGTCATGAAACAAGACTTCACGTCTTTAAAATGGTAATTTTGTCCACAATCACCTACGCATATCCAGCCTAGCAACATGCGGCACTCAGTCATGCTCACGGTCGAGAGTGTGCAAACCAGGGCAGCTCGTATCATAACAGGCCATGACCGATATACGAGTAATCGTCAACTTTTAGAGGACTTAAACATATATCCTATCCGGGACGTGTTACATCAACACAATACTCGTTTTTGGGCCAACCTCCCCCGCCACGTCAACCCCGCTATAGCAGCCATTGGCACAGCGCATACACACCGACGAATTTACAGGACGCCACGGTTGTAGCATAACTCTTTACCCACACTCTCCCCCTCACTGCGACAGTTGCAGCTGAAGGTCACATGACTTCGTCGTATCTCATATTCTAACTCACCCCCCACAGGCCTATTCATTTTCTTTTCTATAGCTGTCGTCGAGTCAGGGACTTTTGTCCGATACTCGACACAAAACCACACTTTCAAGCTAAGCTAAGCAAAACTAAGTTGCTTGTCACAGCTAAACAGTAACAATTATGCTTACTTTGATGTTTTGCAGAAGTGGATCGGAGACTTGGGTGTTTTCACGGTTGTGCATTTGCTCCAATAATTGGGAAGGCGAGAGGAAAGTATATTGTAGCATAGATTTAGTCAGACGGTTAAATTATACTAATTTCATACTGTTTTACATAAATTCGCTTACTGCGAGCTTCCATATAACTTGTTTGGCGTGTTTTCGCTTGCAATAAGCTTAATAAATCTTGCCATTGATGAGAATACGCTTATACTTGGCTTGCGTGTGAGATAATTTGGCTTGTGTTTAACTTGTGAAGACAAGCTTGCCGCAAGCCTTGCCCATATGTAACTAACTAGCTTGCTACAAGCTTGCAGCAAGCTAACTGGCTTGCATAGTATAGCTTGCGGCAAGCTAATTGACCTTGCAACAGCAAGTTTGTGTCAATTGCAGCAAGCTTAAATTGCTGTCTGGGTTCAGTCGCTTTTTCCCTGACTTCCACTCTCTTTGGACAACAAGCCGAACATTGAATCTCCTGAACAAGCGGGTCATACAAAGATTCCACAAGAGCTTGATCCTTTATTTGTGCCAGCGTAATTCGTCTAAGGTTGCAATCTTCTCTTTGCCTTGACCTAACTACATTATACGAATCTTCTTGTTGAATCAATACGCTGTTCCAGTGATTTAAAACTTCTTTCAGATTTTCATAATCGCATCCATATACCTGTGAGCCGCATACTTCCTCTGGATGGCATTCGCATTCACTCCATTCTTCTTCTATGACGGTTACAGAGAGATGGTAATCCACACTCAACTCATTAATCATATCATTACATGTATTTTCTTCCTCCTTCGCTTCAACCATGGGTACTACGACTTCTTGCTCCCCAGTTTGAATGGTTACCATGCCATTTCCAAAATTCATTCTGTCTTGAAACTTGCTCATGTAATCACGACCCAGTAGATCTTGGTTGAGCCCGTCGACCACAAAAGCTCGAACATCCGTTTCTATTCTCTTAATTGTCACAGGAAGATATGCTTCGCCTTTCACCATTTTCTTCCTGGTTCCACTATAATCGACAAGAAATACGTGGGGTGCTGGTTTCAATTTCGGATGTTATATAATCCTCGGAACCTTTCTGCATAACTCTAAACTACACAACGTCACCTCCGCACCGCTTTCAACAAGTGCTTGCAAAACTTCATCCAACGCACACACTCGTATGATATTAGACCATTATTTTATTTGTTCAAAGTCAGTCTTCACGTCATCAATATTCTCACAATCTGTGTTATACTCCCACTCTTGTCCAGCTATACATTGAAATTTAACTCGAAAAACATTTACCTGACTCCTACACTCATACTCACGTACACATAAAGGACCTTATACATCACTATACACTTCCTCAGGTATATCCTCACTTACACTTTTTTCATGGGTCTTCTCACAAGTCGTACCTACCTTCGACCCGCGAGGTGGATACTTCATTTAGTTTTTTTGAATCTCAACTTCCTCGAGGACCCCTACGGTGTTGAATATCCTCTTGGGAGGATCTCGGGTCATCTCTTTCATATTCCTCGTGTCTGTACGATTTCCTACCTGGCCGTCTACTTCTCCTCCAAGAACGTGCAACACCACGTTCTACCTCGTCGATAGTTTTCGCGTCCTCGTGCATCATCTCGTCCTTCGTACGGTGATTCTAATCTTGTGTTTGCAGGCTCTGTCTTGTTATCCTCCTGGTCCTTCGATATAGCTGCTACTTTAGCTTTACGAGTAACCACATCTTCACCGTCCTCCCATCCTCTAGCAGCATCTCTTCCTGTCTTCCCTCTTGCTTCCCATGTGCCGTGAATCACTTCAAGTCGTCGGACTGTTTCAAGAATTTCCGCTAACTCCTGGCCTCGTGTCGAAACCAACTGTCTCTGATACTGAACTGGTAGTAAAGTTATGATAGTGTTGCAAATCTGGGCTTCACTGCTCTTTGAATCCAAGTCCCTAATGTGGCAAAATCTATTTGTAACAAAACGGTCAACACTCCCATCAACCTTAGGGCGCGTTAGCCTACCACATGTCACGTCTTCTGAATGATAATGTCTTAAAAACATTTGCTTGAAGTCGGCATACGTGAGGAATTTGTTGACATTTGAATAATACCATGACAGCACTGCGTCTCTTAGTATGAACGGTAATACCTTAACCTTTATTTTACGGCTTGTCAGTACACTGCCAGAATAGTAAATCCGTTCTTTCCCGCGTGGCACTGTACTGACACAGGCGAAAGGTCTACTTTGACCCGCGAGCACACCGGTTGAGAACCAACATTTTTGGTTCCTTTCACTATGGACTATCTCTTCATACAATAAGGCACATCATTTAAAAAAAATGTGTGCTCGCGGGTCAAAGTAAACATTTCGCCTGTGTCAGTACAGTGCCACGCGGGAGAGAACGGATTTACTATTCTGGAAGTGTACTGACAGCCGTAAAATAAAGGTTAAGCGTCTGACTAGGTCGCACGCCCATAAGAGCACACTCTCGTTCAAACTGTACAATAAACGCTTCAGCTGACAAATCACCTCTCTCTGGTGGATAATGCGTGAACGATTTTATATCCGTTAATCGCAATTTCAATTCCTCTTCGCCTTCTTTATTTTCCATTTCCTCCCTATAGTCCTGAGCTGCTTCCGAATACGCTCCGCGACGGTTCGTTAGTCTCCTGGCGTTTCCATTCTCGTTGCCATTAGAGGAGAGCTGTCTTCTTTGTCGTTTTCTTCTTCTGTCCGTCTTCGGGGGCCATCCATCTTCTTCTGAATACCCTCTCTCATTAGACGAACTGTTCTTAATTCGTCTCCTCCGTCTTCTCCGATAAATTGGGTGCACCTCAGGTCCTTGCTCCAAGAAGCCGCCGTACTATTGATGGCACTCCTTCCACAGCAGGTACCACTGGAATCACTTCTATTGCGCCTTCCATCTAGGCATGGAGATTGAGCAGGATTGTATGTCCGCTTCACTTCTGTTTCCTCTTTTACGCCTGAACTATGTCTTCGTTATTCCTCCTCGATCCTTTGTTGAAGTGACGCTTTTGCTACCTCCTGGCAAGCCAACTTTTCTTGTATTTTCCACAGTTCCGAAGTGTTTTGCCACATGACAGCCTTCGACTCACTCACTTCCGCCCGACACTCTTGCAGTTGATTATTCATCACCGCGTTGGCTCTTATCATTCTTCCAGAAACCTCTTCTATCACCTTTCTACATTCATCAGTCTTCTGCAGGACTTTTAACTCTTCTTTGGCTAAACGATCTTCTATCTGTGCCGTAGTCATCTGTAACACCTAATGCTTCACTTCTGCAATCTCGTCCTGCATCCTGTCCTGACATTGTGCCATACGTGCTACACAGCTCTTCGATACCTGATCGATTCTTCTGTTTACTTCTTCAAATTGCTGACTCACCTTTCTCTCTGTTAGTATTGCCACTTCGAGTTTAAAAACGGTATATAATAATATCAGTGACGGTGACGGTAACGGTGGAGGGAGTTGGCGATTAAAATATTAAACAAATTTTTAATAACCTCCCGTTATCCGGAATCTCGGTAGCAGGAGCGCACGCTCCGAAAACAGTGTATCAAGAAATAGTGAACTCAAATAAGAATACCAATATTAATACTACAACACTCTTGGGTCGTATTCGACAACTTACCATTTAAGCCTTCAATATAAATCCCAACACTGATGTTATTCACGAAGTTGTTAGACGAAGCGTGGACGTAGAAAAATGATGCAAGACGCAGAATTTTCAGAATACACTTGCGTAAACTTGTTATTGAAAACCATGTGTATTTATTTATTATATTTATTTCTATATTACCACATTCTATCAGAAAACGGTATTCATATACACAACGGATAATCCTCACCACAAGTGAACACTATTTTGACGTAAACAGTCGCTTCAATAATGACTCTGTAACATCCCTAACTTTAATTATTGATACCGTTCAACATAAAACTGAGATTGACAAGTACTCAAAAGAAATAAGATATATAAAACTAGGATACATACAAAATACTATATACAACAAAAATAATAATAATACATGCAATAATGGTCCTCTACGATACTTCTAAAAGTCTTTTCAGAATAAATGGAAGTCCAGACGACAGTAACAAATTATGTTATTTCATATGTCTACAAAGAATTGTTTTAGAGAAGCTTAATCTTTTATTTGTTTTTATATTTATTATTTTTAATTAATTCCTTTTTACTGATGCACTGAACTATTATATTGTACTGGCCACTTTGGTATAACTGTTTATATCTTCAGTTCTGTCTTTGCCCGAACAGATGATTCACTAGTGCAATACTGCTTTACATACAAAGTGACTAACTAAATGACACTTGATGGTCGCGACTGGCAAACTTTTATTTAGATTGAATTTAATTTAGTACTGATACCTCAAACATTCTTCACAGATAAATAGGTTAGTTAGCACAGTTTACAGAAACAATACATTTATGTAACGATGTTATATTACTACTGTAGATGTTAGATATTTTTATAGCTATAAATTGAAATTATGCTATTATATAGGCCTATATCAAATATAGATTGATTTTCTTTCAAGCGCTTTTTCTGGATATATGCTCGAAATTTGAGCTTAAGACTAAAAGAATCCAATGTAAAGTAATACGTTCATATTGTGCGCTCATTATATACACGACGTTCTATATTTACTGATCCTCTAGAGTGTAAACAAATTATTAACTTCTACTAATATTGTCTGGCGCAAGATACTTTATATTTTCTTTTTGTAGCACTCATATGCAGTATCCAATAAAATAGGTTAGGTTATGAGTGAAGTATTTGAAATATATATTATTATATCGGCTTACATAAATAATGTATCAAAATTTTAGATTTACTTTTCATATGCGCATATGTTTTTACGGTTATATCAAAAGAATTCTGTAAGGTTACGAGTGCAAAGCATGCTTTAGTGTGTCGTATACCGTATACACATATCACTTGGTTTATTTCTTTCGTTGACGTTAGTACGTGAATTCACGTTAAATTCAATTGCTTAAATATGTCTTTCATTTTACTCATGCAAACTAAGTATAGAATCCAAGTATTTCAAGTACGACAGTCTCCAAAAGTAACATGCGATGTTTACTTGCAGTGTCTTGCTTCTTCACAAATACGGCTTACTTGTTAGCTTTAAACATGTTCTGTTTTTCTTACCTTGACCGCCAGGTTAAAACTAGTCCTTAAAAGTTTCTTGTTCTATTATTAATTCATTTACAAATAATTCTTCATAGTTGCAGTTTTATTTTATTCTTCTATTTATACCTTCCCACTTGTTCTTACTTTTTATACTGCTGCTGCTGATCCTGTGTTGTCAATGTTACCAGTCAAGTCTAGACAGCTAAGGTGGAGTTCAGAAGGTTACTGAGCGGAGCGCTCAGTCACACCGCTCGAAGTGAACGAAACGCAAAACTGATGGGGCAGCGTGTCCTGTCACATATGGCGTCCGAATATGTTGATCCCTGCGCCGTCACTAAGCATTCAAAGATTAACTTTCACTTAGTTCCGCAGATACTTATAAAAACAAGGTAACACACAAACAAATGAAACAGGACACATACACTTATATACATATATACACAATATTTCGAAATATGTACAGCCTGCAATCTATTCGCAGTATTAATCAGGCAAGTTCTTCAGAAGTTGACTGGCACAATTCTTTTCTGCCTTCTTCCGCCATTTCCAGTATTCTTCTTTAGTGGGCCTCCACAATTTACATTGATGTTCGGATCGATGTCCTATCAATTGACCACTGTTCGGATCAATCAGCTTCACAACCTTAAGACTTGGTTTGCGAACACATAAGTATGGTCCTGAGTATAGGTATGGTCCTGACTCAGACGCTTGTGAAGAATAGTTGCTATTAAGAGGCTGAATTTCGTGGACTGTTAGTTGTGTAGTGGGTGGAACATGGGTGGTAATCGGCGTAATCGACGAAGAGACAGTGCAAGTGCAAGTGAATCTACTGGTGCGGCCATGTCAGAAAGAGAACCCAGCTAGAGATGATTATCATGTATAATGTAGTCTTTGTGATCGCTGGTATCACCGCGTGTGTAGTCAAATGACAAAAGAACACTGGAATGCTCAAAATGAACTCGAGGATGATGCACCCGTTGAGTCGTTATTAAATGTGGACAGTGCAACCCACATAAGGCGATGGAGACGAGAGAACGAAGTTTGTCTTTGGATGCTTTGGAGCAGATGCTTATCTGGATGTTTGAGAAGTATAATGAAAAGAGACAATCTGAGCTCAGATCGAAAATCAAAGAAGATTATCAGATTGAGATGAAGGTCATTCAGAAAGATTTACGGGATATTAGAGAGCAATTGGAGAACAAGATTGAAGAAGTTAGCAAGAAGTGTGAAAGGACGAACGCCTCGTTAACTCAACACGTAAATGAATTTTCACGAAAGATAAACGGAACTCAGCAGGAGAATCATGATTTGAAGAATACCGTCTGTAAACTTGAAGAAGTGGCAATACTAACAGAGAAAAAGGTGAGTCAGCAATTTGAATTAGTAAACAGAAGAATCGATCAGGTATCGAAAAGCTTTGTAGCAGGTATGACACAATGCTAGGACAGGATGCAGGATGAGATTGCAGATGTGAAGCATGAGGTGTTGCAGATGACTACAGCACAGATAGAAAATCGTTTAGACAAAGAAGAGTCAAAAGTCCTGCAGAAGACGGATGAATGTAGAAAGGTGATAGAAGAGGTTTCTGGAAGAATGATTAGAGCAAACGCGGTGATGAATAATCAACTGCAAGAGTGTCGCGGGGAAGTGAGTGAGTCGAAGGCTGTCATGCGGCAAAACACTTCGGAACTGTGGAAAGTACAAGAAAAGTTGGCTTGTCAGGAGGTAGCAATCGCGTCACTTCAACAAAGGATCGAGGAGGAATGACGAAGACATAGTTCAGGCGTAGAAGAGGAAACAGAAGTGAAGCGGCCATACAATTCTGCTCAATCACCAAACTTAGATGGAAGGCGCAATAGCAGTAATTCCAGCGGTACCTGCTGTGGAAGAAGTGCCCTCAAGAGTACGGCGGCTTCTCGGAGCAAGGAACCTAAAGTGCACCCAAGTTATCGGAAAAGACGGAGGAGACGGATCAAGACCAGTTCGTCCGATGAGAGCGGGTATTCAGAAGAAGATGGATGGCCCCCGAAGACGGAAAGGAGAAGGAACCGACAAAGACAGCTTCTTTCTAATAGGAACGAGAATGGAAACGCCAGAAGACTAACGAACCGTCGCGGAGCCTATTCGGAAGTAGCTCAGGACTATAGGGAGGAAATGGAAAAGGAAGAAGACGAAGAGGATCTGAAATTGCGATTAACGGATATAAAATCGTTCACGCACTATTCGCCAGAGAGAGGTGATTTGTCAGCTCAAGCGTTTATAATACAATTTGAACGAGAGTGTGCTCTAATGGGTGTGCGACCTAGTAAGGCGCTTAAGGTATTACCGTTCATACTAAGAGACGCAGTGCTTTCATGGTATTATTCAAATGTGAATAAATTCATCACGTATGTCGACTTCAAGCAAATGTTTTTAAGACATTATCATTCAGAAGACGTGACGTGCTAGTCTAACGCACCTTAAGACTGTACCATTCAACCCTAAGGTTGATGGGAGTGTTGAACGTTTTGTTACAAATAGATTTTGTCAGATTAGGGACTTGGATTCCCAGAGCAGTGAAGCCCAGATTTGCAACACCGTCATAACTTTGTTACCAGTTCAGTATCAGAGTCAGTTGGTTTCATCACGAGGCCAGGAGTTAGCAGAAATTCCTGAAACAGTCCAACGGCTTGAACTGATTCACGACACATAGGAAGCAAGACGGAAGACAGGAAGAGATGGCTCTAGAAGGTGGGAGAACGGAGAAGAGTTGATCACTCGTAAAGCTAAAGTAGGAGCTATATTGAAGGACCAGATGGACAACAAGACAGAGCCCGTGAACACAAGACAAGAATCACCGTACGAAGGACGAGATGGTGCACGAGGACGAGCGAACTATTGACGCGGCAGACGAGGCGGTCGTGCACGTTCTTGGAGGGGAAATAGACGGCCAGGAAGGAAATGGTACACACACGAAGGATACGAAAGAGATGATCCGAGATCTTTCCAAGAGGATATTCAAAACCGCTGGGATCATCGAGGAAGTCCAGATTCAAAAAACTAAATGAAGTATGCACCTCGCGGGCAAAGGTAGGTACGACTTGTGAGAAGACCCATGAGAAAAGTGTAAGTGAGGATATACCTGAGGAAGTGTATAGTGATGTATAAGGTCCTTTATGTGTACGTGAGTATGAGTGTAGGAGTGAGGTAAATGTTTTTCGAGTTAAATTTTAATGTATAGCTGGACAAGCTGGACTGGAAACAATTATACCAAGTGGCCAGTATAATATAGTAGCTCAGTGCATCCGTAAAAAGGAAATAATTGAAAATAATAAATACATAATAAATAAAAATATAAACAAGAGGTCAAACTTCTTTGAAACAATTCTTTCTAGACATTTGAAATAATATATTTTGCTACTGTCGTCTGGACTTTCGTTTACTATGAAAAAACCTTTAGAAATATAGTAGCGAAACCTTGTTGCATTTACTATTATTATTTTTGTTGTATATAGTATTTTGTATGTTTCCTTGTTTTATATATCTTATTTATTTGAGTACTTGTCAATCTCAGTTTTATGTTGAACGGTATCAATAATTAATGTTAGGGATGTTACCAAGTCATTATTGAAGCGACTGTTTACGTCAAAATATTGTTCACTTGTGGTGAGGATTATCCGTTGTGTATATGAATACTGTTTTGTGATAGAATGTGGTAATATAGAAACAAATATAATAAATAAATACACATGGTTTTCAATAACAAGTTTACGCAAGTGTATTCTGAAAATTGTGAGTGTGTAACAATACTTATATTACGCTAATTTCGATATCTTAATATGTTCAATTAAATCATATATAACCTGAGATTCGAAAAACTAGCGCATATGTATGGGTGGGAGAAGAGAACACATCAATCAGTTCCCCCGATAATAATTTTAGTGGTTTCGTAATTCCACACTGAACTATAGAAAGGATACGTAACCTAGTATCGCTACTAATAAGCAATACTATGAAAATAAATCTCTGAATAGTAGTTGTAGGATTTGAGTTCATAAAATAATACTCGTACAACCGATCTCCTTTGGAAAATTCAAACAGTATATTTAAACTTTCAAGAACCCAATAATCAACATATATTTAACAATGCAAAAATCAGTATTGCATTATGGTCTTCGTGATAATGGAAAGAGCATTTAAATAGTTTCAATCTTAGACTATTATCCAATTAGCAGCGTAAACTATTTGCCTCAGTACCAGCTAACTTGTTCTAATTAGTCACGCCGATTGGTAATAATGCAGGAATCTAATCAATTTAGAAAAAAGGTAGAAAGGTTATAGGCAAAGTGCCTAAAACTAACAAAATGGCTAACGGTCCTTTAAATGCAAGAATAATATAATGAAGGAAGGAAAAGCATGAAACTTACGTACCTCGCTGCCTTATTAAGCCAATCCGTGCTATCGAATAGAACAACTAGCCGACATGAGGTTACAGCACTCCACTTTAAACTTCATGATTACATTCGAATTTTAAACTTTAACAGAATTATACTTTGAATATCACTCGTAGTTTATATATATATAATTGAAGAACCTTTTTTGATATAATAACTAAAGCACAAATTATGATGATAGTAGCGAAATACAACCATTATACTTCCTCCCTCGAACGTTCCAGTATAACTATGGCCACCTATAGAGATAGCTCATCCGTCGTGCTAGTACGTCCCACCAGAGGGCATAACCAAAAAAAAAAAAGAATAGGCAAGAACGAAAAAGCTTTTTCGGTACAAAATAATATAATAATATAAATTATTCCTAGAGACACATTTTCTATTAATATCTTATAACCAGTGACATAAAATCCATAAAATCTATGGATTATATGTTACATCCTCGCCCCGGCCTACTCGCAAATAAAAAATCTTTTTTGAAAGCGAGCGAATCGAGAAATAAATAGAATTACAGATAAGGACATATTGGGGACGATATTAGAAAAATGTTAGTATAGGAAAGAAAGGAACAAACACTCATTCAAACAATCATACTAAGAGTTAAAAAAATCCCCCTAGATCAACCATACAAAATCACTCACACTAGGAAAAGTTTAGAAAAAGAGAAAATAAATTATCAATCCACATACGTCCATCCGAATTCACCGTGGATCCAACTAGTTAAACTGTTTGCAAAAGTGTCAGAAAACATTGTCATTATAACCAAACACTAAATAGAATCGTAACATCCAAATAATATGTTAACAAATAGTAACAATTCGAATGGAAAAATTACTTTCAATATATAATTATTTCTTTTTAAGTCCAAAATAAATTCTAATGTAGGTATAATCTCCAAACCGATTCTAATAACATAACACAATACAAATACATGAATAACATAAATACAAATACATGTATCCGACCTTCAAATTTCATTTCATATCCTCCTTCCAGCAATCCATAAGCATACCAAGAAATCATGGGTCCCCATTACGTTCACAACAAATGTAGACGAAATACAAAACAAGAAGCCGAACAAACATGACTAGGTTAGCAGGTGGCCACCCTACATAAATAGAAAAAGGAAACAGTAAAAAAACACCAAAGACAATTTACATATATATATATATATATATATATATATATATATATATATATATATATATATATATATATATATATATATATAATTATTAACAGTTTACTGAAAATTTCAATATTACTCTTATATCACTACCCACAGGTCTCTCTATATTAGTGACAGTACAGTACCAAAAATTCACGGTACGGACCTCCTCTCACGAAATCTCTTTACTAACGCCACATGCGTTCTTCTCACATCTCTCGGATTTTCTACATTCCGAACAAGTAATGTGTTGTTCGTCAACAGCTTAATGATCTCGAACGGTTCAGTCCATCTCATAGATAATCCTTTATTAATCTTATCTGTCAATGAAGACTTCAGTTGGGATTTTAAAAGAACTTTCTGCCCCACCTGTTAATCAGTGGGGACCCTATTTTGGTCATATAGCCGTTTACGACGTTGCCACGCTCTCTCCATGTTTTGAATAGCACATTGCAAAAGTATCGCGATCTGGTTTATTCTGTAATAAAATATCGATCCTCCATTTCACGTCTAACGGATCATTGACGTTATAATTATATTTCATCTCCATGGGAGAAACACGTGTCTCCTCGTGGATAGAATTATTCAAAGAGAATTCTATCTCTCCCAACATCTTATCCCAATGTTCCTGTTTATCATGAACACATGTTTTCAAAATATCTTTAATTACTCTTATCGGACGAAAAATATGTGATGTAAAAATTGACGCGTTGTCATGGGAAAGAATATGTATATAACCGTGTCGGTTCATCAATTTACGTAATATTCTAATAACAAGAGAACTTTTCAATTCCCTGAGAGGCTCTAACATTAAAAATTTACTGCATCTATCAACAATTATCAATATGTATCGCCCAGCCCAACTTCTTGGGAGGGGACCTAGGGTATCAATGTCCCAATGGGAATTAATAATTTTGCTTACTTCAGAGATTAACTCTCCCCGTGGGGTAACATTACTCGCTTTCGCGCGTTGGCATAATTCACGCGAAGTAATATAATCATGAACGTCTGTAAAAATCCGATCCAACGTGTATCTCATGGCGATTCTATTGATTGATTTATAAACCCCTAAATGTGACCCCAATAGTGGGTCATTATGGAACAAATCCATAATCATAAGCCTAAGAGCGTTCGGAACATATATCTTAAACGGACGAATATGATCCTTGGTTTTCTTGCAAAGAATACCATTAACTAATTTGAACGATTTAACTTCCTTACCTTGCTGCAATTGTTCAATAATCTGTATACATTCAAAATCCCGCAACTGATATTCCTTTATGGAAATAGAAGAATTGGGATTGTTCCAGAAATTTATATTTAACAAATTTTTCTTAATTTCTTCCTCACCTAAAGTGGTATCATAAATATCAAAATTGAAAGGATCATAAATCCGTGAAATCAAGTCTGCACCGATATTTTGGACTGATGACAAATGTTTAACATCAAAATTAAAGCGTGCTAACCTATACAATAAGCTGCCATACTTTTTCATCCGCCTTACATTACTCAAGGCGTACGTCAAGGCTTGGTTATCTATCAAAAGATCAAATCGATTACGTAAATACAATTTATGTCGTTCAAGAGTTTCTACCACTGCCTGCAACTCAACATGATACTCTTATGAAAATCCGCTGGCTTAAGAGTTCGCGAATAGAAACTCACAGGCCTAATATTCCCGGCGCTATCCATTTGCTCGACGACCCCGCTAAGGGCCCGGGTGCTTTCATCCGTCCGCACTATGAACTTCCCGTCTAATTCTGGAAAATTTAAGACAATCTGAGTTTCAAACAACTCCTTTATTTTGTCTAAAGCGGCCTGCTGCTCTGATTTCCAAGCAAATTTTGTTCGTATACTGAGCAACTTATGTATAGGATACATGATTTCTTTAAACCCTTCAACAAACTTCCCATAAAATTGGAGAAATGCTGCCAAAGATATTAAAGCTTTTCGATTTTTTGGCGGGAGTATATTTCGTATAACATCAATTCTTTTAGGATCCATTTCCAAGTTTTTATTTGAAATCACAAACCCTAAATAATTTATCTTAGTTTGAAACAATAGACTTTTAGTTGGTGATATTGTAATCCCATTATTACGGAAAATAGTAAGTACCTTCTCTAGCAAAACTTTATGTTCTACATTTTTACTTAAAATAATTATATCATCACAGTAATATTCAATTCCTTCATTCTTCAACTCATACAATAACTTATTAAGTACTTCAATTAAAGCATAACTACCCATTGTTAATCCAAAAGGTAACTTTCGGTACATATAACTACCGCGGTGAGTTACAAAAGAAGTATATTTTTTGGAACGTTCTGACAATAATAATTGAGAATACGCTGAAGACACATCGACCACGGAAAACACTTTTCCTTTGCTCAAAGCCGAAAGAACGTCCTCATAATGGGAGAAGGCTGAGAAACAATATTTAATCTTTTGTTCAATTTAGAACAATCGATCACAAGTCTCTTATTTTCCGTTTTTTTATCCACCAAAAAGGCCGGAAATGCCCATGGGCTCGTTGATTTTTCTATTATGTTATCTTTTAATAAATTATCCAAAATCTTATCAAGCTCTTTCTGGTCTTGGCGTGGCAAAGGATAAGGTTTTAACCGTATTGGTGACTCATCGTTTACATGAATATCTAAAGTATAGTTATGTGTTGTGCCTACCTTTTCAGTAAAAACATCGGAGTACGAAGCATATAACTGCTCTACATAACGTTGAAGCTCTCCCTCCGGATTATCCAATTGAGGATCTACAGCAGGTGACTCTCCTTTTGTGGAGGCCTGGGTACCATCAGTAGACGAAAACGACTCTTCAGTTACTATCCTCTGAAGACTGGACTGCTGGCTCGATCCTGCGACCGGGGACCAACTCGCCAAACTCGTACTATCAACCAAGGCATGAACCACTGGACCATCTCTTCTCAGCATCACACCACGATTTCCTACAGCTCCCTGAATTCCATTAGTGACCTCCCTGTGGAGCCGCCTTTTCGGATTAGATGTGGGCCAAAACAACTCGATCCTCCCCCTGCGGTTCCGCTGGACTGGTCCACTAACAAAAGACTTAGAAGACTCATTAATGTTTGAACTTGATGGTATGTAACGTTCATAAAATATAGGGGCACGCACTTGTCCACCTTTCAATATCACTACGTCGTTCACCGTATCGATGACCACATGATTAGCTTTAACAGCATCAATACCCAATATAAATTTTGGAGACAAACAAGGGCGAATGAAAAATTTGATATTCATAGTAACAGAGTCAATCCGAATAGGTATTTCCACAGACTCATTAATAGTCACTGTTTTCCCATCTATTCCCGAACCAACAAAACTTTCTTTTTTTAATTGTTTATTATTCTCCAACAATTTTACTAATGCATTGTCGATCAAACTAACTGTTGAGCAAGTATCAATTGCTCCTTCAACATGGTTTTCAAATATAATTGCTTTAACAAACACTGCAAGGGGACGATGCACCATTTTATCATTAAATGTCCGCACACTTCCTTTCTTAAAATTACTGATGTTATTGTAAGTTCTTTTCTCTTGACCAATACCTTTATTGTAAATAGGTTGCAGTCTATGGGGACAATTTACTAGTTTATGGTTTCAGTGACAAAGATGACACTTAATTCGCACTTGTTGAGAGTTTTCTAGAAGCTTCCGTTCATATGTTAGCACAGATTGTTGCTGCATATTATAAGTTTGTAGCCTATCTTTCAGTTCCTCAATACTTCCTGGTTCAGAATACCGGAAAAGTTCATAACGCAATCGGGGATTCATACCTCCCAATTTTTACGTGGTGGCTCCTCCTCCTCCTCTTCTTCTTCTTCCTGTTTTGGATCAGCAGCACCGATAGATGATGATGTCAGCTTACGAATATATTCTATGCGCTGTGGGTTACCTATATACTCTAAAGGTATATTGAATTTTGCTAACAGTACAGCATGGGTTCCCAACCTGTAGAGGGAATATTTTTCTTGCGACACCTGATAAAATCCGCTATTAGGTCTACTATATTAGCACCAGGAATTAATTTATATAAATATTAACATTACCATTGTCATCCCAATGAATGTTGGAATTTTGTTTTAATTTACGTAATAAAGGTCTTGCTTTACGCAGACAATTTTCGGGAAGAGTAGATAGTATTTCACCGGCCTCCTCCTTAGTACCAACACTAGTTGATGTTGTTGCAGTAGGTTTTTGCACAATGTGCAAATATTTTTGTAACACATCTTTATAGCGTATCCAGTTTTCTTCAACACTCATATTTTCTCCATCTCATCATCTAAATTAGATATAGTTTGACATTGGTGCAATTTTTCTGGTGCAATTAAAACAAGCTTTTGTGCATGCTGCATACTTATTTAATTAAACTAGATAGTATACCTCCTTTAATAGGTGCAAGCAAAAGAGTAAGAAAGCCACCTTTTTGTACAATTATTCGTTTTTTCTTTTGTTTTAATGAAGGACCATTTTTCACTAAATACCTCAATTCCTTTCTATATCTTTTTAATCTATTTTTCTCTTTTTTATTTAACGGAAAACTTCCTTGTAATACGTTATAGGAACATTCACAAATGGAGCGAATTAATTCGGGATCAGCATTTTGTTAAATTGCTTGGCGTACTTTAGGTTTTGCCTTTACTAAAATTTTTAGTAAATTTGCACTCTCTTTGCTAATCATTTTTTGTACCTATTATACTAAAATTGAGTATTGAAATATAAAAGTTATTGAGATTATTTTTACTGGTACTTAAACATAATTGTAAGAATCTGAGGGGAAAATTTTTGTTCGAACACGATGTTCGTCGGGAGTGCCCTGTTTTAAATCAAAAACCAAATAACTATGAGGATCTCGTGTTGCGTCCTGATAGGCCTCCTGCACAAATTTTGTGTTACCAGGATATAATTGGCGTGCTAGATAATTAATTTGAGCCTGGTCTCTGTGGTGTTTAAAACATATTGTATAATGGCAATTTAATGATATGTCTCGCATACCTTTAGCTTGATGAAACATATTTTGTGTTATAAAAATAACACTTAAATTTCGGTGGTGGCTACCTTTAGTAAAAAAGTCAACAATTCGTGTATCACATTCTCGCATTAAATCATCAATAATTACAAATGTGGGCCAGCTTGTGCTGAAAAATCAACTATTTTGGGGAGCCCTTCTTTAAATGTACAACCTGAGGATAGAGTTTCATACAGAGGTTGCCACTCACCATAACACCATACTATATTTTTCCATTTTTCGGCATAATATTTTAAAAACTCTTTCACAAAATATGATTTACCACACCCAGTAGGGCCTGCAATAATGCAAGTGAAAGGATGGCGAAACTCCACTTTTTCTCTCTATTTTAGACTTCTTCAAAAATAAAATATTTATCAATCACCCAATAACAGAACCTAATTCTAGCTGAATACGATTTGCTGTGACAGTATCTTCAATAAAAGTACCTTCAGAAAATTTACCCTTCACAACACATTCATATAGCTATTTACTTATTAGAGGAGCAAGTGTAGAACATGAAGAAATTGCTTCATCAATACATGGGAAATAGTAACATATTTTTTCCATGTAGAAAAATCTATTTCATCTCTACTATTATCAACATTTGCACAAATATACATTAAATTGACATCGTCATTATTAGCGTAAAGTATTACTTTCGTTTTCTCACTTAGTGCGTATTCAGTTGCATTCTCACCTTCTCTAAAACAATCATTTATATACATGGAATATGATAAAAACCTGGACCATTCATTAATTGATAACACAATACATTCATTAACAATGCGTAATTTTACAAACACATAAAATTTATAATCACTACTATATTTCAAATATACACAAAGACCTGTGAAATTATCGAAGAAGTAGAAAGAACTTAAAAGTTGTTTTTTTATCCATAATGTATAATTATCTATTTACACGACTTATTCTTTTTTACAATAGTCTATTTCTCTTAAAACCATAAGGCACTTCCCTCAACTCTTTTGCGTTTTGTATGTACCAATTGATAGGTTTTCGTTTCCACTTTGCTGATAATTTTGATGTCTTTTGTACGAGCAATTTTGCAAGGGTTTGACACAGTTACAGGAGGGGCATCATTAAGAACCATATTTTCAATTTGTTCAAAATTATCAATTTTCATTGTTTCACTATTTAGAGTAATTCCTCGTACCTTACAGCATGTTTTTGTTGTACCTCCACTGAAGACCTCGTAAGCATAATTTTTTGTCCCGCCACTGCAAAATTCTCTAATATATGCATCGGGACCTACATTATTTATTTCATTTTTCAATTCGCCAAAATAAACACCAAGAGGTAATTTACACCTCCAGCTCTTACTATATAAATAAGACTATCGGTATCCATGTATATCACATCTTTATCTACCTTCTCTAAATAGTTGTATAATTTTAATCGACCATGCATGGTGGTATATGTCGCAATAATTACATTAGTATTTTTCAATGGAACAATTGCGTCATCCAATATCTAGTATTTAATAATAACGCATCCTCATCGATTGGAATTACCTGGGTTACCTCAGCATTACTGTCTGTCAATATATCATAGAAGATGGCAGGTTCTCGAATAATTTCAGTGTGACTCATGTTCTCATTTTGAGCAAACTTGCCCCATAAACAATTTAATGCCAATTTACATATACTTTTTCTTGCTTTGTTTTTCTTTCCAATTTTAGTACTGTCTAGCTGTACTCCCTCTCTTTCATAATAATCCTTAATATATTTACTTTTCTGCTCTTCACTTTTACACCATTTAGGCCAACCATGATCTTCTGTTTTCAATTTCATGAACATATTTATATTTCTGTAAAAATGCCACGTTCTTTTTTAACAGGATCATATTGCACTACTTTATATTCCCATACCTCATGCATTTCTAATATTTTATTACCTTTCTCTTGGGCTTTACGTACTTCGTCCACCACCTACGTCCCAGTGAGGGCCTCTCCTCATCACTATGCTCACATTCCTCTGTATTTAGAGTTTCCGCGCATCTGCGAAACAGAGGGAACAAAAGTTTATCTTTAACGCGATATGGTAAAACGGGGTGATACAAATCCCGGGGAGGAAGTACTGTACATTTCACGCAGCACTGTATACAATAATAATAATAATAATAATAATAATAATAATAATAATAATAATAATAATAATAATAATAATAATAATAATAATAATAATAATAGGTTGTTGAATCAAACCACTTAGACACAATTGCTTTTAACCCGAGAAAGCTAACGTGTCGTAAATTTTACGAGCGAGTTGTATTATTTTGATGTTCCTTCCCCCATGCCCGGCGAAAATGGACTAGTCCGCTGAGTTCCGTTTTCTACTAATCCTGCATTGTTGGGCTGTATTTACTTTGCTTAGTTTCCGGCTGTATTTCTATATGAACTCGTTAGCCGGTCGTAAGATTTACGATACATTAGGAATAACGCTTGGATTTTTTAATATTTCTTACTATTAGTTTCTACTTCTAGACTGAACTTGTGATACTTTTAGTGAACGTGTTGGTTTTATTTTATAGTGTTTATTCAAGGAAAGTTAAAAAAATGAATCCAACAGGTTTTAGTGACAGTGACCTTATCGAGACTTGTAATTCAACGAAAGGAGGCGTTGATGCACTGGACCAAATGTGCCGTGCAGGCATAAGACCAAACGATGGGCCTTGTGTGCCTTCTTTGGTATGATAAAATGAACACTCGATAATTCCTACTTCATTTATGTTCACGTCGTTGTGAAAATGGGTGAAAAGCCTCTTTCTAGAAGAAAATTCGCCATGAGAATTCACGGCAGTCTTATTGAGCCTTGGCTCCAAGAACGGATTCAATACTCAAATTTGGCCCGGAAACTCCGGCAATCCATTGCTGATATCCTGAAAATACCGGTGCCAGAGAAGAATGTTGTCCAGTCCAAAAACCAGACTCGAATAATTTGTGGGATTTGTCCATCAGCCAAGAGGAGAATGACGTCAATGTATTGCAGCCGCTGCAACAGGCCAATCTGCGGAGAACATCGTGGGAAATGCTGTGTGTACTGCGCGGAAAAAGTTTGAACAAACAAACTAGCTGCAAAAATGTTCACTCATATGTATTCTTACCAACTGCAACCATCAAAGTCCCAGTTAGTAAAAAGATATGTATGTAGTTAAGTTTTTGTAACCAGTCGTAAATTTTACGATACGTTAGCTTTAACGTAACTTTTTGAATATGTTAGCTTTCCAGGGTTAATAGACCGAGTGAATAGGCCTATAGGTATTGTGACAACTTAAGTAACCTGGATTGCAATCAGGAGCGGATTAAAGGCGGAGCTAATGGAGCCCAGGCTCAGGGGGTCCCCCAAAATCCCCCTCTTTAATACTAAAATACATCAATTAACTTATTATATTATAGGCTTCAGATCCATGCTAATTTCTTTTCCCCGATATCTCTAGAGCTAAGTCTTCTTCCACCAGCTTGGGCTCGTGCCTGCAAACATCAGACTTTCGTGGCACCGCCAGGTGTGGATAAATAAACTGATTGATGTGATGAATAAACAAATAAATTCAAACATCATTCACACAAAAGATCTTCAAATTCGGAACTTTTCTTACAGGGTAACCTTGTACAGGTTTACTATTTGTATTTGATTTTTCTCCTTTTTCTCCATTAGTGTTTTTACAGGGACTGTTGACCATTTGGCTCGTATTCGGCATTTATGTGTTACACTG
Organism: Thermobia domestica; assembly: GCF_964235325.1. NCBI lineage: Eukaryota > Metazoa > Arthropoda > Insecta > Zygentoma > Lepismatidae > Thermobia > Thermobia domestica. The sequence goes on along the minus strand of NC_137471.1, from coordinate 151,588,573 downwards.
AAGTATTTAGGCATTTAACTCTTAATAATGATTGTAATTAAACTAATTATTGTAAACTTGGAGCACAGCATACTCCTCGGTGTTTCGATAAGCTTATGAGGCTGTGGAAGACAGCAAAGAAAAGTTATGCGCTGGAATTATTCGTAACATAAGGCCCTTTGAAATAGTCGGCTCCAGGGTCCCAAAAGGTTTAATCCGCTCTGAGGGCTATACGCAGAGACGCACGCAAGAATTTTTTTCGGGAGGAGTCCAAAGCGATTCAGGGGGGGGATCCAAACACAATTTCAGGCTAAATTATACTAAACTTTGTACCTAAAATTAGACTAAATTGAGAAAAAAGTCCGGATTTCGAGGGTGGGTTCGGAACCTAAGGACACACCCCGTGTGTACGTACTTGGCTATGCGCACAAAATATCAACTTTTTTTTTTAGAAATAAAGGGGACCGAGGTGGCTCAGTGGTAGAGCGTTCACCTCTGGTGCGTGGGGTCCCTGGTTCGCTTCCAGCTCGTGCCAATGAGCTTTGTTGTGAACAAACACCGTCTGCGTGGGTTTTCTCGGGGTTCTTCCGTTCCCTCCCACCTTGTTCATTGCACAGTTTCATTCATTTATCATCATCACCGTTTCCCTTAGCTTTTGCGCATAAACGTGGGACGTTAAACTAGATATATCATTTTATTTCATTTCATTTCTTTAGAAATAAAGGTTGACTTTTCTTGCCTTTCTTTCAATATGTCTGGTTTACAATTGGTAGAGAACATAGATTAAAAAATCTAAAATAATGGTTGCCAAATGCTTGTTGATATTCAACTTTTGGTGAAAAAAACTTAGGATATGCAGAAAGAAGATATTGAAGTTATGACTTTATATAACACCATATTTATAAATGAAGGACGGAACATACTTCGGATACAAGCAACTTTAAGGACGAATGAAGGCAATTACTCTTCATCACGAAATTCATTCTCAAACTCATAATTGCATGGAAACTCTGGCCCCATGGGTATGGGCGTGATCTGTACGATCATTGACTGTTTGCACCCAACAAGTAGTGGCGTAACTAGGATTTTTTAAAAGGGGACTGAAAAAACTATTTTGTGGCCAAGGTACCCAACACTCCAAAGTTCCATTTTTTCGATATTTTAGGCATATCTTTAATGAAGAACATAACACAATTTGTGAGCATTTGGGGCAAAAGAATTGTGGTTACTATTTCAGTCTTGCACATTTTTAGCAACTTAGTCATGTTTGGTTTATTCTTTATTAAATTAAAGCTATTGTTTCTCAAAATAACTCGACAAGATTCAAGACGAGACAGGGTTCTTCTAACAGAAAAAGATACATTTTTTGAGGCATCACTTTACACAACATATTTTCGAGGCGAGACAACCTCTAATCTTGTCTCGTGCGCGTCCCTATTTGCACGTAATAATATTAGAATACAGTAAAAAAAAAAAAAAAAAGAAAATATTAATTACCTTATAAAGTAATCAAACCTTAAAAGTCACCTATTTAAAATTTGTCCTGTGAAATAGTTCATATTTTAAGGGGGCTATTCGTATAGTAACAGAATGTTAATAATCAACGATCAATTACTCTGTAAAGATGCTGAATTTTAAAATGTGTGTGCACCTTCTGTTGCATTTGGGTGCAAATTCGATAGATTTCCTTAGTATCCTCTTTTCTAAAAGTATGTAACATAGTGAAATACAGGTGGGCTTGTAAGGAATTGGGGAGGCTTGAACACCCCAAATTAGACCTAGTGACGCCACTGCCAACAAGCCACCAGTCACGAAAGACAAAGGGAATTATTTAATTTAATAATAATAAAAAAGTTGAACTGTGTAAATTTAGGACTATAATTGTATATGAAAATCATTATAAATACAATTATGTTTTATATTTAATTGAGCTTTTCTCCCTATTATGTCCGGCACGGAATCGAACCCGGATAACCCAAGGATCTCTGCTTCAGATAATCGCTGGTTAGAAATGTTCTCCTTGAAATAAAATGAAATGAGATATTCAGTTTAACGTCCCACGATTATGCTCCGAGGCTAAGAGAGACGATGATGATGAGAAATGAATCAAATGGAGGAATGAAGAAAGTGGGAGGAACGGAAGAACCCCGAGAAAACCACCGCATACGGTGTTTGTCCACCACAAAGTTCACTTGGCGCTCCTTCAAATAAAGTACAGCTACAAATAAAACATATTCTGCCCTAGAAGAAAGAATCTCCTTTATTTTGTTCCGTCCTTTAAATGTATATATTAACAATTACTCTACTGAAACGATCCCTTCAACTAGTGATGTGAAGTGGAAAATTTTCCGCTTAAAACTTCCCATTTCTGAAAATTTTCCATTCTAAACAAATATTCACTATTAAGTATTAACTCCACATTAAGCCATGATATTGATTGAATCCATGAATAGAAATATGACATTACAGCAAATTATAATCTTCCAACTTTCTAGGTCCTATAATGGGAAAATATATAAATATTATTGAGTACCTGGTAATAAACCTAGTATTTGATAACACAAGAATTATATGATAGAACAAGAGAGTATCGTTCCACAGTATGAAACTACGGTAAACTTCCAAACTAGTAAAACTGAAAATAGTAGAAACCGGAAGTAGTTGATTTCTACCACTTACGGTTTAAATATTAGGTTGTCGAAGGAGATGGGACCTATTATTGGAACGACGAATCGTATCCCAAAAACCGTTTCTCAATAGCTCTTACCGTTTTTTGAGTTATGACCAATATTATTGAAACCAGAAGTGGTTCAACATAGCTTCTGGTTTAACTGGAAGATTGGTGAAAGAGATGGAACCTATTCTTGGGATGCTGAATCGATTCCCGGAAACCGCTTGTCGATAGCACTTACCCTTTTATGTTTATGAAAATAAATATTGAAACCTGAAGTAGTAGTGGATCCTACCACTTCCAGTTATAGTAGAAATGCAGGAGTTAAGGTGGTTCCTTTCATATCCACCTATTTCCGAAAACCGTTTTTTACTCGTGGTCTTTAATTTGAAACCGGACATTTCCGACTTCTATCACTTCCGGTTTAACAGATTGACTGCCAAGGTGACTTGAGGGTACCTGTTAAGTAGGAGAGTGTTGAGGGAGATGCAACCTATTATTGGGATGCTGGATGGATTCCCGAAAACCGCTTGTCAATAGCTCTTACCGATTTTGATGTGATACCTGTTGACAGACAGACACACAGACGGACACAGCCGTTCTATAAGACTTCCGTTTCATATGCATAGCGTAGTTTTTGGAAGTCTAAAAGTAGGTATATAGCCAAAAGCAGGAAATATCTTTTTATTTTATAATTAAATATAAAGTTATTAATTGCGGCTTGCAACTTTGTACTTTTCTTATATACATTTTTCTCTTACTTAGAAGAAAAAACATAACTTTTTCTTAGTTACAATTTCAGAATGAACGAATATATGAAAATTTATTAGTTTCTCTTCCAAACGAATATATGAAAAAATATTTCCTGAGAACTTCTAGTATTTTTAATGGGTTACTTTCGTTAAACTTTGAAATTTTCCATAGCCAAAAACTTGCAGTAGATATTTTTATATATTTCGTAATTATTATTTCTATAAAGTGAAACTATATAATTATAGAAGAGTAATAAAGCTATGAGAAACATCTTGTCTTCCCGCATGAAAAGCGCATGAAAGTGATGGAATATTGGTATGACGATTTTCTGTGAACGACGAGTAATTCCATGAAAAAAACTACATTACATATTCTAACATATTTTCCAGAAATGAAGAATTGCAAGATAATTAATTTTATGAACCCTTACTCTCACCCTCAACTGACACCCTCACCCTCCCTCACCCTCACCCTCAATTACTTTATTGCTCCCATCCTCCAACGCCCTCACCCTCAACTACTAAAATGAGGGTGCGGTGAGGGTGAGGGCGGCCCTCATGAGGGCAAAATGAGGGAGGATGACCATCTCTGTCATCTACCCAGTAGGTTATTCATATTCATATTTATATCGTCTTTATTGCAGAAACTTCAGAGGACATCTAAAGCATTACAATCGTCAGATCTTAAAGTTACAGATTAAAATGCATATACAATGTTTACAAAAGGAAAAAATTGGATACATAATATTTACAAATATGGATACAGAAATATATATATATATATATAAAGATATAACTGTAATACATATCAATTGTAATTCCAATACAAAGAATAACGATCACAACACAATACAATAGATTACTACTCGTACTATACATATCTATTTATTTCTCTCATAGTTCTTCAATTTTTCACTTTAATTGCTTTGTAATTTCGTAAAACTCTTCTATATCATATATTGGATTATCTAATAAGAGTGATTTGAGTTTACTTTTAAAAGTACCCACTTCGGTATCTCTCAGTGCTTTTGGGAGAGAGTTGAATAATTTAGCGGACGTGCCAATAAAACTCTTTTGTGTTTTGGTATAATTGTAATACACTGCCATTATATTATCTTTGTGTCTTGTGTTATATGAATGATACCTGGAATTTTCAAGGAAGTTATCTTTATTCTCTTTTACATACATTAAACATTGAAAAATAAAAATAGCAGGAAGAGTCATTATTTTGAGTAGCTTGAAACTATGGCCGTGTCCAAAAGATACAAGTGTGCATTCGAAGTACGCTTATTTCCGGAACTGACGTCACCTAGTGTGCGTCAAAAGGTCCAAGTTCACAAGTCTGCTAGTGCATAGTACGTAGGTGCGAGGATGTACACTAGGTTAACACACTTGCGTACTTAAGATGGGAGTTCTTCGTAATAGGAACAACAATAATGTCAAAGTGACTTAATAAAATTTTAAAAGACATTTTGTAATATTTTTGTTGAAGTGAATATATTTGTTGGCTGATCTGATAATAGTTTAGTTGAGAAATATACAAATTAGTGATTTTACAAGTGGAATATAAAAATGTTACGCAAATAACAAACGTATTTACGTTGTGTTGTTTGAGTATGCAATGAAATTTAGAATTGTATAGGGAAAACAGCCAAATAGTTTCTTTAATAATGCTATAAAGGCATTTGTGTTTAAATATTACATGGTTTATGTAGCTTAATTGAAATAGCTATACTATCGGTAATAGAGCTATTTGCACATAAATGACAACTTTTAATGGCGTATGAATTAAAATGTTTAGCTCTATCATAGAATAATGAATACCTAGATTATCCATTTCTCTATACCTACACCTACAGCTGCAGCTGCAAATGCTAATTCGAAGGTAGATAGGCGTAATTTTCTAGTTTTGATTTAAAACAAATTCCTTTAAAAGCTACCGTATTTTCTTGCACTTAAGAGACTGTAATATACGAAATACCATACATTTTGCATTTTTGACAGCTGCCCAAAAGTGAAATACAGATTAAAAATTTATTTTTCCACATTTATCAAAGATTTCACAAATTCCTCTTGGTAAGTCTTTACTTTGGACATTTCATTCCATTTTTTTTTATTCCGCGATTTGATCTTCCAGTTCCGGTTTTCAGAACTTGCATGTTAGCTCATATATATATATATATATATATATATATATATATATATATATATATATATATATATATATATAATGTCGTGGCTAAAATTTCGACCAAACTTTTTGCGGTGTTTTTGCAAACACCCTGTACTCCACGTCAAAGTTCTCTCCTGTATAACCTACGAGAATTTGTGTAAATCAATTGTGATGTGAGTATCACCCAGATCTATTCTCAAACTTCTTCACTTACGAATCTAGAGGAACAACTTTATTTCTTAAAAACTCTTGTAAGCCGATAGGTATTCAGAGCTGTCTGTCGCATCTCCGCTCCAGACACCCTTCCCAATTCTAGCGACCAACTACGAGACGATAAGATTATTTTTTCTCTCTCTCTCTCTCTCTCTCTCTCTTTTTCCCCTTTTGAAACAACTCTGTTTTACGGTGAATCATCAGTCTGATATTAATATTACCAAACCCTCTTAGAATCTTAGCTCTGATATGACTCCATATTCTATATTTAGCGCTGACTTCATACTTTCCCAGCTGGTAGACTGACCTTTGAACCGAGTAAGAGACTTGTGTCACCCTTTTCTTGTATAATGTTGTGTAATTTTAACTGGTTTTAGTTGGAACCCATGTCTGTATTTTTTTCTTTTGTGAAGGTGTGTGCGTTTTGGAAACTCAATAGATATCTGAATGTCGCGCGCCTATCACAAGTAGTATGAGATCATCTTTAGCCAATCAGAATTCACCAAGTGTTCCGAACCATTACATCATTTACATCCAATCAGATTCTAAAGAATTATTTCGAACGATTGCACAATCTGGCGTAAGATTGAGACATCCGAGTTTGACACATAAAACCTCGGGGATAATCTCTCGAGTGGTCAATTACCACCGAACAGCCGAGGAGCCCATAACCCGTGCTTCTCTCTCTCCCCTCGTGGGGGGGGCGTACTCTGCACTCTTTGCAGAGAGACTCTCACTAATTTAGTGGTAATTCAGTATATTTTTACCTAGTGCCGTATAGTGAAATTCGTGTCTAGGGAAGTTATAAAAAACCAAACAGTGCTGTGTCTAGTATACGGCGTGATGACCGTTTCCACGCCAACCTTTTGGAATTGATATTGTGTACTTTGAGTAAGTACTTGTTCTTTACTAGCTCTCCCTGAGAGCCATCGTACCCTTACTCAATACTTGAATTCTTCTGTAGACTAAATTAATTACTTCGCCCTGATTTTGTGGAATTGTTTCCTGGACGCCACGCCTGTGCATACAAATTATGGATCTTTGGGAACCTGTAATTGAATCTTGATTAATAAACTAATCGTGACCTTTTTAATGTTTGATATTATGGTCTGTAAATAAACTGAACTCTCTGATAATAAATAACTCGCAACACAATCGTAATGCTTCCACATTATTATTACTATAACAGACCAAATGAAACTCCCAATCTCTCTCTTAGCTATCGAGAGACGCCTCCGCTAAGATCACGCACTGCGATTAAGTGGTAAGTCACCTTACAGTGGATCGTCGTGAGAGTAAATCTACTGATATTCTAGATCCTAGTCCTGTCAGTTCCTGGGGACTCCCGTCCCCCTTTCAAGGGACTACCATTGGGCCTGGTAAGTCAAGATCCTGTCTCAACAGAGATCCCAGATGCCGACCTCCTCTCTGCATCCATCCACAGGTAAGAGTAACATCTTTTCAGCCAATCCGCTTGGGCTATCAACTACCGCTACTAGTTTGTCAACTCCAAGAGATTACTGTAGTGAAGGAGTTAATTACGTCATCTGTGATTAAATTGTGTAATTTGATTTGCAGTAGTATTGTGTGTCACCAGTGCATAGTGTAAGAGGGCTTTGGTAGGAAAGTGCCTCTTAGTGTAAATCATGTGTTCCTTATTCGTTTGTTCATCTCAACGAACCGACTTCCCATCCTTGCGGCTTTTCAATATGTTAATTGTAATGTAGTAATTCATTTAACCAAGGGGAGTCGCTTCCTCAATTAGCTTAATACTTAGTACATAAATGAATATTCTTAAGCCCTAGTAAATTACTTAATTGAATTAAAATGATCATTGGTTCTAATCGTTTGGTCGTTCTACTAATCTACTTGCTGCCCATTTGCTTGAGCCCTGTCAGTACTAACGAGGCGCACTTTTACTTTATTGTTTAGTCCGCCCCTCGTGAGGTCATCATTGATATCGGGATGTGTTTGAACTCCCTCTCTCTTTTTGATGTACAAACCTAGAAGTGTTTCTATTAGCCACGAGTGTGGCCATACCTTAATTATAGATATTATTATGTATTTCATTAACTATTAATGTGTCTAAGTAGACATCACGGCGGACAGTTAAATACTAAGTATCTTTCTGTGATATTGTAATATAACCTCTGTCGGGTTAATGAGTTATTGTGCCACTCTTAGGTTGAACGACCCCTTCTCGAGCTGAGGCCGTCGTCTCAGGCTTAATATCATAAATCACACCGCTCCCTGTCCAGACCACTGCTATCGGTGTGATCCAGAGAACCATTATTTATTCGTATTAATCGTGTTTATTGCTTTGACACTGTCCCAGGAACCTCGTAATATTTTGTGAGATTGAGGAAGCGACTATTTGACGAGCTTTTGTCTTTTCGCAAGAATAGAAGTAGCCGTATTAAGTCAGAATGTAATCCGAAAAGTCCTACCGGTGGTTTCGCTTGGACTCGAACACCTACGGGTTCTCGCGGCGCTAAATAAATTGGTGTTTCAGCAGTGAGATTCGATTATTAGCTAATCATCTAATAATGTGTTAATTGGTATTGTTTTATAGAATCCTCTGTTGCTTTTGTAAATGACAAAGCAGGAGTTATTTATATTATTACTTTCATTTGTGTTACGTAGTTAGCTTAGGATCATATTTATATTCTAAATGAGTTTCGTATAATTTCATGTTCAATTGTGTTAATTGAAATGACAGGTTTCCTATTAATTTGCTTGAAATTTAAATCTAAAAGTAAACATTTTGTGTTGATGTGTTGCGTTGGGCAAATGCCCCCTTCTACCCTGAAAGTTTAACTATCTTTTTGCTTGTTCTAGAGAAGTCAATGAGGGAAGGAAAAAGAAACAGTCCATATATCAAAAGAATAGTTCGTTCCTTTTTCTTCAACACAGAGAAAACATCTGTTCTCTGTCAAGTTTCCCCAGCTGGGCAAAACCAAACAAAAAATCTTTTGTGAAAAGAAAAAGCGAGAAAAAGGAAGTGTGTTGGTTAGCATTCCTCGGTTGTGTACTGCCTTAGTATTCAAAAAACTGTAGGGAGAAATATCAACACAATAGCTTGAGAAGGTTTTTGGCGCCAATTACGGAACAAATACTTTCTTCTCCACCTATCGAGATGAAAGCTATTCCGTTCTGTATTCAAAGCTTCTCAACGTATTCTGAGTTCGATTCTTGAAATAAATTTTCGCGAGGTTTATTTCTAGAATCCCTAGTCGTCAGACTGGTGTAGGAACTCCAGGTATTCAAATTCTGCTTGTGCAATTAATGAACAAGTCAGTCAAAACAAACATCATTGAAATTTTGAAATTTATTTTGAAATTTTCATTCCGTGAGTCCTTATACTGACACGTTGTTAGTTCCTTGATTGTGGGTAAATTCTTTATCTTTCCCCGACTGGCTTCTCAGCGTTAGTGGTAAATTAAATATTATGTTAGGTGCTAAAGAGATTCCTTACACGAACTATACGAACTAAAGCCTTAATATGTTTCGTTTCTCAGTAAAAGTTCATAATGAGATTCATTATTGTGATTTTGAAGTTTTCAAATTATTTTAAATTTTCTTGGAGGCCAATTTAATTTTATTGTTTATGAATGGACGTGCTTTTTGTTAATTATGAGAGAATTAAGCATACCACGATTGAAAGTTTAAAAGGGCAATAAATTCAGTCTAGTAATTTGTTTTAAGTAGAGACCATTCTTAATAAGTTGTTGTAATATTAAGCCTAACTCGTCATTTTATTATTTTAAGTCGTGTTTGAATAAAGACAACACTAATGTGGGACACTCCTGAATTATAGTATCCTGTATTCTAAGACCGCGAAGTCCCTTGTATTTTGATTGAATGATAAGAGCGTAAAGTATTAGGATATGCGTTATTGCTTTTGAAGTCCATGGCATCAAAGTTTTGTAATTTGAATAAAGCTCTTGTAAATTTTAATTCCCAGTGTAAGGCTGTTTTTTATAAGGAAGAAATACGTGAACTTAATGTAGTAGAAAGACTAATCCTAACAATTCCGTTTGTGCTTAGCTATTGTTATTAATTAAGGAGACGTTTAAATAATTTATTAGTAGACATTATTAATCAATGAATCTTTTCTTATTCATTATGTTAGAAGTTGAATTATCTATCACTTTCCGGTCACGATAAATCGACCGTAGTCATTGTGTTAATAATTTCGTTTGTTCAGGACGTAAAACCGTGCTCTGTAATATTGTTATTAATTTTGCTATTCCTTGCCGAGCGCTAATGCCTGGAGTTGTGTAATTATCTTGTAAATTTCAGCGAGCTATCTATTTTTGGAACGTGCCGTTGGGAGACACACTGTCGGAAAATATTGAGACAGTGAACATACCTCTCCCTTGTTCCAGTAGTAATTCATGGAGTCTAGATTAGGTTAGGATGTGTCAATTCCCTTTCCTAAAAAGAGTACCAATTCCATCAAACGTGATAATTAATTATGATAATTATCAGCCCCAAAGCGTAAATTGGTCGTTTCAGAGAATTGCCGCCTGTTTCTATCGCTTGCATTAGCTGAGAATCACGCAATCTCTGATGTTGATCCTCTGTTGTACCGACCTTATTGTATAATGGTGTGTCCGCGTAATTGTAAGGATGTTAAGCCGGATCTTTGAGAAGGTTTACCCCTTAAAGGTACGGGACCCTCCTGTTACATCCCAGGTCGCTATGGACCCCCCTAGGTCCCGAAGCTGTTTATTATCGTTCTGTTTACTAACGAACGACCAGAGAACGTTTGGTTCTTTCGGAAGGAAGCCCAGTGTTTCGTTCGAAAGACACCCTATGGTGTTAAAGTTTTAATTATGTGCTTTTCGAGATGGTAATGATATGTATGGAAGCTAATGTTGTATTTTAATGGTCATAAATGTTCTTGCACGCGAGTGCCTAATCTAATCAAAGGTGCGTTTGTGTAGACCTAATCCTTTTGAGCACTCTTGCTCCGTAATGAGTCCAAGCACGAGTCCTTAAGAAAATCTAAGGTTGTCCGAAGAGATAATTAAATTCGCTTGTCCGATGTATCAAGTATTGTTATGTTTTCTAGCTTCCGAGTAAATTAGTGATGTTATATTATCATGTGTAAAAGAAATGTTTTTGCAAGTCCAGGAATCGAGTTATTTTCGAGAATAAAATCCTTATCGGGCCTAAATGTCAGATACAGCCGCCCTGTTTAGTAAATAAGTGCATTATTGATCATTTTGTAATTGCATATAAACTCTTTCTTGTCTCCTATTTGAAATGATAAATCGTTCTTTTGTGTGTATAGATATCCCAAAAGGTCTCTAAAATGTGAATACACGGTTAAATTCCTCAAAGTTAAAGTTATGAATAAATGCGAAGTAAATGTAAGTCCCAGGGTCATATGAGTTAATATTAGAAGATAGGCTAAAAGTAATTCTTATTATACCTCTCTTGCCTCCTGCCGTCCGAGTGCCAACTTAATTTATATCTAAGAGTCGACATCATGTCTCCTGTAAGGAATTCTCGTTGAATTGTATTAATTGTTCTTAAATGTATTTAAGTAGTTATGGTCTATTCCAGCTAAATTGTATTTCTATAAGGTTGTGGCACATTCTATTTTATCATTTGGAGATACTGATTATTGTATTTACTAGGAATAGACATGTTAAGCTGTAATTCTAATAATATTCTAACATGAATATACATTATATTAAATATGATAACGGCTTTTGATATATTATGCGTTATAATGCATATGATAATTGTATTTTGATATCTACTATATGTTATAATTAATATGAATTTTTGGTGAATATCCAGGTTGAAATTAGGATCTACCAATTGAATGATATCAATATTTTACTGTAAAAGGTAGTTGTTATCATAGTAAGGCAACAAGATAATTGCCTGAAGTTATATTTAAATTCATTGTTAATTTCTAAACGTCAGTACTTCAGTTATATTGGTTCATTTGTTAATAAAATGACGTAAAAGCGAAGTACCTCTGTGCGAATAGTACAATTAAATATATGTTGATTTAAAATTCTATATTGTAACTCTACCTCTCTTATCGAATAATTATTTGTAATCGTTCATTCTATAAATTGAGACGATTTATTTGATTGAGTTTGTTAAGCGTCTGTTCAAATGCGTTGATTAATTATTTGTAGTAGTTCATTCTATAAATTGAGACGATTTATTTGATTGAGTTTGTTAAGCGTCTGTTCAACTGCGTGACAATAGTCACTAAACAATAATATTGAACCACGCATTAATTGGCATATTGTTAAATGAAAATTTTGAAAGTTTAGACAATAATTGATCTTGTATATTGGTCGTTTGCGTCATATTGTAATTCAGGTATTTTTAGACGTAACTGTAAAATTGCCATCTAGTTTATGAACACCCTGTATTGAGTCGTGTTCTATATAAATGCTATCTAAAAAGGGTTCATTTTGAAACATTCATACGCTGTTCCGTACTGAATTCTAATTGTTTAAAAGAATGAATGTTATAAAGTGTTTTAAGAATATATATATGTTCTAGTTTATCCCTTTCGCGCTAAAAGAAATCAGCCTTCATTTCATTCGAAAGCTTGCATGAAAACATAGAAATTCTTCTTTTGGCCGTTCTCTGTTTAAAGAAGAACCAGACCCTTACCAGACAGGGCTGTAGTATAATTTCTTTTTTCTTCACACCACCCTGACCTCAGCGTGGAGTGTAGTAGCAAAAAAAAGGAAGAGAAAACATCTGAGCGTCAATTCCCAACTACCCTCCGGTAGTGAATAACCTTCGACCTCAGGGAGTCCCAGTAACCCAATTTCGGTAAAGACTAGAAGAACATAAAAACAAACTGGCTCCCTTTCTTATCGTATATTTAATGATTTGTTTTGACAATTTTGGAGTCTGTGATAATGTGTAAATTTTAATTAATGTATCCAAAAACAAAACGTAGAAAAAAAAGAAAATTGACATATACTAATAATGGATAAATAAATAAAAAATGAATTAAATACTCCAATAACTAATGTAGTTATACTCTGTATACGGTAGTCTTGCGATTCTATGTAGTGTTTATAGTCCCTAGAATTTTAAAGTAATTGATTCTTGTACTTTTTATAATATAGAAGTCAATCAAATCTTTTGTTAATTCAGTAATTCTATATGTATACGTAGTGAAACTTCGTTCAGGAAACGTGCAGTTCCTTAAATGTCTAGATAGGTTAAGGATACAACTATCGAATGATTGTAGATTAGTAAAAAAATGCGTGTAAATATTTATTATCTATATATATATACTTCATTTGTGGTTATAATTTATTTGTATAGCATAATTGCATGTTCCTTGGGTTTCATAATATAATTATATTAATTTAGTATGGGTCATTCATTTCCTTTACATATATGTATATCCTTTGTATATATAGGAACTCGTATCATAACAATAATAACTATAGAAACTGAGTAAAAAAACTATTTTACATGTGTACTGTACAAAATTGAGGTCATTTATGTTATCCCTCGCTATAATGTTTTAATAGGTATAATGTAGTTATATGAAATCATGTTGTATTGGCCTTGTTATTCTTTGTATATCTTTATAGACAAAGTTTAGTTTTGTAAATATGTAGGAACAAATCGTACCAACTAGGGAATTCTTTGTATTATACGTATATAACCATTTGTAGAGCCACGTAGTAATTTCTTAAATATGTGATTCACTCGCAATCGAGATTTTATATCTAAACAATTGTAGTAGGTAGTAAGTGTATACTATAATCATACTCGATATTAATCTTATAACATTGCTATATTTGATATTATATTACTGTAGCCATTTTAATATATATAGTTGTCATTTGAGGTTGTCAGTAATAATTAAATTTTACTGTGTATGTGTTTGTAATTGATGGGTCCAACTACCTATATATCTATATATAGTTTAATTTTTAGTTGATATTGATAATATGTGTGTCGTCAGTGTGATATTATCAGTTCACTCTGACCTTTTATACATCATTTACCTAGTATAAATTTGTGTATATATATATTTTAGCTTATATAAGTGTTTCAAAGTTATTCCTATCAACATATCTATATATGTATTAGTTACGTAAGTGTTATTCGAAATTGTAATCATGATCCTAATCTTGTATAATTTTGTATTCAGCAGTGTTGCAAACCACCTTCAACAATTTCCTACTATTTTTATATCACTGAATATTTCAAGGTAGTGTTGCCAACCCTGTATACCTTTTAAGATTAGTTAACAGAGTTTCCAACTCACAGTTCAACAATTTTTCTTCTATTCCAATCCAAATATGACTCTGTAACGAAATTTTGTTAACTACTTTCTAACATTAAGTACAAAAGTTCTTTCCCAAGGGGCGTCGAATGTCGTGGCTAAAATTTCGACCAAACTTTTTGCGGTGTTTTTGCAAACACCCTGTACTCCACGACAAAGTTCTCTCCTGTATAACCTACGAGAATTTGTGTAAATCAATTGTGATGTGAGTATCACCCAGATCTATTCTCAAATTTCTTCACTTACGAATCTAGAAGAACAACTTTATTTCTTAAAAACTCTTGTAAGCCGATAGGTATTCAGAGCTGTCTGTCGCATCTCCGCTCCAGACACCCTTCCCAATTCTAGCGACCAACTACGAGACGATAAGATTATTTTTTTTTCTCTCTCTCTCTCTCTCTCTTTTTCCCCTTTTGAAACAACTCTGTTTTACGGTGAATCATCAGTCTGATATTAATATTACCAAACCCTCTTAGAATCTTAGCTCTGATATGACCCCATATTCTATATTTAGCGCTGACTTCATACTTTCGCAGCTGCTAGACTGACCTTTGTACCGAGTAAGAGACTTGTGTCACCCTTTTCTTGTATAATGTTGTGTAATTTTAACTGGTTTTAGTTGGAACCCATGTCTGTATTTTTTCTTTTGTGAAGGTGTGTGCGTTTTGGAAACTCAATAGATATCAGAATGTCGCGCGCCTATCACAAGTAGTATGAGATCATCTTTAGCCAATCAGAATTCACCAAGTGTTCCGAACCATTACATCATTTACATCCAATCAGATTCTAAAGAATTATTTCTAACGATTGCACAATCTGGCGTAAGATTGAGACATCCGAGATTGACACAAAAAAACCTCGGGGATGATCTCTCGAGTGGTCAATTACCACCGAAAAGCCGAAGAGCCCATAACCCGTGCTTCTCTCTCTCCCCTCGTGGGGGGGGGCGTCCTCTGCACTCTTTGCAGAGAGACTCTCACTAATTTAGTGGTAATTCAGTATATTTTTACCTAGTGCCGTATAGTGAAATTCGTGTCTAGGGAAGTTATAAAAAACGAAACAGTGCTGTGTCTAGTATACGGCGTGATGACCGTTTCCACGCCAAACTTTTGGAATTGGTATTGTGTACTGTGAGTAAGTACTTGTTCTTTACTAGCTCTCCCTGAGAGCCATCGTACCCTTACTCAATACTTGAATTCTTCTGTAGACTAAATTAATTACTTCGCCCTAATTTCGTGGAATTGTTTCCTGGACGCCACGCCTGTGCATACAAATTATGGATCTTTGGGAACCTGTAATTGAATCTTGATTAATAAACTAATCGTGACCTTTTTAATGTTTGATATTATGGTCTGTAAATAAACTGAACTCTCTGATAATAAATAACTCGCAACACAATCGTAATGCTTCCACATTATTATTACTATAACAGACCAAATGAAACTCCCAATCTCTCTCTTAGCTATCGAGAGACGCCTCCGCTAAGATCACGCACTGCGATTAAGTGGTAAGTCACCTTACAGTGGATCGTCGTGAGAGTAAATCTACTGATATTCTAGATCCTAGTCCTGTCAGTTCCTGGGGACTCCCGTCCCCCTTTCAAGGGACTACCATTGGGCCTGGTAAGTCAAGATCCTGTCTCAACAGAGATCCCAGATGCCGACCTCCTCTCTGCATCCATCCACAGGTAAGAGTAACATCTTTTCAGCCAATCCGCTTGGGCTATCAACTACCGCTACTAGTTTGTCAACTCCAAGAGATTACTGTAGTGAAGGAGTTAATTACGTCATCTGTGATTAAATTGTGTAATTTGATTTGCAGTAGTATTGTGTGTCACCAGTGCATAGTGTAAGAGGGCTTTGGTAGGAAAGTGCCTCTTAGTGTAAATCATGTGTTCCTTATTCGTTTGTTCATCTCAACGAACCGACTTCCCATCCTTGCGGCTTTTCAATATGTTAATTGTAATGTAGTAATTCATTTAACCAAGGGGAGTCGCTTCCTCAATTAGCTTAATACTTAGTACATAAATGAATATTCTTAAGCCCTAGTAAATTACTTAATTGAATTAAAATGATCATTGGTTCTAATCGTTTGGTCGTTCTACTAATCTACTTGCTGTAACTGCCCATTTGCTTGAGCCCTGTCAGTACTAACGAGGCGCACTTTTACTTTATTGTTTAGTCCGCCCCTCGTGAGGTCATCATTGATATCGGGATGTGTTTGAACTCCCTCTCTCTTTTTGATGTACAAACCTAGAAGTGTTTCTATTAGCCACGAGTGTGGCCATACCTTAATTATAGATATTATTATGTATTTCATTAACTATTAATGTGTCTAAGTAGACATCACGGCGGACAGTTAAATACTAAGTATCTTTCTGTGATATTGTAATATAACCTCTGTCGGGTTAATGAGTTATTGTGCCACTCTTAGGTTGAACGACCCCTTCTCGAGCTGAGGCCGTCGTCTCAGGCTTAATATCATAAATCACACCGCTCCCTGTCCAGACCACTGCTATCGGTGTGATCCAGAGAACCATTATTTATTCGTATTAATCGTGTTTATTGCTTTGACACTGTCCCAGGAACCTCGTAATATTTTGTGAGATTGAGGAAGCGACTATTTGACGAGCTTTTGTCTTTTCGCAAGAATAGAAGTAGCCGTATTAAGTCAGAATGTAATCCGAAAAGTCCTACCGGTGGTTTCGCTTGGACTCGAACCCCTACGGGTTCTCGCGGCGCTAAATAAATTGGTGTTTCAGCAGTGAGATTCGATTATTAGCTAATCATCTAATAATGTGTTAATTGGTATTGTTTTATAGAATCCTCTGTTGCTTTTGTAAATGACAAAGCAGGAGTTATTTATATTATTACTTTCATTTGTGTTACGTAGTTAGCTTAGGATCATATTTATATTCTAAATGAGTTTCGTATAATTTCATGTTCAATTGTGTTAATTGAAATGACAGGTTTCCTATTAATTTGCTTGAAATTTAAATCTAAAAGTAAACATTTTGTGTTGATGTGTTGCGTTGGGCAAATGCCCCCTTCTACCCTGAAAGTTTAACTATCTTTTTGCTTGTTCTAGAGAAGTCAATGAGGGAAGGAAAAAGAAACAGTCCATATATCAAAAGAATAGTACGTTCCTTTTTCTTCAACACAGAGAAAACATCTGTTCTCTGTCAAGTTTCCCCAGCTGGGCAAAACCAAACAAAAAATCTTTTGTGAAAAGAAAAAGCGAGAAAAAGGAAGTGTGTTGGTTAGCATTCCTCGGTTGTGTACTGCCTTAGTATTCAAAAAACTGTAGGGAGAAATATCAACACAATAGCTTGAGAAGGTTTTTGGCGCCAATTACGGAACAAATACTTTCTTCTCCACCTATCGAGATGAAAGCTATTCCGTTCTGTATTCAAAGCTTCTCAACGTATTCTGAGTTCGATTCTTGAAATAAATTTTCGCGAGGTTTATTTCTAGAATCCCTAGTCGTCAGACTGGTGTAGGAACTCCAGGTATTCAAATTCTGCTTGTGCAATTAATGAACAAGTCAGTCAAAACAAACATCATTGAAATTTTGAAATTTATTTTGAAATTTTCATTCCGTGAGTCCTTATACTGACACGTTGTTAATTCCTTGATTGTGGGTAAATTCTTTATCTTTCCCCGACTGGCTTCTCAGCGTTAGTGGTAAATTAAATATTATGTTAGGTGCTAAAGAGATTCCTTACACGAACTATACGAACTAAAGCCTTAATATGTTTCGTTTCTCAGTAAAAGTTCATAATGAGATTCATTATTGTGATTTTGAAGTTTTCAAATTATTTTAAATTTTCTTGGAGGCCAATTTAATTTTATTGTTTATGAATGGACGTGCTTTTTGTTAATTATGAGAGAATTAAGCATACCACGATTGAAAGTTTAAAAGGGCAATAAATTCAGTCTAGTAATTTGTTTTAAGTAGAGACCATTCTTAATAAGTTGTTGTAATATTAAGCCTAACTCGTCATTTTATTATTTTAAGTCGTGTTTGAATAAAGACAACACTAATGTGGGACACTCCTGAATTATAGTATCCTGTATTCTAAGACCGCGAAGTCCCTTGTATTTTGATTGAATGATAAGAGCGTAAAGTATTAGGATATGCGTTATTGCTTTTGAAGTCCATGGCATCAAAGTTTTGTAATTTGAATAAAGCTCTTGTAAATTTTAATTCCCAGTGTAAGGCTGTTTTTTATAAGGAAGAAATACGTGAACTTAATGTAGTAGAAAGACTAATCCTAACAATTCCGTTTGTGCTTAGCTATTGTTATTAATTAAGGAGACGTTTAAATAATTTATTAGTAGACATTATTAATCAATGAATCTTTTCTTATTCATTATGTTAGAAGTTGAATTATCTATCACTTTCCGGTCACGATAAATCGACCGTAGTCATTGTGTTAATAATTTCGTTTGTTCAGGACGTAAAACCGTGCTCTGTAATATTGTTATTAATTTTGCTATTCCTTGCCGAGCGCTAATGCCTGGAGTTGTGTAATTATCTTGTAAATTTCAGCGAGCTATCTATTTTTGGAACGTGCCGTTGGGAGACACACTGTCGGAAAATATTGAGACAGTGAACATACCTCTCCCTTGTTCCAGTAGTAATTCATGGAGTCTAGATTAGGTTAGGATGTGTCAATTCCCTTTCCTAAAAAGAGTACCAATTCCATCAAACGTGATAATTAATTATGATAATTATCAGCCCCAAAGCGTAAATTGGTCGTTTCAGAGAATTGCCGCCTGTTTCTATCGCTTGCATTAGCTGAGAATCACGCAATCTCTGATGTTGATCCTCTGTTGTACCGACCTTATTGTATAATGGTGTGTCCGCGTAATTGTAAGGATGTTAAGCCGGATCTTTGAGAAGGTTTACCCCTTAAAGGTACGGGACCCTCCTGTTACATCCCAGGTCGCTATGGACCCCCCTAGGTCCCGAAGCTGTTTATTATCGTTCTGTTTACTAACGAACGACCAGAGAACGTTTGGTTCTTTCGGAAGGAAGCCCAGTGTTTCGTTCGAAAGACACCCTATGGTGTTAAAGTTTTAATTATGTGCTTTTCGAGATGGTAATGATATGTATGGAAGCTAATGTTGTATTTTAATGGTCATAAATGTTCTTGCACGCGAGTGCCTAATCTAATCAAAGGTGCGTTTGTGTAGACCTAATCCTTTTGAGCACTCTTGCTCCGTAATGAGTCCAAGCACGAGTCCTTAAGAAAATCTAAGGTTGTCCGAAGAGATAATTAAATTCGCTTGTCCGATGTATCAAGTATTGTTATGTTTTCTAGCTTCCGAGTAAATTAGTGATGTTATATTATCATGTGTAAAAGAAATGTTTTTGCAAGTCCAGGAATCGAGTTATTTTCGAGAATAAAATCCTTATCGGGCCTAAATGTCAGATACAGCCGCCCTGTTTAGTAAATAAGTGCATTATTGATCATTTTGTAATTGCATATAAACTCTTTCTTGTCTCCTATTTGAAATGATAAATCGTTCTTTTGTGTGTATAGATATCCCAAAAGGTCTCTAAAATGTGAATACACGGTTAAATTCCTCAAAGTTAAAGTTATGAATAAATGCGAAGTAAATGTAAGTCCCAGGGTCATATGAGTTAATATTAGAAGATAGGCTAAAAGTAATTCTTATTATACCTCTCTTGCCTCCTGCCGTCCGAGTGCCAACTTAATTTATATCTAAGAGTCGACATCATGTCTCCTGTAAGGAATTCTCGTTGAATTGTATTAATTGTTCTTAAATGTATTTAAGTAGTTATGGTCTATTCCAGCTAAATTGTATTTCTATAAGGTTGTGGCACATTCTATTTTATCATTTGGAGATACTGATTATTGTATTTACTAGGAATAGACATGTTAAGCTGTAATTCTAATAATATTCTAACATGAATATACATTATATTAAATATGATAACGGCTTTTGATATATTATGCGTTATAATGCATATGATAATTGTATTTTGATATCTACTATATGTTATAATTAATATGAATTTTTGGTGAATATCCAGGTTGAAATTAGGATCTACCAATTGAATGATATCAATATTTTACTGTAAAAGGTAGTTGTTATCATAGTAAGGCAACAAGATAATTGCCTGAAGTTATATTTAAATTCATTGTTAATTTCTAAACGTCAGTACTTCAGTTATATTGGTTCCTTTGTTAATAAAATGACGTAAAAGCGAAGTACCTCTGTGCGAATAGTACAATTAAATATATGTTGATTTAAAATTCTATATTGTAACTCTACCTCTCTTATCGAATAATTATTTGTAATCGTTCATTCTATAAATTGAGACGATTTATTTGATTGAGTTTGTTAAGCGTCTGTTCAAATGCGTTGATTAATTATTTGTAGTAGTTCATTCTATAAATTGAGACGATTTATTTGATTGAGTTTGTTAAGCGTCTGTTCAACTGCGTGACAATAGTCACTAAACAATAATATTGAACCACGCATTAATTGGCATATTGTTAAATGAAAATTTTGAAAGTTTAGACAATAATTGATCTTGTATATTGGTCGTTTGCGTCATATTGTAATTCAGGTATTTTTAGACGTAACTGTAAAATTGCCATCTAGTTTATGAACACCCTGTATTGAGTCGTGTTCTATATAAATGCTATCTAAAAAGGGTTCATTTTGAAACATTCATACGCTGTTCCGTACTGAATTCTAATTGTTTAAAAGAATGAATGTTATAAAGTGTTTTAAGAATATATATATGTTCTAGTTTATCCCTTTCGCGCTAAAAGAAATCAGCCTTCATTTCATTCGAAAGCTTGCATGAAAACATAGAAATTCTTCTTTTGGCCGTTCTCTGTTTAAAGAAGAACCAGACCCTTACCAGACAGGGCTGTAGTATAATTTCTTTTTTCTTCACACCACCCTGACCTCAGCGTGGAGTGTAGTAGCAAAAAAAGGAAGAGAAAACATCTGAGCGTCAATTCCCAACTACCCTCCGGTAGTGAATAACCTTCGACCTCAGGGAGTCCCAGTAACCCAATTTCGGTAAAGACTAGAAGAACATAAAAACAAACTGGCTCCCTTTCTTATCGTATATTTAATGATTTGTTTTGACAATTTTGGAGTCTGTGATAATGTGTAAATTTTAATTAATGTATCCAAAAACAAAACGTAGAAAAAAAAGAAAATTGACATATACTAATAATGGATAAATAAATAAAAAATGAATTAAATACTCCAATAACTAATGTAGTTATACTCTGTATACGGTAGTCTTGCGATTCTATGTAGTGTTTATAGTCCCTAGAATTTTAAAGTAATTGATTCTTGTACTTTTTATAATATAGAAGTCAATCAAATCTTTTGTTAATTCAGTAATTCTATATGTATACGTAGTGAAACTTCGTTCAGGAAACGTGCAGTTCCTTAAATGTCTAGATAGGTTAAGGATACAACTATCGAATGATTGTAGATTAGTAAAAAAATGCGTGTAAATATTTATTATCTATATATATATACTTCATTTGTGGTTATAATTTATTTGTATAGCATAATTGCATGTTCCTTGGGTTTCATAATATAATTATATTAATTTAGTATGGGTCATTCATTTCCTTTACATATATGTATATCCTTTGTATATATAGGAACTCGTATCATAACAATAATAACTATAGAAACTGAGTAAAAAAACTATTTTACATGTGTACTGTACAAAATTGAGGTCATTTATGTTATCCCTCGCTATAATGTTTTAATAGGTATAATGTAGTTATATGAAATCATGTTGTATTGGCCTTGTTATTCTTTGTATATCTTTATAGACAAAGTTTAGTTTTGTAAATATGTAGGAACAAATCGTACCAACTAGGGAATTCTTTGTATTATACGTATATAACCATTTGTAGAGCCACGTAGTAATTTCTTAAATATGTGATTCACTCGCAATCGAGATTTTATATCTAAACAATTGTAGTAGGTAGTAAGTGTATACTATAATCATACTCGATATTAATCTTATAACATTGCTATATTTGATATTATATTACTGTAGCCATTTTAATATATATAGTTGTCATTTGAGGTTGTCAGTAATAATTAAATTTTACTGTGTATGTGTTTGTAATTGATGGGTCCAACTACCTATATATCTATATATAGTTTAATTTTTAGTTGATATTGATAATATGTGTGTCGTCAGTGTGATATTATCAGTTCACTCTGACCTTTTATACATCATTTACCTAGTATAAATTTGTGTATATATATATTTTAGCTTATATAAGTGTTTCAAAGTTATTCCTATCAACATATCTATATATGTATTAGTTACGTAAGTGTTATTCGAAATTGTAATCATGATCCTAATCTTGTATAATTTTGTATTCAGCAGTGTTGCAAACCACCTTCAACAATTTCCTACTATTTTTATATCACTGAATATTTCAAGGTAGTGTTGCCAACCCTGTATACCTTTTAAGATTAGTTAACAGAGTTTCCAACTCACAGTTCAACAATTTTTCTTCTATTCCAATCCAAATATGACTCTGCAACGAAATTTTGTTAACTACTTTCTAACATTAAGTACAAAAGTTCTTTCCCAAGGGGCGTCGAATGTCGTGGCTAAAATTTCGACCAAACTTTTTGCGGTGTTTTTGCAAACACCCTGTACTCCACGACAAAGTTCTCTCCTGTATAACCTACGAGAATTTGTGTAAATCAATTGTGATGTGAGTATCACCCAGATCTATTCTCAAATTTCTTCACTTACGAATCTAGAAGAACAACTTTATTTCTTAAAAACTCTTGTAAGCCGATAGGTATTCAGAGCTGTCTGTCGCATCTCCGCTCCAGACACCCTTCCCAATTCTAGCGACCAACTACGAGACGATAAGATTATTTTTTTCTCTCTCTCTCTCTCTCTCTCTTTTTCCCCTTTTGAAACAA
This sequence comes from Thermobia domestica, assembly GCF_964235325.1. Taxonomy (NCBI): domain Eukaryota; kingdom Metazoa; phylum Arthropoda; class Insecta; order Zygentoma; family Lepismatidae; genus Thermobia; species Thermobia domestica. The sequence goes on along the minus strand of NC_137471.1, from coordinate 151,565,517 downwards.
CTCTGTTTTACGGTGAATCATCAGTCTGATATTAATATTACCAAACCCTCTTAGAATCTTAGCTCTGATATGACCCCATATTCTATATTTAGCGCTGACTTCATACTTTCGCAGCTGCTAGACTGACCTTTGTACCGAGTAAGAGACTTGTGTCACCCTTTTCTTGTATAATGTTGTGTAATTTTAACTGGTTTTAGTTGGAACCCATGTCTGTATTTTTTCTTTTGTGAAGGTGTGTGCGTTTTGGAAACTCAATAGATATCAGAATGTCGCGCGCCTATCACAAGTAGTATGAGATCATCTTTAGCCAATCAGAATTCACCAAGTGTTCCGAACCATTACATCATTTACATCCAATCAGATTCTAAAGAATTATTTCTAACGATTGCACAATCTGGCGTAAGATTGAGACATCCGAGATTGACACAAAAAAACCTCGGGGATGATCTCTCGAGTGGTCAATTACCACCGAAAAGCCGAAGAGCCCATAACCCGTGCTTCTCTCTCTCCCCTCGTGGGGGGGGGCGTCCTCTGCACTCTTTGCAGAGAGACTCTCACTAATTTAGTGGTAATTCAGTATATTTTTACCTAGTGCCGTATAGTGAAATTCGTGTCTAGGGAAGTTATAAAAAACGAAACAGTGCTGTGTCTAGTATACGGCGTGATGACCGTTTCCACGCCAACCTTTTGGAATTGGTATTGTGTACTGTGAGTAAGTACTTGTTCTTTACTAGCTCTCCCTGAGAGCCATCGTACCCTTACTCAATACTTGAATTCTTCTGTAGACTAAATTAATTACTTCGCCCTAATTTCGTGGAATTGTTTCCTGGACGCCACGCCTGTGCATACAAATTATGGATCTTTGGGAACCTGTAATTGAATCTTGATTAATAAACTAATCGTGACCTTTTTAATGTTTGATATTATGGTCTGTAAATAAACTGAACTCTCTGATAATAAATAACTCGCAACACAATCGTAATGCTTCCACATTATTATTACTATAACAGACCAAATGAAACTCCCAATCTCTCTCTTAGCTATCGAGAGACGCCTCCGCTAAGATCACGCACTGCGATTAAGTGGTAAGTCACCTTACAGTGGATCGTCGTGAGAGTAAATCTACTGATATTCTAGATCCTAGTCCTGTCAGTTCCTGGGGACTCCCGTCCCCCTTTCAAGGGACTACCATTGGGCCTGGTAAGTCAAGATCCTGTCTCAACAGAGATCCCAGATGCCGACCTCCTCTCTGCATCCATCCACAGGTAAGAGTAACATCTTTTCAGCCAAACCGCTCGGGCTATCAACTACCGCTACTAGTTTGCCAACTCCAAGAGATTACTGTAGTGAAGGAGTTAATTACGTCATCTGTGATTAAATTGTGTAATTTTATTTGCAGTAGTGTTGTGTGTCGCCAGTGCATAGTGTAAGAGGGCTTTGGTAGGAAAGTGCCTCTTAGTGTAAATCATGTGTTCCTTATTCGTTTGTTCATCTCAACGAACCGACTTCCCATCCTTGCGGCTTTTCAATATGTTAATTGTAATGTAGTAATTCATTTAACCAAGGGGAGTCGCTTCCTCAATTAGCTTAATACTTAGTACATAAATGAATATTCTTAAGCCCTAGTAAATTACTTAATTGAATTAAAATGATCATTGGTTCTAATCGTTTGGTCGTTCTACTAATCTACTTGCTGTAACTGCCCATTTGCTTGAACCCTGTCAGTACTAACGAGGCGCACTTTTACTTTATTGTTTAGTCCGCCCCTCGTGAGGTCATCATTGATATCGGGATGTGTTTGAACTCCCTCTCTCTTTTTGATGTACAAACCTAGAAGTGTTTCTATTAGCCACGAGTGTGGCCATACCTTAATTATAGATATTATTATGTATTTCATTAACTATTAATGTGTCTAAGTAGACATCACGGTGGACAGTTAAATACTAAGTATCTTTCTGTAATATTGTAATATAACCTCTGTCGGGTTAATGAGTTATTGCGCCTCCCTCTCTCTGTTTGATGTACAAACCTGGAAGTGTTTCTATTAGCCACTTGTGTGGCCAGACCTTAATTATAGATATTATTATGTATTTGATTAACTATTAATGTGTCTAAGTAGACATCACGGCGGACAGTTAAATACTAAGTATCTTTCTGTGATATTGTAATATAACCTCTGTCGGGTTAATGAGTTATTGTGCCACTCTTAGGTTGAACGACCCCTTCTCGTGCTGAGGCCGTCGTCTCAGGCTTAATATCATAAATCACACCGCTCCCTGTCCAGACCACTACTATCGGTGTGATCCAGAGAACCATTATTTATTCGTATTAATCGTGTTTATTGCTTTGACACTGTCCCAGGAACCTCGTAATATTTTGTGAGATTGAGGAAGCGACTATTTGACGAGCTTTTGTCTTTTCGCAAGAATAGAAGTAGCCGTATTAAGTCAGAATGTAATCCGAAAGTCCTACCGGTGGTTCCGCTTGAACTCGAACCCCTACGGGTTCTCGCGGCACTACAATAAGTTAGTAACTAGGTTGGTTCCTTCTATACCAAAGTTAATATTTAATTCACAAATTATTGCCGAGCGAGAGTAAGCGAGTGAAGGCAGTTTTGAGGCTCGCAGGTCACGTTTTTTTCAGTCTGCGTTACGAATCGGTTCATTGAACGATTCATTGAATGAAATGGCCAAACTAAAGACTTGCCTTCCTTTTAATTCATATAATCCCATTACAGTACCCATTATGAATTGATTATGAACAAATAATTCCTTCCGTATAGTTGAACAATGAGAGCCACTACATTGCATACTTTATTTTTTCATAAAACCGTCTCTTAATTTTCATAAAATTCTTATTAGATTAATATTAGCATTTTTATGATTATATTTGGACGAGGGTATTTATTTCGTTACTGAGTAACCATTTTCGTAGTGGGAAGCATGTAGGAGAGATAGCGGGTATATTTCAAGAAAGATGTAGGGCGCCGAAAGCATAGTGAATTGCACGCAAATGTTGAATTATATTCAATGTACAGAACTCAATTTAAGCGGGCTTATAAGATAGTAATCTTATTTATTTATTTATTTATTTTGCATATTACTTTAATTAGGGTTATCCACCTTGAGTACACGTGACCCTTATAAATTGGTATTTCATAGTGACATAGTAACTTTTTCGTGTAAATTTTGGTCCTCATGTTGTTCAACTCCAGCACTTGTTTCCTTGTCATTCTTGTAAGTGTTAACTTTTGGTGTATATTCAGAATATGGAGACACTATTTTGAAGATTTACGGGCAAAATCTATATATTAACAAAGAAAGAGTAACATATAAGGAACTTAACATTAGCACAATATGGTAGAAATAGTCTAATCAGTATGTCTGTAACTGAAGCAATACAGTAGAACGACGACAATTATAGTGTCATTGTTGTACATAAAGGAATTATACTCAATATGAACTCTCTCCCCAAGTTGTTTTAAGCCACATTATTGTAAATAGCGCTCTCCTCGGTACCTTGGGGGTCCCAACGCTCTTGCAAATTGCCTACTTTCACCTGCAATAAAATTCCTAAGCTACTTCGCAGCAGTGTCATCAGCGTCCTAACCACCAGTGCTACTTTTCTTCCGGGGGATTAATAAATATTCCCTCGCGCAAGCATGCCTAATAAAATAGAACATCGCCAATAGTTTAGTGGTTTCTATGCTGATAAATATTTGCAGATACGGCAAAGCTGAAGCTGTTGGCATACATGAAAGAAACTCTAAGTCATTTTATGGATACCCTATATTGTCAATCTGTACGATATATCTATCTTTAATATAACTGGAATGTCATTCATCTAAAAAAAAAAAGCATGTTAATTTTTTCTAGTAGTCGAAATTCTCCTTTCTTTTGTTATCAATGTTCCATATTCCACCACGATGAGGCGCTGTAAACAAGTGTGGATCAAAAGCTAATTTGACGAAGTGTACATTATCTAGTGTGCAGTCCATTTGTAGACTTCGAGTGTGCATCCTCGAAGTGTGCACTATGCACTTTTGGACACGGCCTAGGTTTGCAGTGACTACGAGAAGGAAGACTACATAACAAACTGACAGCTTTCTTTTGCAGCTTTGAAAGCTTATAAATGTTACTAGACCCACCCCAAAGAATAGTACCATATGATTGAAAGCTGTGGATTTGGGCAAAGTAAACAATTCTTAAGATTTTCAAACTAACGCAACTTCTTAATTTTCTCAACATGTATATACCCTTTGTTACACTAGCTGCCGTGATTTCAATGTTATTATACCAGTTTAATTATGAACCAAGTTCAAATCCCAAAAATTTAACTGTTGAATATTTTTCTGTGTTATCTAGATTGTTATATGTAACATTAAGATATTGTATTTTGCTCAGGTTTAAACACAAAAGGTTTGCAGTACACCAATCCTCAACTACGGTTGTTATATTTTGGGTTAATTGTTCTCTTTCGATAATTGATTTAGAACTTAGGCTAGTTTTAGACGGAAGCATTTATCGTAGCATTTCTCGTAGCAAAAATCCTATCATCGATATCCTACCGTGTAAAGTAGCAAATGCTATAGCATTTCCCATGCCATGGCATATCCTATGGCATTTCTTGTCGATAGAACCTGCTCTATTTCGTAGCATTTTCCCCAGCATTTCTGCCCCGATTGCAGCGCCGTGGTGTGTTAAAAGGAAGCGATGTGTGGGAAATTGAATTGTAGTAAAGAAAAAAGTTGGAGTAGGGATACTATTATTATGTTGATTTAAAAAAAAATATGAGAAACATCCTTGTTTGTACAAAGTTAAAAGCGTGCAGTTTCACTATACGGATACACACAGAAATTCATTTAAAAAACTTTCTCGTTTCATTTATTGGTGTGCTCCTGCATTCTCCGGTGCAGGTTCACTTTAACAGGTGGTTACGTGTAGTTTTACTATACGGATCCATAGTATAAGTAGTAGTAGTAGTAGTAAGAGGAGGAGGAGGAGGAGTAAGTAGTAGTAGGTGTATTAATAGTAGTAGTAGTAAGCAGTAGTAGTAGTAGTAGCAGCAGCAGTAGTGGGAATGGGTTAGAAGCCCCGATGGGGATGGTTGGGTTCTGTTTTCGATACAAAATGGGGAAGTTACAGACTTGCCAAAATTTTATGGCAGCTTATTGAAAATTACGTGCATTTCAGGTTCGACTTTAATTTGTATATTTCCACATAAAAACGCATCTCAGATGTAAGTGCACACCATATTTCCATTACTTATACACTACTCTATTAAAACATTAGAAATTTCTTCTGTAAATTTTAAAATCTATAGATCTGTATAGTATAACTGCACCATTAGAAAGTCCTTAACCATATGCGAAAAAGGGCTTTAGAAGAAATAGACTGAAATATCTTCTTTTAGTTTTGGAGTCATAATTGCGCTCTTCTCCAGTGATTTGTTTGCTACGTCACTACAAAATGCTTATCAAAATGCTACCATGTAAAAGTACAATATACTTTTGATGCCATAGAATATTATACGAGATTTTTGGCAGCACATCTGCTGCGAGAAATGCTACGATAAATGCTTTCGTCTAAAACTGGCCTTACACAGTCTCCAAAGTCATCAGCGAAAAGATTGCCTTTAGCGGGAATAGTAACTACTTTGGGAAGGTCATTGATATAAATAAGGAATAAAATGGGTCCCAGAACAGATCCCTGTGGTACCCCAGAACCCACTTGTAAGTATTTGGAGTTCGAATTGTGGAATTCTACTTTTTGATATCTGTTTGATAAATATGATTTTATAAGGTTTAACGCATCATGTTGAAAACCGTAGTATTTTAATTTACTTAAAATAATCGTATGAGATACCGTGTCGAACGCTTTTGACAAGTCATAAAATCTAACTTTAGTAAAGTATTTACTTTCTAAACTGTCTAAAAGATCTTTAACTAAAGAAGTTGTTGCTTTAATTGTACCTAATCCTTCTCTATACCTAAATTGGGAGCTACTAAACAATGAATTACTCTCAAAATATTCAACTATTTGATCATTGAGTAATTTGAGTTAGCTAAAGACTACTAATAAAATAAGGCATTAGACTACAAACTTACACTAAAAATTGGTCGCATCACTTTCGCGATGAAGAAAATTGACATTTGATTAACTGTTCGTTTTTGTAACTGGCAAAGAAGTGTTTTTCTTGAAAACTGTATATAGAACAATGTGTAAACGTCGTTTGAAGTAGTGGGTTTTTATTCAATTTAATAGATATCGAAGCATATATCAGTAATCACGTAAGAAACTATTTTAAAAGCTAGGGAAAACTGTCTAAACCTAAGGGCAACTAACGTTGTGAGAGTGTGTTCTCCCTCACCCCCATTCCTTTTGTTTATATTCCACAGTCAGCCTCGTCTGAAGTGGAATAAGGCTCTTTGCACAATACGTTGACGGAAACCTAACGGGTAGTAGTATGGTGCTGCGGGTATGGTGCTGCCTTTTTCAACATGTTGGCAACGCTTTGCCGTGGTGACTTGCATTACGTGCTCAGAAGATAATGGTATGTGAAGTGGCCGTGATTCTTTAAAATATTTATTCAGTAATACTAGACGTCATCGACGTTTGTTTCTATTGTTTTAGATATTTTAATTGCTTTATTTTAATGGAAAACACATATAAAACTCATTAGTTTGTTTATTACAAATGAAGGCATATTTTCAGTCAATATTTTGGTGTTGTTCTTCGTGATTAATAGGCATAGGAAGGCAGTCGCTTTGTTCTAAAAGCGCGAAGATTAGCATTCACGCGGCGCCATGAAGAAATTAGGAAGCGTTTGGGACGATACTGAAGAAAATCCGTAAAAAAATTGATAATCCTTGACGTTGTGGCGAAAGGTATTGAATAAATAATCTTTTGAGTTAGTATAGTTTATGGAATTAACCCAGAAAAAATTCAAACTTGCTGCAAGTTTGCCCAAATTTGCTGTTGCAGGTCAATTAACTTGCCGCAAGCTCTAATACGCAGGGTTATTAGCTTGCTGCAAGCTTGTGGCAAGCTAGTTAGTTACATCAGGGCAAGGCTTGTGGCAAGCTTGTCTACACAAGTGGAACGCAAGTCAAATTATCCCAAACGCAAGCCAAGTATAAGCGTAACTCATTAATGGCAAGCTTTATTAAGCTTATCGCAAGCGAAAGACACGCCAAACAAGCCATATGGAAGCTTGCGGTAAGCGAATTTAGATAAAACAAAGCAGTAGGAAATCCTATATATCGACCGTCTAACTAAATTTATGCTAAAATATATTTTTCTCTCACCTTCCAAATTATTAAAGCAAATACACAGCCGTAAAAACACCCACGGCTCCCATCTCCTTATACAAAGCATTAAAATAAACATAATTGTAACGGTTTTATTGCGATAACCAACGCGCCGTTGCTTCTTACTAATATCCAATATCTTGATATGTTAGCCGCGAGTACTTGAAATTTCTACCTTTTTTATATACAAACGCAGAAAAATGTTTACACTTTAAACACAACGTTCAAATGAAGTTTATACTGTAAGTTAAACTTTAAGTTGATATTAAAATATCTGCAACAATTCTGTATTCTTTCGCGAAGTACGTAGGCTCAAATCCGCTGCCATCTATATTAACATTTATGCTCTATACAGAAAAACTACAATTCATTATACCTCATGGTTAACGAAATATAAAAAAAACAAAGAGTTACATTATAGGTATGTGGGAATAGAATACTAGACGTCACGTTTTAAAAAAAAGTAATTAAGTTTGTCCTTTATTCAACGAGAATGCTAAAAAGACGCTAACAACGCGAATACTCTCTTGTCGCCGAAAGTTAAGAGATCAGCGTCACGTGGTTTTTGAGAACAACTGAAAATCGAACGCCCGCTGGCTATTAACTTCAATCTAAAGAAAAGCGTCTCGCAAGTGAAGCATGGGTTGCCCGCACTACAGCTTGCGCTAAGCAGAAATAAGCTTTTGTGTATAAGCCAAAGCGAAATAAAATCAAATAAAAGCAACAGGCAAGCTTGCGGAAAGCAAGCATTCTGTCTGGGAATAGTTTAGTGAGAACTAACGCATGTAGAGGAAATAATACAATTTAGTTCGAAACCACAAGAACGCTTATCGTGAATCTCAATTGTAATGGCAGCGTATAATAAATGAGTCAACGAAAGAAATCAAGTGTGAACAATATATGTGATTATACATTCTGAATGTTCATTGTGTACCAATACGGTCAATTAACATAACTAATCTCTTTAGTAAATAACCCTAATATTAATGAAAGTATAGAAAAACATTCGCAGAAACACAAGCATAATGAAGTTAATCTGAATTTATTGGATTACAGGTAATTTCAGAGTAAATCCTGCAAAGAGGAAGCGTGAGACAACATAATCCGCATGTAGGGATGAATTCGTAATCGCCACATTGAGAAGACAAAGCTGCAAGAAATCCTTCTAAACAGAATTACTCCAAGTCCCCCCCTGAATCCCCTGTAATTGAAGTTTAGTGCAGTGATGTATTCACTGAACCAACGTGTGCTCAGTGGTAGTGTATCATCAATCTTAAAATAAGCCACCAAAAATATTATAGCATTTTCAATTAATCTTTCGTCATTTTTATATTTTTTTAGTATACATATATCAATATGGTCTAAAAGGTTTTAAAAATAAATCGAGTTGAGTTGAGTTGATTTTTGTTTAGCGTCCCTTCCAGCAGCAAGGCTATATGAGACGTGGACCTACTGATTAACGTGGAATCCGAACCACATGAGCTCCCGCCCGGAATCGAACCCGGGTCTCCCACTAAAAATAAATCGAAACAAATTTATCAATAGAAATATATTTAAAAAGGGTGCACGTAAGTAAATATAGTATGTGAATTACTTTTGATCAAATAAAATTTATCTTATGTATTTGTTTTGTTTGTAGGTATCTTTTCCGTCTCTCTTGCATGAATCATTAGAGGAATTGTTGGTATTATGTAGAGGTATTTGTGTACACTCTGCAAGTGTAAAGATTGGCGTGACAATGATGGTGGGTACGCGCGAGCGCAACATTAGCTTGAATTTGTTTTGGTTGGTGATTTAATTAGGAGGCATGCATGGTTTTTACTCTAACCACTACCGCCTGCAGAGTGAAGTATTTGTTTGTTCTAACCACTAAGACCCCTTCAAGACGTAAAATTGACACCCTGAACTTGGTAAACCGAACCCGGCCGGTCTTAAGAACAGCTTGCCGAACACAAACGGACGAGAATCGAATCCAGTCGGGTTATAACGTAATCCAGTTGGTATGCATTACTGAGCAAAATGTGTACGCAGCAGCTGTAGACACCTAACTCAAAACATGTTAGTAAGTATACACCTAAAGGAAGTTGCTTGCAAGTGTCAGGTAGTCTAAAAATATCGAGCCTTTGTAGGGTTGTGATTAGAAAATATTATGAAACATATTTGCACCAGTTTAGTCAATGACTTATGTCATTTCTTCGGCAACATCATAATCCCGTTGCTAGAGACCTTCTGTAGTTTCTGGTCAAAAATTGTGACACACGGTTTCAACAGATTTCTTTTTAAATCTTAAATTACACTGCTCAAGGAGTTTTCCAGACATCGAAACAAACAATAGTCTAAGAGTGCAATGTACGTTTTATATGGTAGCAAGACAGCTTTCGGCCAGTTGGTGCGTGTGTGGCTTTAGGCTTTCCACGCTTGCTGTATTAACACGTGCTTTCATACAATTTGCCTTTTGTTGTACTTGCATGCAATATTTTAGATAATTCGCAGAGCGTCATAGCATCACTGGTAGTTCATTAGCTTATTGGCTTGCTGCCAGCGTAAAACTCTTGAGTCAAGCTGGAATGGAACACTGAATGCAAAGTTGCACCTATGCAACTTTGTTACTGGAATCCAATTTGTGGTATGCTTGCACGCTTTCCAACCAAGCCGGATGCAAGCTTAAAGATTTCCAATGCAAGCTCACATTACGCAGTTTGCAGGTTGTCTCTGCTCGTATGGTCATCTATTCTGAACCGAGTTTTCTCAGTTTCTGACAGGTCAAGTATGTAAGCGCACTAATGATGTTAGCCTGGTTTACCACACTCTTGATGTTGATAAGTTACAGCCGTTTAATTTGATTTCCTAGGGACACTCGCATTAAGTGTCGACAATTCAGGTCCGAGTCTGTCGTTCTGCCCGACATCATCAGTTCGTGGTGCAAGATACTCTTTCAATTTCACCAAACGCACAGCTTAATCTACCGTGGTTATATGTAAGCTTTGCCAGAGATTGTAGAACTTCTGGTCTCTTCGACTTCAATCTTTCCCGTATATTGATGTTGTAGGTTATCTGCTTTTCATCACTTGTGATCAATTGTATCCAAAATGGCTCGAATTCGTTACGTTTCAGTAAGATTTTGAGATAAAATTTAATCGTGTATAATTCTTTGAGTCAGCTGATATGCCACTAAGGTGTCGTGCTCTTTTTTTTCTACCTAGCTTTATGCAAATGTCTTAATACTATTTGATGATGGACATTAGGTTATTGGTAATGTGATTAGTGCCGATCATATTTCTGGACTTTTCCCAGAATATCGTTCACTATTTCTGTGGTTGGTCGCTCGCAGCGAGTTGCATTCTGGACATCAAAATTTCTAGAACGAAAGCGACTGAATTGTGTTTTGCTGTTTTTTAGCGTATCTTGTTCATAAACAACATTAATTTCTTTGCAGGCCTTCGCAGCATTTACATCTTTTTCGCATAAAATCGTAAGATGTAATGCAGCGTTGCCGAACGCACACATATTTTCACGACATATCTTACGTCTTAATGCGAGAATTTCGATACGTTTACCATATACTTGCTTCAACCGTCGGCTAACGAATGATGTTAAGCCTTAGTCGCTGAGACTCATTTAATCTGAGATTGGGGATACTCACACCATGTTTTGTGCAAAAGGCTCACTACTTTTGAACTACCTGATAGTGAAAAAATGCCTCTGTTGCATCTTAGGACTTGAGATTCATAACAGCAAATTATTTTAGGTCTTCTCTTGGCCTTTTATCAATGCATTTTCTACTACTATACCCCTCACTAAAACGTTTCTATAGAAGGAAATGAGAGTACCCCGAGAAAACCCACGGACACGATGTTCTCCACGACAAGGTTACTTGGTCGGGGATGGAACCAATTACCCTATGCACCAGAGGTAAGTGCTCTACCGCTGTGTTTTCCTGCCACTCATAGCCATGTTCTAGTGATCAATGTAGTAATAGAATAAACATTGATAATTGGCTCCAGGAGTGCCTGAAGTACATTGCTTAATAAATCTCAATTGATGTAATGCAGAGTAGATTCAATTTTCTAATACTTACGTTTTTGAAAATATGAAATTCTATGTATCATATTACTTTTGTACTCAAAATGTGAATTATATCTTTTTCATTCCTTTCAGGCAGTGGGGAATTTCGGAAAGGATACCATGGACAGTATTGCATGTATCTCAATAACATGCGTGACAGCAGTTTTCCAAAAGAGTACTTTAAATGAAAGATGGAAGAAGATTGGATGCGGTGTCCTCACTCTGTGACTACGAGTATCCGTGAAGGACACTCATGCCTATCGTTAACTCCGAGAGAGAGAGAGAGGCTTAGTGGAGATATAAATAATTATTCACAAGAGAACACCAAATGTAGCTGTGTGATTATTTGGAATGTGAAAAGTAAATCTTCGTGTTTTAAGAAGGAGTTGTCTGTATTAGTAGAAACAGTAATTGTAAAGTTTTACATTGTACTAACTTTATAGACTGAAATTGATTTAAACTAGTCGCGGAGTAAAACAATACGCTTATTGAAAAAATATTAACGTGTAACAGATTCGCACTCTTGGCTTCATAGCAAAATATATTATTGTACATTAATAGCAACTTAGTAGTGGTGACGATAATGATGAGGCCATAGAAATTGAACGTTTTATGTGAAATATGTTTGGATTGTAAAATAAAAAAAAGAAATAAAAAAAATAGTTTATCGAAATATATGCAAATGTTATTTTGAATCTTCGAAGTGTGACCTTTTAAATGGCATTATTTTATTTGATTGTATTGCATTTTTAATATTCTCATTCTATTCTTCTATCCCGTCGGCTAAGTAAGACGATGGGATATAATGTGAAATAAATGTTCAGAGGTATTACATGATATGCATATTCTATCCTGCAGTTGCCTTAGCTAGCTTTAACATGTTAGACGGCTTTATTCTATTCACACTACTCTTAGGAGAGTAAAATTCTAAATACAATAACTACATACAGAACTCTCTGGAATTGTCCATATAGATATCAATATAGGTTTTTTCATATAAATATTTTGAGTTTTCGTTGTATGTCATATATGGTGCATTGAGAGCACAAAAGAATCAAGTACTTTTGTTTTTGTTAATTTAAATGCAACTCATGTTTGAGATATTTAATTGAAGTTCCCTTCATTGTTTATAGATTCATATGAAGATATTGTAAATACCTTTTGAATAAAAAAGTTTTGGTTCTAACCATGTACATAAAAGTACCTACAAACAGGTTTGTCACTTTCTCAGCTTTCTGAAGACTTGATTCCGTTGTGCTCTTAAAGCCTCATGATATTTGTAACAGATCACCAAAAACCAATAAATTTATTTGTTCACGAATTACTGTCATAATGGTTTGTTTTGGTTAGCGCATGTCCATAACAAAAATTAAATGGTGGCACCAGAAAGTTCACTGATTATCTTCTCATATATTCTGCTCTCTTACTTTTTTGAGTATTGTGCATCTATTGTGTGCAAATTTATAGTATGCATGCCTATACACTTAGCTATATAGCATGAAGACGTTAAGAGCGAAAATCACGCACACGACTGCAATATGCCCAGAAGTGTTTTATTATTATTATTATATCTAGTTCAATTTAAAGCAAAGGGAATTTGAGGAACTGAGCTCGGGTGTAATCCTGGGAGTAGGCGAGATGACAATGATAGGTTTATGTGGAAAATAACAAGAGTTTGAGAAACACACCCATACCCTGGGGTAGGTGGTCTCAACAAGTAGCTTTGAGTCACAATCGCGTAGGAATGGATCGCACTGCATAAAACCGTTTTTACGATATCAGATGACACATGCTTAAAATGAAGAAGGGGTCCAGTATTTGGACATTTCCAGGTGAAATCAGTCACGTCACAACAAAAGAGTATGCAGAATAGTTACTTCACTCAGGCGACATAGCTGAAAAGTAATAGTGAAGAACTGACACATCAAATACAAACACTATGTACAAAGTAATATTCACAGAAGGAGCAATTGTGGACTGTCAAGGATGAAGTGCTTTTCATTCTTTTCGGAGGTGCTGTTTCAGGCTTACAACCTCAAACGTGTCAAGCTAGAAAGGAACAGCAATATTAAGAGAAATTATATAGGTCACTTGTAACCATAAAACGGTTCACTGCTTCCAATTGTAATCGAAACTAGCTTGTAGTATCCACCTTTAACAAATTAGTATTTTTCGACATCTTGCACGCGTATACCCACCGCAGCAAACGTGCCTCTTCTCTATGGACACACACGAGTTGGTGAATAGCACCGTAGTAATATATATATATATATATATATATATATATATATATATATATATATATATATATATATATATATATATTCTAAGATATTTGCATCAAATTTTGCCTTTTTTAATAGACGCCAGTCTGTCTCCTCTTTCTGACTCAAATTTCTGAAGAGGTACTCGAACTTCTTTTACATGTGAACTCACGCATGGAATTTCGAGAAATAGGCAGGAAGAAAAGTCGTGTGTGGCAATGTTACATGGAAAATTTTAAAAAAAAACAGGGAAGACATGCAAATATTGTGAACATACATATTTTAAAGCAAGTGTTGACAAAATGGTGGGGTATCTGTGTTCTGGCAGTTACCCAACCTGATTTGCTTATAACATTTAGAAATTTAATCCGCCTTATGCAAAGTCGTTTTGACAAATGATTAGCGTCATGCTAAACGCCCGACATCTGAAGGAAGCATATATAAGTCGAACGCTTTAGTATGGTACTAATCACAAACCAGAAGGACTCTGCATATGGCCCAGTTTTCTTTATCATCTCAGACGAGTATGATCATTTCTAATTCATTTTCGTACTCATTGATAATTAAATTGCATCAAAGTGTTGCAAATGACTCATCTTCTGCTCCAACTGATATTTGATTCTTAAATCTGCGCCTTAGTTTGTCTTTTAACAATTCACTTACATGAAGGAGGTTAATGACAGCAGCCCGCCCCATTTTTTCCACACTGACCTAACACTAATTCGAGCTTACTACGACACTATGATTCGCCAGACTGATCATCACTCAGCACCTATAACGAGGAATTTAACTGATAGTGTTTCGAAGGATTGGTTGCGTTGTCGGCGGAAAACGAGTTTTACACGAGAATGACTTATCATACAGTGTTCAGTACTTAGTCCTGTACATGTATACCAAGTTTTATGCCGATCATCACGTTCTAACCGAAACATGTCCCTTGTTAGAAAAAAAATCGTATGGCTAGTTATATAAAATACAGTCAACGAATTTTATTTTTTTTAACCTCCAAATTGTTCAAAACCTAGAAGTATATCATAATAAATGAAAATAAAGTAATTTGTCATACTTTTCTTATAATTTGGAAAATAAAATAAAGAAATGGAAATAAATTCCTTCCCGGAAATTTATGTGCAAGAGAACAACCCGGGAATATTCCCGTTTTTTATTTTCCTTTCCACCGGAAATATTCCCACTGCCTATCACATCTCTTAAATGAGTTGATATTGGTAAAAGTTAACATTTTACGAATACAATAAACGAAAAAAATAAGTAGTGCAATTTAATTTGCGGTGGAAAACAATAATGATATCAAAACAAAAGTATAAAGATAACACACCAACCACTTTTCGTTCATTGTTACGCATATTATTATTATTTATAATAATAATAATAATAATAATAATAATAATAATAATAATAATATATAAAGTCAGTGGTAGCTCATGCCTTCAACAAGTATACAACAGTGGCTTTAAACACATTATACATTTCCAATGGTCTTTGTTAGGTCGGGCTTTATATTTGTGAAGAAGAAGAAGAATTACTAATTTTTTCAATAAGCAATTATTCTGTATCATATTAAAACCTGATCGTATATTTGATTGCAAGTACCATCTGTAATTGCCGGGAGAGTATCCTTGAAATATCGAGTAGAGTGGATGTTATGACGAGTGCATCGTGCTTTGTGTGTCCTGTGATGACGAGAGTTCTGTGGGGTTTTCTATACATATTTACTACACTTACACACTTTTTCCCCCTTACACTTTCATATATTCTTTTCTTTTTTCTACACTTTTCCCCAGTCATTTTACACTCCTCACTTTTCTCTACCTCTTGTTCTGTTGAACTTGGCCTTCAGAACCCTTTATCTGTTCGAAATTCTCTCCTTATTCTGACCTATTCCTATTGTACCATACTTCTCTCCAAAATATCACAGAAGAAACAATTAAAAAGAAAGCGCAGGAAAAGTGTTATGAAGAAGTTGTCAAGAAGAGCAGTTTGAAAGGAACATAAACATATAAAAGGAGTTATGAACAAACAAATTATATGAACAATGATTTACAAAGCATTTTACTCTTCAAAGCCAGATCTGGGATCCTTGAAACTGGGGTAAGATTGAAAAACTTTAAAGAAATGAACGAAAAATGTCAATTATGTTTTAAAGAAGATGAAACATTAGAACACTTATTGTTAAAATGTGAAGAAACCCTAAAAATCAGGGAAAAATGGAAACGGATCGATTAAATGAAAAAAGAAGGAAATTTGGTTAAATTAGCTTGGAGGCTAGGCTCTAATGTAAATGGAAGGGAATAAGTGAGAAAGAAATAGAAAAAAAAACAGAGAGAACTTCTTGAATTTTGGTGGAAAAAGAAAATGGAAAACTTTAAATGAAAAAAGAGTAGTAGTATCTTTCTCTTTTTTTTCTTTTTTTTTAATGCACCAAACTTCCGAAGAGAAAAAAGGAAAATACCTTGAACCTGAAATTTGACTTTTGCCTGTTTGCGACACTTCTTTTTTTACGTATTTTCGCTTTATCATACTTACTACTTTCTATCTGTTTTATGACTTTGTACACATCTTGTTATTTTTTATCATTTTTCAACTATTCTAATCTTTACATTTTACATGTTTAATTACCTTTCTAAATTGCCGATATTCTTGTTCAATACAGTGATAATGATACTATTCAAAACTTTTGTGATGCTTACTACAAACAAACAATCAATTGTCGAGAGCAATTGTGGCTGATGAAGAAGAATAAGAGGAAGAAGAATAAGATTGGAAATATAAAGTTGCTTTTGTGAGCGTAGTTGTAAATCATTTCATTAACACTGGCAACCTAAAATATAAGGGGAGTATAAGAACAGTGTTAAATTCTTAATATATTTCAATTCACAATGGCTGGTAAGACGTCTGTTAAGTTGGAATTGATGTGCAAAGAAGAAATTGCTTATGACTTATCTCATGATGATCCGCTCGAAGGGAGAGGGTGGATATACGAAATAATGAATGATAAAAAAGAGTTAATATTATCTACAACGGAAGGAGAGGTATCAGTGGACAAGGATACAGCTATGTGCTCTTTGGATGTGAAACTAAACGTTGATAGGGTGAAACCAGAATTAGCACTAGAAGAAGATCCTGCATTTGAAAGTAATATAGAAACGCTAAGAAAAATTGTGGTTCAGGAGACTTGCGCGTCGTATTCTAATGACTCACAGCAATTAACAACTAAAAGTTTAAATTTAGTTCGACCAGAAAGATAATGTTCAATTTTTATTAACTAATTCGTTTAGATTGATAATACGGTTACATGGTTTCGGAAATTTTGTTAGTTAAAGCAATACTTTAGGAGAAATATTTAGGTATGGGAGATATCATGAACGTAAGTTAGTAGCCTACAATTTGGAAATGACATGGCACACATAGACTAGCTGTATACCAAATAAAGAAAATAATAAGATTGATACCATCCATGCAATTCTTATGTAGTTCATATCTTTATAAAATAATTATTTCTTTATTATTAGTTACACATTTTTCACTAATTGTTCCACATATTTAAAATATGGGTGCTGGATGATATTGTTTTATTTATATAGAGACTTATGTAAAATAACAATAAATGAGAATGGTAATTATCCTAAAATTTTACAAATGTAAAACTGTAATGTATTATATTCGAACATAAACTATCGACGTTTGTGATTTTATTTAGGATTTAGCTCAAATGTGTATAGCCTGATTTTTCCGGTGGGCTTCGAAAGACATAAGTAAAATACAAGCTAAAGAATATTTTACCCAACAATGGATGTTCATTATTTGTAGAGGTCCATACATCAGTCCATTTCATAGCTGCACTCATTTTTTCAAGGAAGTCGACTTTTTACATTTCCATGAAACTTTTTTAGTGTATGGACCTGCATTTATCAATATGGGATTACTTTAGGGGCTTGGTGAACGTACAGAATATATGAATTATTGTAAAAACGACGCTAACCAGATGTGCTAGATGGCCGGTAAAAAAAAAGATTGCTATGCAGATTAGGGCATTACGCAGAATGTGGGTAAACAAGTATAGCGCAAAATTCTGTATTTAGGATGACTTACATGTCTTACGTGTTCAATGTGTTCTTGTATGTTCCTAAGTATTTTATAGGTAACATCCTGAAATGCTTTCTTTGCTTGTATATTTGTGTTCCAAAGTAACACAATATATTATGAACGTATCTTCTTAATTATATGGATCCCTTCATTCCCAAACATTTTCATAGTTCCGTGTTATGATTTGCCACACTAAATTTTGATACTTCATTTCGCTTACAGTGGTTACTAGCTAAGGTTGCTTGAAATGACAGGTTGCCTCACACGAAGTAAACAAACATCACACGTGACGTCACTGAAGGCCGGTTGACCCACGCGAATATTCTGTTGCTTGTGTGAAGCGTACTTTTTCCCGCAATTTTGGATGCTTTTTAAAATCAATAGAGCGGGTTAGTATAAAATTGAATTGAGAAGAAGGGTCAGTTATTAATCAAGAGCCTCTAAAAGCTCTGATAGAATCAGGGGTGGATCCTGGACGGACTTCTGGGAGGGGGGGGGGCGGTGGGTTGTAATACTTATACTTAGAGCTACTTTTAAAAGCTCCAAACTCTGGGATGGGTTTTATTTATATATAAAATTAAGAAAAGTTTCCTCTTGTGGGGGGGGAGCCGATCGCCCCCTGGAATCCGCCACTGGATAGAATTGGCATCGAGTGAAATAAATGTTTGCCCTAAGATTAACAATCTCCATATGGAATGTAAGGGTACTCAAAGGCAAAATGTGAAATTGGCTTCACAGTTGCTGTCCCACACGATTGATACAGCTCTAATACATTATAAACCAGGTAGTAACAACGAAGTAACAATGAAGGCGGCACATTTTATCGAACTAGTAAACGACTGGTTCGATGTACTGAATGTTTCATCCAATAAAGAAGCGATAAATTCATATAAATCCCCTTTTGGTAGACACGAAGACGTACAGAAACAGAAACTACAAGATTTTTATGATGTTATGAGCTCTATGAAATGCACAGGAAGAACAAAACAAGTGCTATTTCAGAAAGACATATTAATGTCTATAACGCAATTCAAATGCTCCTCCAAGACTTGAGAGATTATGACCTAAAGTATATTCTCATAGCCAAAGTTAACCAGGACGCACTTGAAAGCTTATGAGTATTTTCTCAAATAAGATATCGAGGAGGTTTTGATGACCATCCGTCACCTTTTGAATGCTCTATACAGGCTCCGAATGGTAGTTTTAGGGACAAGCCCAAAGATATTTAGGATAAATATGTGTTCTACTGACGTTACACATGAAGAATTTGTTGCTTCATCCGCTCTAAAAACTCTTGCGGAAGACATAGACAACGTAGATGAAATGGAAGGCGAATAACTACAATGGACTCTCATCTAACTGTAAGTAGTGATACTGACACAGCTAGCAAGATTGGATCACCAACAAAAGAGTTTCAGATAGGTGATACTTCTGAAGGCAGCTTGAATTATCTTGCTGGATGGATAGCCACGAAGCATAAGAAAACATATCAAAATTTGGGACTAAGAACACGAGACCAAACACCATCATGCCATGATTACATTATACCAGACTGGGTCTCACATTTATCACACGGATATTTGACTGTTCCAACTGATACTTTCTTCAAGCAAGCTAAGAAAATAGAAGTAGTATTTTTTAGAAATTGTTGGAGGGAGCATTCCCAAAGGCAAAGGTATAGTAATAAATATCTCTAACAGAATGGTACTTAGGCTATATGGAGAGGGCATTGGTTCAAGTGTCATGAAAACTTCTGTAAAGCAGCGTATACTCATTCGTAGAAGACATATTAATGAAAAATCGAATGAGAAAAAGAAATTTTTGAAAACGAAGACATAAAAAGTTAGGTAAAGTGTGATTCGTATACTTTTCAAAATGGTTCACAGGCCTCTAGGGGAATCTTCCATTAAAAAAAAAAAGATCACGCGCCATACACGGTACTTCAAGATGGTGTGGAAATCTGTGTGTTTAATAATAATAATAATAATAATAATAATAATAATAATAATAATAATAATAATAATATAATGATAAAAATAATAATAACAACAATAGACCCCTATTATTGTTGAAGTCACAGGTTCGAACACCACTAATGGTAATTCTGAAAAAAATTTCAGCATTTCTCCTCAATCTCACCGGGATATACGGGAATGGTACTCTTTAAAAATAGGCGCCTGCCACGTCCTTCAATCGCAAAATGCGCAACAGATGCATGAATTTCTTAATAAATTATATTAATTAACTAATAATTATAAAAACAAGAAATCCATTCTGGCATGGGCCTGTATGCGGTAGGTAGATATCGAAGTATTGTAGATTTTAAAGAAACTTATTAATTTCCAATGTACAAAGTTTGTTTGATTCGGATAAAAACGTGTTTAGTCACGAACGCTCTCGCCTTCGGTTCGAGCGGTCTCGGGTTCGATTCCCGGTGGGGGCACTCGGTCGAAAAAGTGTAACAGGTTTTTCAGCCTAGCGACTTTGAATGAGGTTTCCTGGGTTTTCCTCATTCACCACCATAACTTATAACTCCCAGGCCGCTTCCTTCCTTCTCTTTCCCGGATAGTGTGCTCGCCGAAGGACGTCATCCGTCAAACGTGACGGGCTAAATGGCCATAAGATGCCGAGAGCCCTGAAATCTACATCCTAAATCGGATAAAAACTCAGCTGCTAGCTTAAGTTAACACAACTGCTTTGGGGGGGGGGCGGAGGAGGCTAGACTCCTGGACCCTACAACGATTTGACCTATCTTTGACTGTGACCAATATTTTACTCCATACTAATTATGTGTGAAGTTTGATTTGATTCAGTTGACAAACGCGACCGGTATCGTGTACCAAAAAGCGTTTATCACTGCAGCGGTCGCGCGTTCTACTATTGTAGAACAGGTGTTTTATTTTTAGAATCCTGAGCAATTGGCAACACGCTCGACCTCAAGCGGTTATGTACTTTTCTCCGAAAACCTTCTGTACATTGGAGTCAATTTTCAGCGCTTGTTCTTGCACCTGCTCACATTTGTTCCATGATTTCATAAGTGTTCTACTATTGTAGATCGCGCGACTATTGGCGTACATGTTTGTTTCGTATTAGTGATTTATTTCGTTTTACATTTTCACGTTATTTTTGTGGAATACGTGTTTGTAATATATGAAATGTCAGTGCATGAGAGAGAACAAGTGTGTCTTTAGTTAGAAGAGGCAGAAAGTGACTGTGAAAGTGCATTTGGGATTGAAGACATGTCAAGGAAGATTTTGATGAAGAAAAAGTGGAGTCCAGTGAAACCGAAGATGTACGAGGCAATATACCGGAGGAAGATACCAGTACAAGCCAGTGTTGAAGTCATGGATCTTGCTACACACCTTCTTTCGATACGAGTGCGTTTTATATTGCTGGAGAGAAGAAAGTAGAACCTTCTCGCTGGTATGTAGATCCCTTAATGCCAAGAAACTCAAGAACTCGCAATTTCAATATAATACCAGCTTTTCATAGGCTTGGCCCACAAGGCATCTTTTGTATGCCTAATTGATGATGAATTGATGAAAAAACGTAGCTGGTGTTAATGCTATTAATATATTTAGAGCAAATAAGAATAATCAGAATGTCAGACGAAAGAATTTCCTCAATGATATAGGCTTTGATCTAGGTTGATAAAATCAGCAAGAAGACAACTTTAGCCGTGGAATTCTTGCCAAACAAGCTTCGACGCAGAGGAAACTTCTGTTTGGCTTCAGTAAAGGTGTTCCATTACCACAAGACGGAGATTCTGTGTTTGGAAAATGTTTCCTTTGTGGCCATTCTCGCAACCAGTCAACAAGTAAAAACTTTTGGAAAATGCCAAAGATGAGTGCGACCAGACTAGCAGAAAAGCGTGTGAAACGATTGTTTGGAGTAGGCAGTCATTCAAAAAGAGTACATCAAATCATTCTACCTGTACGATGTATAACAGAAAAAGATTTATGCTGTTATATGATAACTTATACCGGAACACTTGTTCGATGTTTAGTTCAACTTTGTTATGTATTAAATACGATACACTAAATGTTTATTACTGTCAATGTTCTTGTATTAATCAAATAAAACAATTTTAAAATACTTTAAAACGTGTACAGTACTATAACTAACATACCCAAGACCGAATACCGCTAAAAATCATATCGCTATACAAAAATACTGATGTTCTACAATAGTAGAACGCGCGACCACTCACGTAAAGGTGGAGGGCGCGACCAACGCAGTGTTATATATATATATGCTGAAGTACTGATTGGTCGTAATCTGCATTTCTGAGCATTTCATTCACTTCATAAATATGTTAGGATGATACTTGAGTTTAATTGCATATTATTATTATTTACGAACCTCTGCATTTCTTTCCTCCGTTATTTGGGTATTTACGCGTTGAATGAGGAAGAAAATGAAGAAATTTCGTCGCCTACTTCATTTTTTCTTTTCAATTTCTTTACCCGACATTTCATTTTTTTTCAACTTCTTTACCAGACACAGCAATGTGTACTAATATTTTACAATATTTTACAGTAGTGAAATACTTTACAATAAAGAACAACAATGCTAATAACTTCAGTAAAAATGCAACGTTCGTAGGCAAAAGTAGTTGATTTTTGCCTGTATTTTCTGCCTTCGCAGGGAGAAAGCGGGCCTTCAGTGACGTCACGCCGCGATGTTTATCCCGTGTGAGGCAACCTGTCATTTCAAACAAGCTTGGTTTCTACCTACCTTGACAAGGGGTTACTTTGCACATCGGGCATTACTTCCCACAAAATATGAAGAGAGTTTCTCAGTCCTCCGTCGGTAAAACCAGGAACTGTATACACGAAGTTCAACTACCCCTACGATAGAACATGTAACTTTATTTTGGTGTTAATTTTGGGGGGCAGCATCAGTTCTAATTACAGTGAGGGTTTGATGTTGTAGTGGTATGGAAAGCAGTCACTGTAAAAACCGCCAAATTTTAAAAGAATTTCCGTCAATGTTAAGTCAGTTTCGTTATATTATACAACGTAACTTGCATTATACAGCGTAACTAATAACCGTTTGAACATTTTAATACAAATAAATGAGTTAAAAGGTGGTTAAGCCCTACGGAGCGCTATTCTGTATGTAATTAGTTGACAACACAGGTTGTAAGTTATTCATAAAAAATACAGATTAATGAATTGGATCCTAAAACCAACGGTGCTGACAATCTCTTACAGTTGAAGCTTGCCGGGTCCCTGACGATTCGAATGAATCGCTTCTACCCTAAGACCTTACATACCACCCTAGTTGCATGCCTTCGGCATTCAAATCATGACAAATCAGGGTTAATTTTCGAACCCCAATTGGGCTCTCAACATTCAGTCCTTGAGGAGGCATTTTAAGAAAATAAATATAATGATAAGGACGACAAGAAATACACCCTGGGAGGAGATTTAATGCTACAGCCTCACATTTAATTTTTCAATTTTTTAATCATTAGTATTACTTCAGGCCCGTTCGTACCTACAAAATTGGTAGGTTTAAAAATGTAACCTTTTATAGAGCGCTAGCTAATATTTACGTGTGGCTTACAAGCAATTGCACTTATCTTTATCGAGAATAAAGTCACATCCGAGAGCATTTGTCACAATAGTGAAACACAATATTAATAATTACAAACAGTAATATTAACTTGTTCATTAAACATTATTGTTGTTCAGGGCCTACTCGTACGTAGCAATCTTAATTTTTTCTCATAACATAAACCTTAATTTTACAATATACTGCCTAACTGACGTAGGCACTCCGTACTATCGATACATCATAGTATCCGGTGTTTATGGTAGTAAAGGGTACCGTGGAATCGTAAACGAGCTTCCCTTTTTCTTTTTCTCGAGACCGGTTTATGATTCCTGGCACAAGAATACAAGAGTTATTTTCAAACATCAAAAAGAATAACATTTAATTTACTTTCTCTAAATCCAAATCAAAACTCTAATTATTTTCTATAAATCCAAATCAAAACTAATTATTATATCAAAATCTAAAATCCGAACATCAAATTTATTACTATTATACTTTTCTCTAATTATGCCAAACATTAAAAATTAGAACAACATTTTGAAATTTCATCAATTACTGAATCTGCACATTCGCTGTGACCCAAGCAGGCGTCGCACTGGTTTCATCACTTTAATTTTATAACAAAAGTAGGGATGTCCCTAGGGGATGAACTATATTTTAACTTTCAACTCTTCTTAACTTATAATATCGCTTTCTCTGAAGTCAATTAACTTCATTTATCATTAGTCACATTGAATGCACGTTGACTTTTCATAGTAGACTGCATATATATATCGAACGACGAACAAATCAACGAGCAACTTTATCAAATTCAAGGTTATTGTCAATTACTTTCAATATTATACTAAATTGTGTTAAACTTACAGTACTTTGACGGCGACTTAATCTTACATTTCAAATTTCGCATATTTTCTCGTTATACAATCACAACATCAGATGAAAAAAATTCACTATCTGAAGAACACATTTTTTTAATTACCCAAAATTTTAACTTTATGATTAATTGTAGTTATTACTAGTACTTCTCTAATTATGTTCGTAATTATCTCTAATTGTGTAACATGTCTAAATGCTTGATTGTATGGGGACAGCAAAATGTTAATATAAACATAAAGAAGAATGATTAAAAACTCAAAACAAGATTTGATAATAAAATTTTATTATGAAGTATGGTTCCCAAAACTGAAAAGACCTGAAAAAAAATACAAAACTTAAACATCCTAATAAGAAATCGATACTGAAAGTCCGCATCCAAAACGGGATAGCCATACTTTTCAAAAGTTGTGCGGTATTATTACAATTTCAAAGTCCGAAATCGCGTTCTAAATCAATTACCTGTTTAAAATTTCCAATGGTGTACTTCCTCTCCTTTCAACATTCATCTTTCATCTCCAAAAGCTGTAAGGAAACCATAAAACATGACATCTAAGTGAACGTATTTGATTGTAGAGCGATATTGATGGTTTCTTGGACTGGTGCGTCAGTGGCGGTGGGCACACACTTTAATCTGAAAAGTAACCTTCGAAATTCGGGGAAATAATCAAATAAATAAACAATAATCCTTTTTTCATAATCTAAATATTTAAAAGTTCAAACTCGGTATTTCTGATTTCTCATCTCTTCTGGTGTTTAGCCTAAGTTCGGGTGAAGTTCACTCTTTTTTGTGCTAAGATTTTAATTTTCCATCTGTGCCGGTTACGCTTGTAAGCTGTAATTTAGCACGTTTACGTGTACTTTTCCAGTTAGTTTAATTATTTTTGCGGAACTTTTCTCCTTTATACAGCGCATTTACTAAACATCCACGTAATGACAAGCCGTCCTTCACGACGTTTGGATTTACGCTGCTTTGCGATACCTGTCATAAGTTTCTTTTTAGGTTTGCGCTTACTATTACTATATTTTGCCATGTAGTTTACTATACAATGTTCGTACGTGTTTTCGCTTAAGCTTTTTAGTAGTCTTCGGAGTCGATGTATACTTCTTCCGCATGTTTAACTCGAAATAAGCTCGCCTAGAGCTCGACTTTAATTAGCACGTAGTTCGTCTTTGACCGAGTTTAGTGCGTTCCGAATTACGCTTAGCAAGACACTTTTCTTTTATTCTCAACTTATTTCCTACTGTACGCCTAATGTGTGGTTGTGCGTGCTGAGAATACGCCGTACGTGGAGGTCGACGAACATTGTTATCATCATGAGCAATCAATTTGTCTACATTTTGAGTAGCACTACACTTCAATTTTCGTTCTTTACAATTTCGCAATAGTGAAGTACTAGCTTGAAAATTCAAACATTTCTTCAACTGAAAATTAATACATGTTGCATCTGATGTACTGATATGATCACGTCTGCTCATTTTAATTTTACTGAATATCCTCCTCGAAATCGAGTTTACGTTAATAATGTATTACGAAAACTCAACTAGGTATCATTGACCATCTTATTTTTCTTCTTAACCTTGGTGTTACATTTCGGTTATATAACGGAAATATACTTTCGACTGCGTGTGCTTTATTGGAAGTGTTGCTTTTACGCTTGTTTACGGTAAACATTTCTGACCGATATATTATGTACGAGACCTTCACTACGTAAAACAGAATTTGCTTGGCGGGTCTGTTGTGAATTTGAAGTCGTTTCCTTCTACAATACTCAAAGGTGATAAAGTCCTAATAGATTTGCAGCACTAAAATGCAACTTACGTTAGACATGCACTTTTAGAAAGACAAATTTGAATTTGTTAAGTCGCGCAAAACCATTTGCCTGCTACACAAAACCAACAACACTGTAACTTCCTTATCACACAAAATCATCAATTGAAATCTCAAGCCTTCCCTGGCTTTTTCGAGAGGGCGGATACGCGCAACCTGAACGCTACAGCTTATCATGTGTGAAACATCGGTATCCCTTGCCGGCAAAACAATTACATTAGAAACAATTGTCTACAGGTACGCGTAACGATTCTTCTTTTTCGCTATCCCTACACTGCATATTTCCTTTTCCTGACTGTAATCGACTTTCTGGTTTATTTGGCACATATCTTTCACAACTTGGGCCGGCGCGAATTCAAGAGTATTTACGGTTTCTTTTCCGCCTTTCACTCTTTTATTTTGTTGGTTTGCCTACACTCGAACTGTGCCGTTTGCATGTATTCATAGAACACAGTGAGACCTTTCTTTCATTCCGCTACACTATTTTTAAACCCAGCAGTTACTGAATCAGCATGATTAGTCGCGTTAACTTTTTCAGAGCGTACTTCGGTTAAGGAGTTATTGGCTACTTTGATATTATTACGTAAGCTGTCTGCTTTGGCATTCAATTCGTTTTTTTTTCCTACGCTCAAAATCGTTTCTGTTAAAGGCTGTTGAATTTCACCTACTGATTCATGTATTCTTTGTCCTAGGCATCCAATATTCATTACCATTTTTGAGCAATGGTTTGTAATTTTTCTCTAATTCTTCTGTCAACATTGCTTGAAATTGTTCTAAAACACTAGCCTCCATATTTATATGAATTACGAGCAACTAATTCAGAGTACAAAAATGTAAATGTCTGAGATTAATACGAAAATAAGAAACATGCACTTATAACATGAAACACTAAGAATTTTGATATTACGACCATTAACAACCAATCCTTCTTTTCACAACTCAGGTTTCACTTTGCAAAGTGCTTCAATATAAAATTAACACAGATATAAACCAATACCATATATAAAATATTTTCTATAACTATTCTATCAGACCTTGATTCCATTTTGTACTAATACACAATAACACGCTGAGCAAGGCCATGTGATATGTAAAAAAAAACAGTATCACGTGACAGTTTCTACACAATAACTCTGTCTTCATCAGATCTCCACTCCTTCTGGCTGCTGGGAGTTGGTCCTCACCTATATATACTGTCCGGAGAACAATTTTAATTAGGTTCCTCCCCTTCTTTAAAAAGTAACACTTGTCTGGCTTTCACTTTCACTTTTTAGCTGCACACGTGTCCAATTAAAGGTTTACTTCTTTCCGCTGGATGCGTCCTGTCCTCTAATTTTCCTTATTTTCCTTGTATTTTTTCTCTTTCTTTCTTCTTCCTTTTTATTCCTTCTTCTTTAAGCAGAATCTTCTCTCATTCCTTATTTACGGAGAATCTTGCATTCCAGTTCATCACCTTGCGTCCTGCTTTCATAATCTCTCTGGCTTCCTTCCATTTTCTCACCAAAGTTCTGTTCTCTACTTCTATGACCTCTGCTCCTTCCCACCCTATCCCTTGGTTTATTTCTTTCTGATGCTTGTAAATCGCATTGTTGTCCATTTTCAATCTTACATCATCCTGGTGCTGTTTAATCATTTTTCTGCTTTTTTATTGTTTCTCCTATTTAAATTTATTTACACTCCTCGCATCTTACTCTATATGTTACTCCCCCTTGATCTTTGTTCGCTATTGCTTTTCTCTTTTTTCTCCTGACTATTTCAATTATTCTGCTTCCTCTTTTCCTGTACGTTCTAATTCTTGCTTTCCGAAACATTCTGTATATGTTCTCTGTTTGTTTCCACAGTTATTGTGTTGAAACTGTCACGTGATACTGTTTTCTTTTTACACATTATCACATAGCCTTGCTCAGTGTGTTATTGTGTATTAGTATTAAAACATTTACTCTTATTCATAAATGCACATGAAGGTGCATAGTGTAAAACATGTATGTATGTGTGTATACTCAATCAGCTGTTTGCTATCCACTCACATCTACATAGAATTAAAAGTCAGCAAGAAAAATTTTTATGAGCTACATTAATCTCTATGTTGCTCTCAAGGTCAAAACATATTTACTTAACTTACATGGAAAATCTACATTACTTACTTTTTTTTTATCTATCCCTCTGCTTTATTTTTAATTAATTGTGTTCGCCGTATATCTGATGGAAATTGACTGTCGACACTAGGCTAATCAGATTGAAAACTCAACACGTTATCTGTATAACTAGTGGTATTGTAAAAGCAGTTGTAGTAAGATTGCTATAACTTAATCCGGAAAACGGTCTCCATGTGGTTGAAATCGTGTTTTTTGGTAGTTGTTAGATTCTTGTAAATATAATCGTAACCTTCACATTGATTTTCGTCTTTTTCCCAAAATTTGTCACTTGTTTATTGCATTTATCCCAGCTTTGCTACGGCAGTGGGACGTAATATTGAGGTCTCAAATTTTCAGTAATAATAATAATAATAGTACAGGTAACAAATTCCGTATGAGTACACATTGTATTAAAGCACGTAAAATAACCCGTAGCGTAAGCCGTAAGTTACAAAATAGTCGGGATTGGAGAGAAGTGTCAGAACCAACAGCACATACCCTCTCGATACGTTCCTACAACTAGCTTCATGTTATAACGGAAGGTTTCCCTACAAATAGCTAAATGTTATAAAGGAAAGTTAAATGTTATAACGGAAAGTTTCGAGGTAATTTTCGTGTAGAAAGTAGGGATTCTGAACTTACAAGAGCCGTAATTAAATTTGTTTTTAAGTAATGGTTATGCTGGCTATGCTACAGAAGATGTCGAAAGGGTTTCGGGAAAGGGGTTCCGTACGGTCATGAGACACCTCTACAGCTACTCAAATTTAAACGAAAGATTTCGGCAAATATTCCGTGCAGAATATATTCTACTGTACGTTTTTAGGAAAATAACTGTAAAAAAAAAAAAAAAAAAAAAACTGAATATAATTGAAAACTAAAGCTTGTAATAAACTAACTTGTGAAGTTTCCAGATGTAATTGTAAAAGCTTTGCTACAAAAATATATACACAGATCAAAATTCAGTGAGTTCTGAAATACAAACTAAGAAAATGATGTATACGATTCAGTCTACAGAGCAATTGTTGCTTAAAGAGTGGCATATACTATTTCTAGAATCGAGATAAGATGAGAAATGTTTACGATAGTTTTGGTCTCGTCTCGATTCTCATCTCCAAAGCATGACTATAGTGTGAGTTAACCTTGTCCCGTCTCGAATTAAAATGTTCTTCGAGATAATTGTTATTATTGTTAGTATTATTCCTGAAAATTTGATAGTTCAATTGCTGAAACAAACGAGTATTTAAATATTTGAATGTAATGAAGCGTGTGTTATCACCGATCTATTTCCATCAAAATTCCTAAAGTAAAAAAAAAGAAAACAAAATGCTTGACGTGTATTCGATCGAAGAACCTCGATACTACTGGTCAAGCCCCTAAACCACTGAACCACGATCACAACGCTGTAAATGATTCGTTTTTAGTCTTGTTACTCTAAGTTTCTCTGCCTCAGCTTGGAAAATTGTATGTAATTTTTTAATTCCCTTCAAAACGCCTTTCGTGTTTCTCTTATGATCATATAAGTGAATGATCTTCGGTACAGTTTCTATTAATACGTTGAGTTGTTCTTAAACCTTTGGATCGCAATTTGTTTTTTTCTCCACAGGAAACTACAGATAAGACAGATTTAATTCTCATACTGTCCATTTGTGTCAAGGCATCTGACAATACCTGGTCATAGACTTATATCCGCCACGATATAAATGATAGTCTAATTTGATATAGTGATACAAACTACAGCAACTTATTTTGAGACAATAGTGATATGGTACTCCATTTCATATTTCTACAATATTTAATGTAATGAAACATGTAATATAGCGTAACTTTATTATGTAATATAGCGAATGATTACATGTTTTTTTGCTACTTAATCATTATCTCCATTTACATTTCATTGTTTGTTGAATTTGTTACAGGCGCGATAACATCTTTGCTTTCCACGGAATAGGGAATACGTTTACTACATTAAATAAAGCCATTTCTCATTTTTATGAGGAATCTGATACTGCGATGCAGTTTGGCAAAGGATTTCATCGTTCATCGTGACACAGGAAAGTGAAAAAAGTCATACGTCCCAAAATAGTGATAAACGCTCTACTCAAAGTTCAACTATATCAAGTGGTGAGTTAGTGCATTCAGGTGAAAAATCTCACATATGTGGAGTATGTGGAAAGGAATTTAGGGTATGTTCAAGTTTGGCTAGACACATCTTAATCCACACAGGAGAAAAGCCTCACACGTGCCAAGAGTGTGGTCAGGCATTCAATCAACGATCGACTTTGGCAAAACACATGTTAATCCACACTGGAGAAAAAGTTTACACATGCGAACAGTGTGGTAAGCATTTAATCGACGTTCAAATTTGGCTAGACACATGTTTATCCACACAGGAGAAAAACGTCACACCTTCCAAGAGTGAGATAAGGCATTTTATCAACGTTCAAGTTTAGCTGCACACATGTTAGTCCACACAAAAGAAGCTTACACGTGCCAAGCGTGTGGTAAGGATTTAGACTACCTTCAAGTTTGGCAACATTTATTTAATTCACATAGGAGAAAAGGATTACAGATGCCAGGAGTGTGGTAAGGCATTTAATCGAGGTTGCAGTTTAGCATCACACATGTTAATCCACACACGTGCCAAGAGTGTGGTAAAAAATTTAATCAACCTTCAAGTTTGGCTACACACATGTTAATCGACACAGGAACGAAATATCACACATGCTACGAGTGTGGTGGCGAATTTAAATATGGTTTAAGTTTGGTTACACGCATGTTAATCCATAGAGGAAAAAAAGGTCACGTATGCTAAGAGTGTGGTTAGAAGTTTAATCGAAGTTCAATTCTGGCTACACATGTTAATATGCATTAGTATGCCCTGAGTGTGTATGTCATTTGATATACGTTGAAGTTTGGCTAGAGACATGTTATTCCACACAGGAGTAAAACATCACACATATCAAGAGTGTGGTAAGGCATTTAATCTACGTTCGAAATTGGCTACACACATGTGATTCCACACAGTAGCAACATCTTACATTGCAAAAACCCTGGAATAGAATTTATTCAAAGTTCATACGTGCTGAGCCACATAAGATCTAATCCTCACACGTGAGAGGTGTGGAAGACGATACAGTCTACGTTCAAACCTTGAAATGCAGTTTCAGACATGTTTCGCTCATGACTAAACAACCATATTTACGGCACAGACTGTAAAATTATTTGTAACACTTTGTACATTTTTGAAGTATAGTTTAAAGGTGGTTTTCTGTTCACTGCACTTTTGATCTGCATTCTACTGTACATCGCCACATTAAACGCAAATATAAAACATCTGATTTGGCACACTTCTCTAGCGCGGGATTACGTTGTCCAAGTCACTCTCACTCTTTTCTTGCCATCTGAGTTGAATATTGTAAATTATTTTAATTGAGTGTTCTCTACCACTAAATGATAACGACATTTCACTGCATCTCCAAATGTCATACACAGACTCTAGCCGTTGCCTTCCTACTGGGTTTACAATGGACATGATAAAGCATAGAGATAGCACAAATATTTTTCCCGAAGCAGTAGCACGAACTTTAACTTTCTTGCGGTTTGATGCCGTCTTTTTATATTTTATGCATAGACGATCCTAAGTACATACAAAGATTTGTTACTGCCAAGCTTAACATACAGATTAACAGTGTGGATAACTTCATTATTCAAAATCTATAAAAAAAACTGTTGACCCTCTAACCAAAAGTTTTCCACATATCTTTCATTGCCCGATTACCTAGTCCCCCTCTGGAGCTATACCAATGCATAACTTGTCCATATTACAGTAATATATCGAAAAAGTAAATGTCACCTATATCAACAAACGCTTCCAAACTCAGCACCCTTTATTCATGCAATATATACTCCCTCACTTTAGACCCCACACGAAATCGCTATCAGCATACTCCTTGTCAATAAGATTTACGCTCTGTCAGTACACTTTACCCTCGTGAGGTTCATTGTTCTTAACCGTATAGTAGTAAGGGGAAAAAATTTTTATGAATGGTTACATTTTGCCTCCTGGACCCAGGAACATTTTTGTGTGATAAGATGTGAACTAGGATTTAAATTCGTATTACATTTACAATATTAAATACAACACCAGACAGTGGATACGCTTTAAGCGAAACTGTACATTTTTATTGAGGCAATACCTTTCTTGTTAAAATTAAGTTCGGATATTATGTGACGTTTTTATTGCTTAAATAGCGGTACAGAAAATAAAATATTTATTAACTAGAAAGAAGTAAACCAGGATTTCTCCTAATAGCGGTATATTCACGTTTCAATTCTGCAGCAGTCTCCACACATCATTTTTGCGTGACTTAGGCAAATCAACTTACAGCACTTTTGGCAAAATATCTAGCCTTACTGTGTTTATACATGTAACATCGGCCTCGCTTTCCTACATGAGAAGGTACAGAAGCATCTTCTGGAGTCAATCCGAAAAACCTTGATGTGTTCACTGAATGTATAACATCACTATTAGTCTGTTATTCATTTTAGAAGTGATAAAATCACGTTATTTGCCATCGTGTAGTGTTTCTTTCTTCGCCATATTTAGCAGGTATCTGGTCTACTATGTCCACCCCACCTTTAGTATCGTTGTAAAATGTGACGATATCTGGCTTCCTGTTATCTCTGGTACTCTCATCTAATTTGACGTGATTGTGCATACTAGAGATCAGCACTAAACACAGATTTTTCTTAGATGCATACGAACCAATGGTGCAGTTCTAATGAAAACCAAATACACTACTGTATTCTTTCCTCCGTTTGGCATTCACAAACGTGGGGGCAACACTCTTGTTTTTACAAATTGTCCCTATAACACTAGTTAACAAAGATTTTGTTACATAAAAGGAAATACTTGTTCTTAATGGAACTTTTTGCGGTGAATTCGAATATGCACTCGGTTTTTCTCCGTCACGTACGATTTTCCCGTAACAGAGGGATTTTCGGGAAAATCCCTCAAAAATTTCCCTTTTCGTTTATTTTACACCCCAAGATCTTGTCCCCTTGCATATACTAACATAGAAATAATACCTAAGTATACTTTGATTCATATTTAACAAACCCTCCAAGTTTCGTAATAATCGCTTTATTCTTTCTAGAGAAATAAATATGTTTGTATGTATACTGTGTGTACTGTTTATTGCACCTTTTAGTAATGCTTTCAGATCTCTTAAGTTGAGGTAAAACGTTTTGCTTTATTACCACAAACAGATATATAAAATATAATACAATATAATTTACAAGTGTGACAATTTACAATAAACAATAATACAAATGTACCAAAAGGTCATGAAAAGACAATCAAAACTATCACAATATATGAAACTTCCATTGGGTTACAAAAACGTACACTACTTCCTTCTTTTGTAAGAAATGTTGCATTCTCTAACAAGATCCCAACAATAGACCCCATCATTGAAGGATCCCATCGTCCCTGGTACCTTTTCTCCATTGCCATTATATCTTGGTGGAATCTTTCCCCCTGTTCGTCGCTGAGAGCACCTAGGTTAGCAGGAAAGAAGCTGAGGTGGGAGTGCAAAAAGTGGATTTTTATAGACATCCTACAACCCAACTCTTTGTATTTCTGTATCATGTCCTATACGATTTCTGTGTAACTCTCAGCTTTGTTATTGCCCAGAAAGTTGCGCACAACACGCTTAAATGCTGTCCAGGCAGCTAGCTCAGCACTGTTTAACTTGCTGTCAAAGCTATCATCAAGCATTAATTTCCTAATTTGGGGACCAATAAACACTCCCGCTGAAATCTTAGCATCACTCAGGTTAGGGAACTTATCTCGCAAATACTTGAAACCTTCACCAGATGTGTCCATGGCTTTGACAAAGTTTTTCATAAGTCCTAACTTGATATGAAGTGGCGGTAGTAATATCTTATTAGGATCTACCAAAGGAGCGTTTTTGACGTTGCTTTCTCCAGGTACGTAATTCACTCTAGGTTCCCATTCCTTCACTTCATAATGTTTGTCATCAGCTCGGCTATCCCATAAACATAAAAAAACATTGGTACTTCGTGTAACCGCACTGCAGTCCTAATAAAATACCAACTACCTTGAGATCACAACATATTTGCCAACAATGGTTCTTGTAATTTATAAGATTTAGCAAAGTTGACATGATGTCATAGGATTCCTTAATCTTCACTGAGTGCGCAAGTGGTATAGAAGGTTTTTTTTTCCATTATGTAAAAGGACAGCTTTAAGGCTGACCTTTGACGCGTCGATAAATAACCTCCATTCTTCTGGAACGTAAGGAATTCCTAGCTCCGCCATCAACCCATTTATATCCGTACATACGCACACATTGCTTTTTTTAGAATGTCCCTTAACTACTGTGAGACAAAAATAACAATCATCCAGATGGTTGGTGGGTTCTCTCCACACCATTGGTACAGCAAATTTCATGAACCTCCGTTTCCCTTTGGCCCATGCAAGTAAAGTGACGTAGCACGACGCACAAATTGTTGGGTGCCCAAGTTTTGTCCTGATCTCCCACACGACATCCGAAATATATATAATATGCTAGTTTCACCGATGGCGTAATGGATCCACACTGTCCTTTAACTACAAACTGGCCACACACATAACAAAAACTATTTGGTGAGTTAACACACGAACGCCGTCCTCTTGACGCTATTGTACTGATCACAAACTAAACTTCTGGTCTTAGTTGGGTATAATGCCGTTAAGATCAAACATGAAAGCACTCTTAGCAGCAAAGACGACTTTGAAAGTGAAGTAGTGTTAAACCACACGTCAATATAAAAATGTACAAAACTTCCTCACCAGGTGTCAAGAACACAAGAAAGAAAGAAATGCGCGGGGGAGGGGGGAAACGATACCGTAGTGGAAAATTCAGACTGCATTAGTTCATTGTTGTCAACAATGAGTCTGTATTCCATTCTTTCTTTCTTTTGCATTCTGTTACATTTGATAACAAATATTGATAACCATTTCATGAACAAAACGAAAAAACTTGGAGAATTGTATATATATATGTATTAAGATATACATATACTGTACGTTTAAAAAAAATATACGTTGGAAGTGCATTCTATTTTTATACACGTTTCTAATTTACAGAGAGCAATACAAAGTGTGTTGTTGACTATTGTAAATATTCATATTTATGTCTGTGTTTGTAGTAATAAAGCAAATCGTTTTTACCCCAACTCAGGAGATCTGAAAGCATTACTATCAGGTGCAATAAACAGTGCACACAGTATACATACAAATATATTTATTTCGCTAGAAAGAACAAAGCGATTTTTACGAAACTTGTAGGGTTTATTAAATATAAATCAGGGTATATTTAGGTATAATTTCTATGTTACTATATGTAAGGGGACAGGAGCTAGGGGAATAAAATATCTGAAAAAGGGAAATTTTTGAGGGAATTTCCCAAAAATCCCTCTGTTACGGGAAAACTGTACGTGATGGAGAGAAACCGAGTGCATATTCGAATTCAGCGCAAAAAGTTCCTTTAAGATCAGGTGATTTTTCTCATGTAACAAACAAAAAGTTTAAATTTGTTAACTAGTGTAATTGTTAACTTACTGTCTCATTCCATTTATTTAACCAAATTGCAGTTTGTAAACCGATTATTGTAAAAAGGTCTCTTTGCTAAATGAACCATGAATCTGTTGATACAATCTCTTCACTACTTCTTCAGGTTTGTTATCTATCTGGAACGGGCCTTCTGGTTGTGTCCTCACATACACTTCTATATTTGTTGTGTAGTATAATGTTTCACCAACAAGAATAAAAATTTTAATTCCACATTTTGGAGGTCTTTTAGGCATATAAATACGAAATCCAAATCTTCCCCGGAAACCGACAAGTGTCTCACGTAAAGTTGCTAACATACCAATTAAGAAAACTGTTGTTGCAGTTGTTTACAAATAATTCAAAAAAAGTCACGAATTGGGGCTAATGTGGTGCTGAAGGTTATATCTGATTATGTTATTCATTAGCATCTTCCACTCTTTCATCCATCCTATCCTGCACAGTAATCACTTTCTGCTCAGTTTGGCTTCTCCGATTCCCATCATCACATAGAGATGACCCTACGCAAAAGACACATTCATTTGTCTGATTAACAATACACATGTGTTAACTTGTCCTTCGCACCTCACCTCATTCTCCACCCTCGTTAACCCTTTACACATTTTTTATTTTCTCTAATTGTATTGTATTTATATTGAATCAATCTGTCTATATTAAGTTGTGTGTTATATATGTTTACTTACTTTATAGTGCTAAGGATAAAGGTTTCATACGCCCATTTTTCTTTTTGATTTTTTGTTATTTGTTATACCGTATAATTGTAATATTCCGATAGAGCACAGATCTCCACTTACACTTTGTAAATAAATTCTTTTCCATCACTCACGTTACAGAGGGCGTAACCTTCTCAAATGTCTCTAGCCACTTTGGTTTGCCGGTAAAACGTAGTGCATTCACATACTTTCTCAGCTCGCGCACATGTAGTGAGGCGTAGCTGCCAAGTCTAGACTCTGTTTATTGCACTCATATGGGCGCACAGTGATGCTAATTCATTAACAGGCGACAGGTTGCAAGAAATTGAGAGTTTTCACGAGCGTACTGGCTGGAGTACACAAGTAGTATAATTTTTGATCATCATTATGATCATTTTCACTCTTATCCTGTTCTCATCTAATAGTTTTGGATACTGTTTCAGTTCGGTTATTTTACCGCATATGATAATTGACGATGGAAAGTCTTTCATACATCCTTTGAAGATAAAATTTCCGGGGTGGCTCAGTTGTAAAGCGTTAACCTCTGATGCATGGGGTCTAGGGTCCAAATCCTGCTCTCGCTAAGTTAACTTTGTGGTGGACAAACACCGTGTGCTTGGGTTTCCTCGGAGTTCTCCAGTTTCCTTCCACTTTCTTCATCATCACTGGCTCCTTTAGCCTAGCCGGAATATTCGTGGGACGTAAAACTCAAAATTTCATTTCGTTTATTCGTTTGGAGATAAACGAGATACGGAGAAATCGAAGAGACAGAGCATACACTGAACCAAGTTCCCAGAGTTCTCGTTCTGCAATCAGTGGCAACCACCAAGCATCATCAACGAGTTCACCACCATTTAAGAAGCATACAAATGCACATAGCATCTCGAGATCCGACTCTGACTCCAGCCAGCTTATCCTCCTCTGCAGCCTGTCTACAGCTTGCTACAGCAAAACTACAATCCAAAGTACTTTAGTTCGAAGGTTTTACTTCTCTAACATCTCCAGTATCGACAACGCAAAGATATTTCGCAAATGGTAGAAACAAAAAAATGGATTCATCATTAAATCACAGTCGTCTAACTTCGCAAAATAATTCGTGACAATCCAGTTTCGAAATGTTCAGGAAAACTGCAACTTTATCTTCTCTCAACAACATCCGACACTAGGAACCTCAGCCACATACCATGTCAATAGTAGTACGAGGGGTCCCTCAATCTATAACACTTGATATATAGGCTAAACTTCCTGAAGTGGGATACACCTTTAAAAATGCATCCGTATTCGGAACAATCAGGGACCAACGTACATAGTTCGAATTCTGAGAACATCACAGGATACTATCAACGACCTTTTGCATAAACAAATCTTAATTTTCAAGAAGAGACACCGATTTGAACAATCCTGCTCATTACGACGAATTCCTCTCCCAGTTAAACGCTGTCAAGAAAACAAAGTACATCCTACTAACAGGTGAAACCTATGAACATGTTATCCTACAAAGAGGTGCACACTTTTCCTCTTCCTATGAAAACTGTCCGAATCTGCAACAAGTTCCAATCTGCAAAACTTGGTATCAATTCCGGCCTCCGACATATAGCTACAAGTGCAAGTCTCGGCTTGCTCCAGAAGAATTCAGGCCGAAACTTGTAGTACCACTATTGACTCATTAAGTTCAAAATCGAAAAGGTGAGACTTCGGAAGACTAATCAATTTCTTTATATGCATAAACTATTAGCATTTGTCACCCACACTCTTCAAAACGTTCATCTTTTGCACAACCATTAATATTAAAACACGTTCAGCACGCATCTCGCAACATTCTTCACCTCGATTTTCATGCCACAAACAGTGGTTCGTACGTGCACTTTCATGTATCTCCACCCGAAACAACTATTTAACTAAATAGTGATCATGTATCTAGTTATTTGACTATGACTTTTATTTCTATTTCTCAACATTCTCTTGTACTTACCTCATAAACTCATATTTTAACAACTATTACACGAGGAACAATTTGACACATTACTTATCAGTAAAACGCATCTCACTCCCAAACTTAATTGGAAATTTACCGGCTATCAACTCATTCCACACGATAAGAAGCTTCCGGCTCGATGCGCCACTAGCGGCGTTACAATACTATTTTATCCTTACACATGTAATATTTTCCATAAGTAGAAGCTTTGCTTTATATATACTTAAACACAAAATAAATATTTGCTGAGCAAAACAATATATTCACATAAAAATATTACATACGTGTTACAGTTTCGCCAACTAACATTTTGGCTTCATCAGACGCTATGAGATACATGAGAAACTTGCAGTCTTACATAACAAAGGTGGCCATTTTCCACTGGGCTCGCTCGGGCTCGCGCTCACCTGTCTCAGCTAAGCTCGCACTCACTCGGGCTCGCGCTCATCTCTCTGGACTCGCGATCACTAGCGCTCGCGATCACTTCTCCCAACTAGGCTCGCGCTCACTCGCGCTCGCACTCACTAATCTTATCTGGGCTCGCGCTCACTAGGGCCTGCGCTCATCTCTCTCGACTGAGCTCGCACTCACTCGGGCTCGCGCTCATGTCTCTCGACTGGGCTCGCACTCACTCGCGCTCGCGATCACTTCTCCCAACTGAGATCGCACTCACTCGCGCTCGCGTTCACTTCTCCCAACTGGGCTCGCGATCACTCGGGCTCGCGATCACTTCTGTTAACTGAGCTCGCGCTCACTTCTCCCAACTGGGCTCGCGATCACTTCTGTTAACTGAGCTCGCGCTCACTTCTCCCAACTGGGCTCGGGCTCACTCGGGCTCGCGCTCACTTGCCTTAATTGGGCTCGCGGGTATATGGTGGGTATAAAGAAGTATTAAAATCTAGACTTTGACTAGCAGTAGGCCTAATTCAGTAGAAAATAGAGCTATTAACGCTATATATCAGTTGTCAGATATAAAAATAAAATAATAAAGATGTTGCAGGTAGGGATGGCCAGACGGATCCGGATCTTGGATATCCGGATCCTAGAAGATCCGGATCCGAAATTTCGGATATTGGATCCGGATCCGAAGTTTCGGATCTTGGATCCGGATCCGAAGTTTTGTATCTTGGATCCGGATCCGAAATTTTGTATCTTGGATCCGGATCCGAAGTTTTGTATCTTGGATCCGGATCCGAAGTTTCGAAGTTAGATTCGGACTCCTGTTTTGAATATTTTAGGCCTTATATTGAGACACAGAACTAAAATATCCATATGTATAAAATTTACTAGGTGAATTTTATCTAACTCAGTGGGAAGACAATTCAATTTAAATGACAAAAGATTACATGAAAATGTCATTTTCACATTTTTCGGGGTGTAGACCATTGTTGCGCACACCCCATCATTTAGTCTTTAGTATATCTTTAAACGTACTACAAGTATGCCCCTTTCATCTCAAGTCAGTAGTTGTATAGATCTGCCTTTTGTTATATATTAATCGAGTTAGGATTAAAATTCGATTGTTTGTGAGACCTATGATAATATTTTCAGAATGAGTTATAACGTTGAAAAACTGCATAGTAATGCTGCATATTTTCTTTGTTCCACATTGGAATTTAATGTAGGCTACCTTATAGAGTCGGCTCTTATGATTAATTCAATGATCTGAACTCCTGCAGCATTACGCTAAAGTCATGGATGTCTGAATTTTCGTCATCATTTCTATTTTTTTTATTACGAGCAAAATAAATATCATAAGGGGTATTTTACATAATACATATAGACGCAGATCAGTCAGTTGATTGCTTAAAGTTTATAGCAAAGCTATTACATTTCTAAGACACTGGCGGCCTTAGAACAAAATCCATGGTTTTCCCATAAAATCTTAAATCTCTCTATATAAAAAGGGCAAAGTCCTGAGTGACTGAGTGAGTGAGTGACAGATCACCGTACAGGCCAAATCCCTTAAGCTACAAACTTGAAATTTGGACAGTTTATAGGCTTTGTGACGTAGGATACCACTAAGGAAGGACTTTGGGAAATTCGACGAGGAAGGGGGGAAATGAGGTGGAAAATAGTGATGATTCTTGACGTTAGATACTTCAAATTTGATATTTGGGTTTCTCATTGAAAATAATTTGATACTTGTTTAAGTGCTTTTTGATATTTAAATTAGAAGGAGCAGGGAAGATATAGGAAGTAAAAGGGCGGGTGGTAATTGCAATTATTGCAACTAGTATAATAATATGCCTATATCTCGGAAACTTAAAGGGTTAGAAACATGGAATTTGGTATTTGGACTTCTCACTTAAAATAATTAGTTACGTATTTCAACGTTATATATATATATATATATATATATATATGGCCGAGAAGGGAAGAAAAAGGGCGTGAAGAAAATTAAGTGGGGATTACAATTACTATTAATATGTTATATCCTTTAAGGTTAGAAACTTGAAATTTGGTATTTGCATTTCTCATTGAAAATAATTTGACATGTGTTTCAGTGTTTTTTGACGTTTTAGTAAAAAGGAAAAGAAAAGAGATGGAAAGGAAAGAGAGTGGGGATTGTAATTATTATAATAACATGTCGATTTCTGGGAACCTCTGAAGGTTAGGAGCATAGAATTTGGTATTTGGACTTTACATTTGAAATAATTAGGTATGTACTTAAGCGTTTTTTGATGTATGTCTTAGAGGAGAAGAAAAGGGGCGGGGAGAAAAGACTTTTATATCTCGGAATCCTGGAATGTTAGAGAAATGAAACTTGTTATTTGAACAAAAATTTGTTATGAAATGAAATCCTTGAGTTTTACGTCCCACGTTTATGCCGGTTAGGCTAAAGGAGACGGTGATTATGAGAAATAAATGAAATGAAGAAAGTGGGAGGAAACGGGAAAACCCCGAGAAAACCCACGAGCACGGTGTTTGTCCACCACAAAGTCCAACGGCGCGATCTGAGATCGAACCAGGGACCCCAAGCTCCGGAGGTGAACGCTCTACCACTGTGCCACCGCGGCCCCTTAAAAATTCGTTATGTTTGCAGGCGTATGATGTGCTAGGCCGTAGACCGAGCAAATGTGTGGGCTGGGGGGAAAGCCCCCATGTACTCGCACTGAAATTCGGTATGTCTCGGGATACCAGATTGTTATTACATACAATTTGATATTTGAACTGAGATTCGGTATGGTTGTAGGTTTATGATGTACGAGGTCATAGGCCGATCAAATGAGATATCAGAGGGTCTAAGGGCAAATCCCCAGACATTTCTCTTTAAATTGATTATGATTAGAGGCTTTTGTGGTGCGAGGCCCTAGTAACGGGGTCTAGTGGCGAAGCCCCCAACTAGCCGAGGTCTATTAAGTATATAAATGTATTTGCGTAATGACAGGAAATTGCATGTATGCCTGTGGACAAAATTGCATAAGTAGCCACGAGAAATGACAATCCTTTAAGATAAAAATTTTAAAAAGCTACCAAAATGTACTCTTGAATGAGTTGTATATTATGTTTGCGCAGGGGCGAATCCAGAACGGACTCCTGGAGGGGGCGGTTGAGGATGCTAGCAG
Organism: Thermobia domestica; assembly: GCF_964235325.1. NCBI lineage: Eukaryota > Metazoa > Arthropoda > Insecta > Zygentoma > Lepismatidae > Thermobia > Thermobia domestica. The sequence goes on along the minus strand of NC_137471.1, from coordinate 151,523,502 downwards.
TGAAAAATTACTTAGATGATCTGAAATTGCGACAAATTACTACCAAAGTACACTGTTAATGGTGGCGCTGGGTAGGGTCGAACGACTTTTCGCCCTCCCGCTGCATCCGCCTATGTGTTTACATGAATGATATAGCTCCTTATACAACCTATGCAGAGTTAAAGTAGTGGATTACAAATTACAAAGATACGTGTTACTGCTCGTGCCTCCATATGGTATTTTGTATACACATACAGTACATTAATACATTGATTTTGATACATTAATTGCCATTTAGAACTTCGTCTCTACTACAATTCTTAATTCTAACTGGAGTGGTACGGTCACAGAGAAACGTATTTTTAAAGAAAGAGAAAAAGCTCATCAAGAGCAAGAAAAGGAAGTTGCTCCTTAATTTGATTTGATCTATATTTTATGGGCTGTTCCATTAGCAAAGGCCTAGCCCATCACGACTAGGAAATGGCCTCATTCAGTGACCACAGTAACTCAGAAAAGAATTAGAAAAGTAAGCAGCCTGAGTCTAATGAAGAAGCTTGGGCTGAGACTAAGGTTTCATCCCAGCATTTGACTAGTGTTACAGAAAACAAAGGACAAATTTCCATCAGGACGACCGCTTTAAAAAAGATTTACTACCTTTTCGGTCAAGTATTTCCACTAGAATCGAATCTGACAATGAGATTGCTCTCACCTAAGTCGACAGTTTTACTCAATCAAATTTGGAATGAAGAGAACGCAAGGCTGTCACACGATCAGATACCAAAAGTGTCTTAAAATCTTATTTTAAGCATAGGAATGAAAATCACTTTGTCAATAATTTCGAAAATTTTGCAATTCGGAACACCCGAATTTTCTGACACGGAGTTTCGAATCCGAAATTTCGGATCCGGATCCAAGATCCGAAACTTCGGATCCGGATCCAAGATCCGTTTTTCGGATCCGGATCCAAGATCCGTTTTTCGGATCCGGATCCAGTGTCCGGATATCCGGTCGGACCCAAGTGGATCCGGATATCCGGATCCAAAAATATCCGGATCTGGCCGTCCTTGTTGCAGGGTTTAATGTATTAAACGTGGGCGGACTTTGAGGAACTTGAAATAAAATGCTCCTGATATTTAAATCTGGGCTTTGACTACTAGTAGGCCTAGTTTCTCAATAGAAAATAGGCTGTATGCCTAACGTCCTATAGGAGTTATCAGAGATCAGAATAAAATATTAAGAGTGTTGCAGAGTTCAAGTCTTAAGGCTGTCATCACACTTGCAGACCAATACTAATTAAATGAATATTTTTCTTATTTACTAAGATCAAAACAACTTATGAACAAAAAAAAAAAAGCTTAGTGTTAGTAAATAAGAAAGAAACTTGTTTGAGTGTTTGTCTGCAAGCACGACGGCAGCACTATGAAGCAAAGCCTAAATATATCTGAGTATGATGATTTCGTAAAATTTAAAAAAAAAAATCACCAGTCCTGTTAGCAAACAAATTCTATTATGTAAGTTCTCATGCTTTATCATGAAATTATTTTAATGCAGTTGATGAATTGTCAGGCTTATAAGAAAAATTTGGTTCGAAAATTTCCAGGGCCAAAATCAGGCTTACTGTCGCCCATGTTTCACACATTAAACTTGCAACATCCCTATTTTATTCTGATATCTGATAACTGCTATACGACATTAGTAGCTCTACTTTATACCGAGTTATTTGGCCTATTTGTAATTGTAGTCAAAAGCTAGATTTTAATATCCAGGGCATTTTATTACAAGTTCCTCAAGGTCTGGCCACGTTTAATACAACGCAACTCCGCAACGTCCTTATTTATTTATTTATCTTTCTTTTATACCTGATAAATAAGTCATATAAGATAGTAGCTCCATTTTCTGCTTAGGAAGTAACTAACACCTGAATTTCAATATTCGGTGAATTTTATTACAAGTCCTTCAAGGAAGCTTATGTTTGCTATCGGTGAGCTTTTCTCCATCCCTGTAATATGAGACTGTCGGTGAGCTTATGTCCGGTGAGCTTATGTCCAACACCCACATTACGCATAGATATCTCTTGTTTTTAACTAACACACAGATTCTTAGGTTTTAATTTTTTATTTATTTATATTTTTGTGAGAAGACAGCTTTAGAAGTAAAATTAGAAGTAGAAATTTTGGAAGACATTACAGGTATTCAACATTCGTGAAATTACAGAACTTATAATAACAAGAGCTAAACGTTTCCCGAAAATCTGCTAAACGTTTGGTAAAGGGAGTAACAGGATCTGATATCAGTGACTCTAAGTGTTTGTTAAAACCATTTTATAATAAAACAGCTACCTCTGCGGAAGCTAAAAGCAAACCGAAAAGGTAAAAGGGAACTTTCTCTGATCCCTTTATATCGGTTTGAATGTAACACAACGAAATAATAGTACTTCAGAGGGTATTGCAGTGTCAATGGTCTCATAGGCTCCAGTAATACTTGCAGGAGTTCCGGCCTATCCTACAGGGATGTGCTAATCAAAGCACTAAAAATTAGAGATTTTTTAGAAATTTTGGTAGTGTATACCTCCAGAGCAATAACTTTTATATATAGAGAGAAAGAAAAGTGGAAAAATATTTTCTAATTTTCTTAAAAGGTACTTTTAATCGGAGGGGGCTTGTAAGAGAAGTAACACGGATAAAAATTAAAAGACTTTTTGTTGCTTCAAACCAAAAGAAGAAAACTTCCCTACTATATTAATTGTCATATACAAGAATCAGGGCCGGACTTCAGCGGATTGGACCGATTGTTCCCAGTCGGGTCCCGCGCTAGAGTGTAATCTACTATTCACTGCCGTCTTAGCAGTATAATGTTCCCCTGTGGAAACAGTGTGGCTCCTATGACTAAATTCTGCAAGTAATACATGCAATTAATACATTCTGCTCGCGGGTCCCTCGGCCAAGTGATCATCAGACTGTTGGATGGCTCTGTTACTCGTGGCTTGTGAAATATTCACAATAACATATTGTAATACATGTACATCCATGAACATATAAACAAGGGAGCGTATAGCCTGCTGGCCTCTATCTAGAATTTGAGGGAGTAAATAGTTTGTATTAAAAGCAATATTTTCTAAAGTTAATTCTGCAGTAGTTTCTTTATTTCTTTACGTTTCCAACTTCCGATGAAAAAATAGGCCTAGTAAGTGATATGACACCTCAATGACTACCAGGATAATATAGTCTTAATGCGATTTCTTTACTTGTTTTTCTGGAACCGGGAGTCCCACAATAGTGTTCCCATTCGGGCCTGCATCTTCTAAGTCCATTAGATTACTTTTACCCCTTACTTTGAATCAAGAAAACTTTAATTTTTTAACTTTGTGAATTCCCTCTGGAGCAACCACTACTTTTAATTATGTATTTGAAAGCATACTGTCCTGCTAAAATACATTAAATATGAATATTTCTTAATTTAGGCCAAGTTTAAGAGTATTAAAACTGAAAATTTGAAAGTATGCGTTGATTATAGCCTGTATTTTGTTAAAGCAACATCAAAGAAAATTAGAAGTTAATGAAAGCTCAATAAAGATGTTTATGAATGAAATTTACGTCATAACATCAGTTTGAGTCAAGAAGTTATGTGTAATACTTTCGAAAGTGGTAAACATATTGTGGTTCTAGTTTTCAATTCATCTGTACATTTCCTTATGTATATTAAAAGCCGGTTCTTTAATGGCGTAACATAACGGAAAAATAGAACTTATATAAAATAAGGTAATATTAAGAACTGCGTTAAAAGAGGAAATGTAATTATGTCAATTTACGAAGCTATCGTGAAATTTAGAATGTTTTGTGTTTGTTTGTTTGGAGCTTAATATTCTTTTTCATCAGTGAGGTTATATGAGATCTCGCTCGTCGGAAAGATGAGAATACTTACCACTTATTCACAGTGAATCAATATGAATAAGTGCCTGGCAACCCTTAGATATTTCGTCAGGTATGTGCTAATCTTCACGGTAATAAGATTTGATAAATCCGCAATGAAAATATTGTCAAACATCAAAATCGAGTTGTAACCAGGGGTAAAAATTGATCTGAAAAGGTTGGGGAACGCATGACGTCATGTCAGCCCTTGTGCCTATCTTTGTCTACTATATTTTTTAAGAAGTGGAGGCAGGCCCGTATCCAGGGGGTCTAGGGGGCCGCCCCCTAAATTTTTGTGGGCCCCCTCTAAAATTTTCACGGTAGGCTTGCAAATGAACTATAATAAAGTGATGAACTATAATATGGTTGGATCGGGTCCCCCCTAACTTCAGCCGGGTCCCCCTACAATTTTGGACTGGCTACCGGCCTGAGTGGAGATACGCCATAGATATTTTTGGAAGTGGGAGATGACGTCTCCCGTGTTTTCCTTCACTTTTAACTCTGGTTGCAACAAACGACACGCCATCGTTTCAGGGTAGCTTTCGAAAAAAGACTTTAATGAAAGGAGGTGTGTTATTATTATTATTATTATTATTATTATTATTATTATTATTATTATTATTATTATTATTATTATTATTATTATTACTATTATTATTATTACTATTATTATTATTATTATTATTATTATTATTATTATTATTATTATTATTATTGATGTTGAATTGTTATCTTTCTTTTTTTAATAGCCCATTGACTTATATGAGGAAGTATTTTTCTTTTAAATAGACGAGATTTTACTCATTCAATTTTACTAATTTCTTCTTCTGGCCTATTTAAGGACTCCTTGCTTTAAAAATCTTCAATGTAATATTGTTTTAGTTTTTATTTATATATATTAAAATTACATAATACAGTGGTTAAATTTCGCATAAAATACTTTTTAGAGATCTCAAGAAGTAGTCAGTAAAATTAACTGGCTAAAAATCTTTGTTTCCTCATATAAATTAATGGGCTGAATAACCATTATGATGCAAGTTATCAACATTCCTAAGAGCTACTCTTGTTTATTGGGATTTAAAGAAGCTATAATTAAATAATACATAATTATTTCGCTCGACTTTTCTATGAACGCACAGCTTCATTAGTTGTTAGTAAATAAATTTCATACTTCGGAAGGTCAAGTAGTTTCCTTATTCTATGATCTCGCACACACACACACACAAAGCTTGGGTCATCGAAGTTGTTACTAAAACAACAAAAACAAATACCTGCCTCAAATACCATCCTCTCATAATAGCCATGAAAAAGTCGGTTCTCTATCGAAAGGTGTTTGAAGTCCTCTGGACAATAAAATGACAGCTCAGACCTCAAGAATGTGATTTTTCATTTTGTAAAGTTGTTTAATTCTTCCTTTACAATTCTGCACATGGAATGAATTTCCATTTTTTTTTACTCTAAAGCAAACTAGTCCACGTGAGTGTGAAGTGAGCGCGGGCTCGCACTCAACTGAGCTCACACTCACTCGCGCTCGCGCTCACCAGTCTCAACTGGACTCGCGATCACTTCTCCCAACTGGGCTCGCGCTCACTCGCGCTCGCGCTCATCTCTCTCGACTAGGCTCGCACTCACTCGGGCTCGCGCTCATATCTCTCGACTGGGCTCGCACTCACTCGCGCTCGTGCTCACTTCTCCCAACTGGGCTCGCGCTCACTTGGGCTCGCGCTCACTAATCTCAAGTGGGCACGGACTCACTCGGGCTCGCGCTCACTTATTACATTGCGGCTCGGGCTCACTCGGGTTCGCGCTCAATTATTGAGCCCGAGCCCGGTTGAGCGTGAGTGCCGAGCTCACGAGCGGCGGGCTCGCGAGTTTGGACACCTATGTTACATACACACAAGAGCTGAGATATCTTGCTTCTGATTGGCTCCTGGCAGCAGCCTATCCACTTCAAGTATTCTAATTCGTATTTCCCTATACCGAGGCTTCCTATCTGTTGTAAATTACTCACACACATCAAAAGGACGATCTTGGCACAACTAATCTAAAGTAACAAATAATTGGCATAAATAATGAAATAATATTATAAATATATATAAATACACATAAATAATTAAATATATAAATAAACAGATAAACATACAATTACTCATACGCTTAAAAAGACGACACACACATACAGTATATACTAGTGGAAGGCACATAAACCGGTTCCCAAAAAACCTAAACCGGTTTTTCAAATTTTCACCGAAACCGGTTTTCTAAAAAAACGTTTCGGTTTTCCCAAAAACAACCGGTATCGGTTTTCTTCAGAACCCGGTTTCAGTTTTCTTAAAAAATCCGGTTTCGGTTGGCCGAAACCAGTTTAGGTTTTCTTCATTTCCGGTTCGGTTTTCATCGAAACCGGTTTCGGTTTTCTCCAAAACCGGTTCTTGTATTCTTCAAAAACCGGTACGGTTTTTCTACTGAAACCGATTTCGGTTTTCTTCAAAGCCGGTTCAGTTTTTTATCAAAACCTGTATCAGTTTTTCCAAAACTGATTCTCTTTCTGACCAGAATATTTTTCGTTGTTCTCCGGAACCCATTTCCTTTCCACAGATAGTTTTATGTGTTTTCCACAACAGTTTTGAGTTTTAGTTTTTACTAAACCCATTGCGATGTTTACCGAATCCGGTATTGGTTCCTTGAGAATCTACATATGTCTTAGATCTTCAAATCGGCTTAGTTTTCAATCAAAATTGGCTTCCGTTTTCATCAAGAACTACCTTTGAGCTTCTACTTAAATCCAGTTTGAAATTTCATCAAAACCCAGTTGGGATTTTTGTTATAACGGTACTTTATTATTATTATTATTATTATTATTATTATTAGTTACGCTTAAAAACATGTTTTTCCGTCGATTCAATATTCACTCTTCTGTAAATCTTTAGTTGTTTCGAATACAATTACCTTCCTTATTATCAATAGATTTTCAGAACCTGGATTTATTTTAATTAGACTACCTTAACCTGCACTCTCTACACAGTGCATCATTCACATATGAGCATGAATCTTCTTGTCATTCCTTACAATATCTGTACATGTCCCCTTATAGACACAAATGAAAGACGTCTTGATAAAAATCGGCAAGGGGTACCACAAAGGAGAAATTTTTTCGATTATTTTTTCAATATCTCGCACCGTTTGCAAGATTAAGCCTACTTCTGGTTGGAATTTCTAATTCATGTATGATCAGTGCTTTCTTTCTTCTTGCATGCAGTATGTAATAAGCAAATACATTACATACACAATTTATTAAAATGCCACTGATATCTGGTGTTCATTAGCAAAACATTCTAAATATTAAAGATTCTCCATCACTCGAGAAATAGTTTTCTTCGATTTCCATTATCAATTGATCATGAAACAAACGCCTGAGAAATATACAACTACTGTATACAAACATGTTGTGTTGGAGTGTATAACTTATAGAATGTGTTATTTTTTTAAAATTTCAACACTTTCAGTGTACCCTAAAATGTATTAAAGAAATAATGTCCGGAAAAGCTAATCTCAACCTATCCTTCATTACCAGATAGATGTTACTATCTAAAGTCGCCGATAACCCTGATAGCCGGGTTTTGATTCTGTGGTTTGGAGTGGGAGCTAGGGGCGGTGACATTGTGACAGGGAAAAAGAATATTCTTTCGGGAATGATTAATTTAAAACTCTGCATGACTAAGCTGTGTTCCTGGCCCCTGTTGGCTGTAAGACCGCAGAGCAGCAAACAGAATTATAAAAAACAAAACAAAAAAGGTCTTGTGCCATTCATGATGGCAGAACGAAATCCAGTTGTAAAGAAAAAACAAAAAAAAAACTAAATATATAAATAATAAAATAATAAGTCTCAATAGAAATATGATTTCACCGCGTGGTGTATAGCCTAGCATGGGTTAGTACCATAGTTGGGCGCTAGGGCAACGGCAATGTTAGTTGTACTCTGCTTCCTGCCACGTGTCGACTCCTGCCCACGCGCTTCTTGAAAGGTGCTGGATTGACCTTGGCTATCTGCCCACACACTTCTTCAAGGTAAAATAGAGGTCGTAAAGACAGTAGAAAGAAGCTAAATTGGCCTTGACTATCCGCCCACGTGTGGTGCAATATGATGGAATAGCCACCGTCCCGAGAGTATAAAAGAGGTGAGTTCGACCTTGCCGATATCCTGTCTTGGGCCGGCACTCAACCTGCGCTGGTCTCGTCTCCAATTTACAGCAATTGCGCTACTACTTAAAACTCAAGTATGCTGCCGAACCTAGAAATTATTTCTAAGTTCGCCATCAATATGTTTTAACTTAAAATTTCTTAAAGAAGCAATAACATGCCAAGCAAAAGCTAAAGGGTTACGCAAGTATTAACACCTTGCTGCTCAAGTCCAGGTATTTCTTAAATCTCTTTTCTTTTTTTCTTCTCTTCACATTTTTACAATATGTGAAAATTTCGCAAACTGAGGAGCAGTCTATAGGCTAATAACATTTATGTAAAATGGAATGTCAGTTAAACTATAAATAGTCTGGTCACGCTGTATGTAACTTGATTGTACTTCTTTTCTTTTTAATTTCTTTTGTAATAAATACTTTATTATGAAATTCTTATTTATTTATTTATTGGACTCATTTAGTAGTTTAAGTGCAAGCCAAAAATCCTCACATTTGTACTGGGCAATTCAAGTACAGTCTCAAAGTTAAGCCTCTAAGTTACAAACTTCAATGCTACTTCTCTTTCATTAAGGTACCAGTTACTTAATTCCAAACTAGCGGCCGAAGAAAACGCTCAGTTCGAGGTTAATCGCAAATTAATATAAAATCTGTCGGCTAGGAGGAAAAGTACGAAAGAGAGAAAAGTTGTAATTCAAATTGCCCCTATAAGGGAAAGTTCTCTAAAGTCTTTCTTAATTGGGAAATTATAGGTTCATTCCATCGAACCTAACCTATCTGTAGCCGCGGGTTAGATTCTACTCGTAGTAACACTGATTTCAAACTGCATGCCTTTTTGAGGCATGACTTTCTAACATAACTTGAAGAACACAGAAAAAGCTTAAAAACCAATATCTTAAAAAAAACTGCTTTTGTTGTAAACGGATCCGGTTTACGGAGAACAACGAAACTCCACCCTGGTGAGAAACGAAACTGGGTTTGAAGAATCTTGAGACCAGTTTCGTTTAAATCCGAACCGTTCTTTTTAGAAATCCGAACCGCTTTTGGAGAAAACAGAAATCGGACTTGGAGAAAAAACCGAACCGGTTTTTGGAAAAAAACTAACAGATTCCTGAAAAAACCGAAACCGGCTTCCGAAAAAACCGAAACCAGTTCCGGCGAAAAACCGAACCGATTTTGGTGAAAAACCGAACCGGTTTTTGAAGAAAACCTAAACCGGTTTCGGAGAAAAACGAACCGGTTTTGGAGAAAACCGAAACCGGTATTGGCGAAAACCCGAACCGGTTTTTGGAGAAAACCGAAACCGGTTTCGGTAAAAAAAAGACTGAAATGTAGGTTTTTCGGATTTCGGTTTTTTTAGAAACCGGTTTCCGGTTTTTATAAAAACCGGTTTTGCCTATCCCTAGTATATACTCATATACTATACAACCACACATATATATATATAAATACATATACTATAACATATATACATAAACACGTGTGAGAGAATCAATATATATACCACAATATAATAGGTATGTGTATTTATATCTTATACTTTAAGCTTTTTCATCAACCCATTCCACTGTTGGTCGATGATCAGTCTTGAGTTCGAGTTCATAGGTTTATTACCCTCCATTTCTATAAACCGTGCCTCCTTCCATTTCCTAACTATGCTTCTTTCTTCCTGGCCTAGAATTTTTACTTCATTCCAATTAACTGAATGTCCCGTCTCCCTTACGTGTTTGTAGACCGCATTTTTGTTCCTTTGTAGCCTAACGTCATCCTTATGTTGTCTTATACGCTCTCTTAGTCTCTTTCCACTTTCCCAAATATAACAGATATCACACTCGCCGCACTGAATTTTATAAAGGAGTCCTTTTTTCTCCATCATTACCCCTTGTTCTTCTTCTGTCTTCTTCCTTCTTTTTTCTCTTATTACATCCAGAAACCTCTTGCTCCCTTTTCTGTAAGTTGAGATGCCCCCCATCTTCTTAAACATTCTCTTAATGATTTCTGTTTCTTCTCCCAAATTTTCTATCCCCCACCACATTTTTCTTCTTCCTTCTATTCCTCCTTCACTTTGCTCTCCTTCTCGGCTTATTTCTTTTTCTTCGTTTATCTTCTCCCATCTCCTGTATTTTAGCCTCTTTCTATCGTATCCATTATTCTCCAGCTGCTTATGGAATGACTGTATACTCTGTTCCGTCTTTTCTCTTTCACTGGTAATTTTCTTAATTCTATTCTCCATGTTAATGATGAAATTCCTGTTGGTCGAGTAATCTACATCACTTCGGGCGTGGCAATAGTTTCCCGACGCGCAACTTTTTGATACCATTCTGTGTATATCGCTCCTTGTTTCCTCCTTATTCTCATATGCAGGAAAACTATAGCCTCTTCCTTTTCTACCTCTATCTCCAGTTGTATGCCTTTCTCTATATCCTCAATTTCTTTACAAACTTTTCCAATTGCCTTACAGTTCCTTTCGAAATCCCCAAGCAATCGTCAATATATCTAGGAAAAAACACTAATCTGTCACTTTCTTTCATCCTTACTTTCTTCTCCCAGTCGTTCATAGTAATTTCTGCTAGCACTGGACTCAACCTGGAACCTATGCTTAGTCCTTCCTTGATTTTCAATAAATTATCACCTATAACACAATAACTGTTATTCCATATAGTCTTCAGGGCCTCTTTCAGTCCTTCTCCACTCCAACCATTGATCTTCCTATCCTTCATCAATTCAGTGATGACTTTAACAATGCTGTTTCTTCTTAGACTTGGAAACATAGCCTTCACATCGACACTGAAAATGATTGTTTTAGCTTTGCTCTGTCCTACTTCCTCCAACCTTCTTCTTAACTCAACCGAGTTTTTCACACTGCTACTGTCTTGTTGCCTCCTTAACATTTCCACAACCTTCTTTAACTCCTCCTCCAATGGTTCAAATATATTTCCTCGGCAATCTAATACTTTTACCTACTCCTTATGTATGTAATACTTTTACCTACGGCTTTTGGAAAGCCTTTCATTACTGGTATCCTACCTTTATTAAGACCTCTTTCAAAACCTGCTTTTGTTAGTGATACTAAAACTTTTTCTTCAATTTTCTCACACACAGATCTTTCACCTATCACCTCGTAAGTATCATCACAGATATCATTCAATGTTTCTTTGTATCATTGCTTTTCCATCACCACATTGGCACCACCTTTGTCCGCTTGTTGCACACATATGTCTTTTCGCTTCTTTATATCCTTCAACATACTGTACTCGTGTTTTTAAAAGTTCCCCTTTGGCTTCTTTATGTTTCTTTCCACAATCACCTTAGCCTTTCTCCTTATCTTATCCCTTATCTCCTTGTCCTGAACTTGAACTATGGCTTGCTCTACCGAGTATATAACCTCTTCTGCGTCCAATCTTTGTTCTTTCCTTTAAACTTATAGCCTAAACTTAACACTTTCTTCTCATCATCCGCCAACGTCACATCACCTATTACTACCACATTTTTGTCAATGTTCTCCTCCTGATTTGACTTCCACCCTAACCGTCTTCCCTTTTCCATTAATCTTTTCTTCACTTTCATATTAAATTTCTCTTCCCACACTTCCAGCCTCTTCATAACTATATCCCTAGTAAATATCAACAAACTATCACTAATGTCACTTTTTAACTGGTATACACACGGTATAGTATTGACTCTCCATCTAATATTCCAGAACATCTAATCATAACTATTTATTACATATCTTTATGTGTCACAATGACATTCATGTATGTTCTACCAGGTCGTCCTATTCCCCTCCCATTCGAATATATTTCTAATAATTTTCAACATTACCTGATCTCTTCCAATATTGACATCTATAGCCGCTCAGACCGAGAAAAATTGTTTTTATCAATTTTATCACTGCCTCCACTACAGGCTTCATTCACCCATTACCAAAACCAATCCGTTCCTGATCTAACATTACTCCTGACATAGTGATCACATGATCTCTCGCCCACAGTATTTTCATCTACATTCTAGATCCTCTGGAATGTAGATCGCTAATAAACTTACTAAACTCATACAATGTCAGCGACCTATCCTCCTTTTACTGAAAATGAATTTAACCCTTCAAATACCAAGAGTGGATCAATTTGGTTCAGATGATGTTTTATAAAGAAATGCTACAATATCAAAGAGAGGTAGTGGGCTAATGTTTTAGGTATTCCTCCATTAACCATTCCGCAAGCTACGTGATTCTTTACTCCTCAAAAGTATGTAATATGTCACATGCTTGCTTTCAAAGCGCACTGCACCAGCAAACCGCTCTGCAAGGACTGTCAGGTGTAATCAAAATACAATGTGTGACAGAATTTTTCCTAACAAAGACAGCGTATTTCTATGATTAAATTTCTAATGTTACTGTACTGTAATTCAAGTATTGTTTGAAAGAATCACGAGCCGCCACTGACAGTGTATACTGCGTATAATATGTACTGTAATATAAAGAACGATCAGGTACATTGCCCTTTTCATTGTACGTTAGAAACTTTAACTCCCAGAATGAAACTTTATATATATATTTTTACAAGAAGCAGGAATGGGTCAAAATAACTCACTTAACCTAACATTGTAAGCTTGGTATTCTAAGGGTTAATCCACTCTAATCTTTACCACCAATCATTAAACTCGCAACTGAGCAGTTCATCTCTCAAACCGCATATATATCACCTCGTCATCCTAAAATTCCTCCGCGCTACTTTCCTCTAGCTAAACACTCACGTCAAATCTATACAGAATATGTTTGCACTGACAACCACAAAGCTCTTTAGCATCATAGAGCCCTCCACCGGACAGTGTTTAATTATCTTAAAGTATATAAATTACGACAATGGATTAAAATTTGAAACACAATTTCTGCCATATCACACACTTCGCAATATTAGATGCGTTTCAATGCATTAGCTGGTAAATTTACCCAAACCTCTTATTCTCTCTTACATCATGATCAGGAATTGCACAGAGACCAAGAAGAAGCTAAAACCTTTGCTTCCTAATTATAGGAGATTTTCACACCTCTATCATTCACTTAGCATTTTAATTATTATCCTGTAGACCATTTCAACTTCAATTCACCACATATTCATCTTCAACCCAACATAACTACTCACAAAGCACTCACTACCTTCATTTCTACCACGCAAATCACTAATGTCATCTATCATAAATGTTATAATGACCCTGAAATAAATAACATATATCGACATGTAAGACAAAGTCCACCAATACTGTTCAATCTTAGTAATCATCCAAATTTCTCTTGTTTTTTAAAATCAAGAATACCGTCCGATACAGCTCAACAGAATCTTCACCAAAATCCTAGGAAAAAATATCCTCAAATGACTTCATGTTCATCTTTGTCATTACCATCTTTACCACACCATCAAGCAGGCTCCCGCCCACAAATTAGCATCTGCGTCTCCTGAACTGCATCCATAAGCAGTATAATACCATCAAGCCATCCTGTCTGGTACTCTTTAATTTAGAGAAGGCATTTTTTGACGTGTAGCGTTAGGGTTTGCTTTCAAAACTGCTACATTTTCGCCTTCTAATCGCATATATCCGTTTTATTTACAATTTCTTGTTTGGCCACCGTACTTACGAATACATTAATCAACAGTCATATCAAACAATATTTATGCACTCACGCATATCGAAGGCTCTTTACTTTCACCCTCTTTATATCTACTTTATGTTGTTGACATGCCTCTTCCCCCACAAAATATTGTTATTTCCATACGCTGATGATACAGCTTATCTTGCAATTTGCCGTATTATTCACTAAGTAAACAACGCCTTACAACCAATAATACACACTTGTTCTGTGGTGCAATAAACGGCGACTGAAATCCAATGCTGCTAAAACCGAAACTATAGTATTTCTGCCTCCTAACAAACGCTCCAGGCTTCACAGTAATTCATACTTACTTCCATCACTGTTAACGACAATCGTTTTAGAATCTCCAAAACAGTTAGTACTTAAGACACACCATAGATAGATACCTTAGATGGAAGACTATGTCCAGGACATCAACAAAAAGGCATGTAATCGACTAAATATATTAAAACGACTAACTCGCACAACCTGGAGTATTTCTGCAAAGCTACTCTTAAGCACTTATATAGTCATTCTTCGACCTGTGCTTAGTTACGGCCATACCGTTAGGTTCTGGCAGCTGCTCACTTTTATCAAAAACTTAAGGTTCTCGAAGATCACACACTCAGAATTCTATACCACATCAAACTCCCGAGCTCTGTTCCAGAACTCTATGCTCGCGTGACTTTTCCATACATTTGGTTCCATGTAGAAAAACTTTGCCTCAAATACGTCCGGAATGCTCAATTCTCATCATTCACTCCTCTCCGATTCCATCAACGCCCATATCAATTTTTATATCGTTCACAGCATCAGTCATTCTACCTCTTCCTCCTCTTTACAATGTATCATTATTCCTTACCACCGAATCATCAAGATCTTCCGCTAATAAGAAAGTTTCTTCTGTATCACCCTCCGCACAATATCATACAATCATATTCTACACAATAATTCCTTTGTCACTAACAGAGTTTCCCACTTTCTTTGATTAATGCTTTAAGCAGCCCCCAAGGGAGAAGAATAACCTATATCCGTCATTTTACAATATCTTATAGTTTGTCTCGTCCAAATGCACCTCACCTCATAGATATTTCACTCATCAACGCAATATGATGAAATGTAAATCCAAATACTTTCATCATGATGTCTATCTTTCATTGTACAATTTCCTTTCTCCACCGTCATTATGATTACGATTGTAAAGACCGTAATGTTCTATTTACTTACGTTTTTATGATATAAAGTTATTATAAATTGTTGAAAATCCCTTAGACCATGTCTAACTCCTTTCTCGCAGTACCCTTGACTTCTCTTTCCCCCGTGGAAGGCATAACCCTCGAGCGGGTGGGTAGCTAAAACAAACATGCGCCATACCTTTACGTTATAATTTCACTTATGATGTTATTTCTAAATGGTGTTTTATAGGTAATTTGTGTCTTGAAGCAACATAGAGTTCTTTGTTTTATACTTGTATCACAAGACTGAAGTCGCTGTGAAACCGAAAGTAAAATTTTGCTCAAATATGTACCCCCTTGGCACTTTCAGATAATGCAATTTTTATAAAATTCCGTGTCAGGGAGCCAACAAAAATATAGGGGAAAAGTGTGAGGTTTGGGAAAGTTGGAGATGTGGGACAGTGATATATCTCTCTGGTGATTTGTGTTAAGTCATAGTGGTTGCTAGCAGATCTGGTGGCAACATTTAATGAGCATTGCTACCAGGTTCTGAACGTGCACAAGGTTTTAGAAGCAAAGATAAATTTTCCTTCACCGCTGATAACTATTATGTGAGATGTATATTATAAAAATATTTGACAATATGAAGGGGTAGTAGAGAATTTAATATAAAAGTAGAGAGTTAGGTATTGAAAGTATATTTAAAACATTTTTGTATGATTCTAACACCAGAGTTCGTGGCTTTATAGTGACAGTAGTAAAAGTGGGTATACAGGGAGGATTATGGCATGATGAATTGAGGAGGATTGGGACACTGTCCCACTCCTTTCTACTCACAAGTGTGAAAATATTAGGTAGCTTTATTATAATTCTTGTGTTTCCGCTTGGCTAACGCTATATTTATTTAGTATTTTTCACATGTTTCAGAAAAATGCCACGAAGTGGAAGAAGATAAACTTAGACTACATGAAAAACAGCAAACAGTAATATTCTACATGCCGTAAAGATAGTAATAGAGAAAAAGAAGAATATACCAAAGGTAGCAAGAGAACACAACATATCGAAATCAGCCTTTGCTAGACATATTAAAAAGTACAAGGAAGACTCAAATAGAGATGCTGTAATATTTCAAGAAAATCTTTTTGTGGGAAACTCTCCTTAGTGCAATTAAGATGAACTATGTGCTTAGAACGAGGCGCGGGCGAACTTTGACTCTCGCATACGAAAATGCCTTGAAGAAGAATATGCCGGAATCTTAAACTGTGCACAAAAGTGCGGGTTATGGCTGGCTTAATGGCTTTATGGAGCATCCCCCTTAGTTATCACTGCGATCTCTGGAATCAAAAGTTTATAAAGAAGTACCAGCTTCAAAAAGCAGACTTTTTGAACCAATTGAATTTAGCATATGAGAAATGCATTTCTTAAAATACTGCACCGTGTACAGATGGTCGGAGCTAATATCAAGCTCATGAACGAAGAGGGGGAGTATCTAATTTCGCCGATTACAGCGCGATATCACACATCGACGAGAAAGTTTTGATTATACCTTACAATATTTGCGATGTAGTCTAATCTTCAATAAAATATTGGAGTTTCCATTTGAAAAATCAATGCCCGCCACTCCCTTCCAGAAGGTGGAGGTAGAGTGTTGCGTTTGATATAATCGGATAGCTTCTTGAAACATATTGAATACTTTTTTTTTCTTTTTGCGCATTTTTGATTAGAAGTGTTCTTCTCCAGTTACTCTACCGTGCCCAAACTTTTGGTTCGCCCGTTATTTCAAACATAAATTAGCTTGACAGTTACAAACTATTTTTGATAATTTCACTCCATTCGAACATTTGCACATAATAGGGCCAATTCTACACTATCCTGATATCTTTTAATCGTCAGAGAAGGTAACACTGGTCGCAAGGTCATGTGTGTCATGTCGCACTGGTCGCAAATAATTTTGTGTAAGATGAGATCTACTACCGCGACAAGGTTGGATCATTCCGATAATTTACCTTTATCAGAGAATGGTGCAATCGACCCTAATGAATGTCATATTTTAGCGATTAGGAAACAATTATATCAATATATTAACAACCTTCCACCGTCGTGCCTATATAGCATGGGGATGAAATGTTAAATGACGGTCGAAGATCGCTGCTACTCACCATCTAGAATGAGTAGGTACAGGATGACGGAAAGAAACCACATTAAATGACTTTGAACTAAAACTTTGTATTTTCATTAAGCTTGTGTATTATTGTGATTGATCGTCGACTGAATATAATCGCAAGATCACATATCTTCAAGCAGCTAGGAAGTTAACCACGATGAACTCAAACATAGCTGAGATACACGTACCTTTTATACAGCTGATGACTGGAACTGCTATCGATGTTCTGGACGATCTCTATATTGCTGCCAATAGTCTAGAATGGTTGACTATTGTGTACCATTATCTACTAGAATGGTCTGCTGAACTATTAGATCTCCTGATCTAATACTGAACGTAGAATCACAGAGAAGTGACTACTGTGACATGAGCAACTATGTGACTACTAGACGTACGATGATCTCTTAGACTCAACTCTGAGACAAATGCTCGAAGACTGCTCCCTAGAGACTGATCCTCGAATCCTCCTCATCTCTAAAAACTATAAGGTTTTATACGAAGATTCCAGACATCTTGGAATTCATTCTCGTCGACTTTCTGTATATCTCAGCTATTGGTAAAACGTTGGTTTCACCCGAATTACATCGTGATCAAATTCTCAGACTTACAAATTTCTGCGAACTCAACGATTATATCACAGTCAAAGTGTGTCAATGTTACAATGTGACAATCTGATGACAATTCAAAACATTACAAATACAAATTACAATATCTTACGAATTGACGACCAAGCGTCTAGTCGTAGAACATTCATTACATACACACAACATTGATGTCAACACATAAACACACACACGTGTTTACGTTACGTGATAACACTTAGTTTCTTAACATTCAATCTTATTAAATATACTTTCCTTTACCAAAATAATATCTTTTTGACTAAAATCAATGACATGCCTCAACATGCCCCTCCTTTAAAATAAGAGAACTCCGTTCTCGACTCAATTTCTTCCTTGAAATTGACCGAAAACTAATTACATATATTACATAAAATAATCATATATATTCAACCATCACCCTGTATATATCTTTATATTCATTTTTCACATTCGAAAGAAATCATCAAAACATTATTTATTTACAATCATTGTTTTCGTTTTAAAAAAAAATACTTTTCAAGAGTCCTCATCAGAGTATGAGCTCCTGCCATCTATTGAGTTACATATATAACTACTTGAAGTTGTGTTGCATTTCCTGTGCTCGGAATTGCTCATATATATACTTTTCCGTTCTCGTTCTTGAAAACTTTCCACTGAAGTTAGTCGCAAAGTTCAACTCAGTGTTTATTGACTCTGCATAGTTTCCACTAATACCAGTGACCATATCACTGATGCTTTCCATAAAAATAATGCACTTCATTATACACTAGATTTGTTGTTGTAAACCACTAATACACTAATGAACAACGTCTCCTATCGCTACATGATTTTGAAACACAAAAACAAAATTTAAAAATATTATTCACTTCACTTATGGTAAGTTTGCTATCTATAGAGTTAGCAACTCTTGATACACTTCCTTCCGCAAAATGTTAAGTCAGCAAACGTTTTTGACACTGAACTTGGACAAACTTCCACGTCTTATCCTGTTTGCCGCGTTGCTTCGATGTATAAAGTTAACTTTGAATACGTGCTCCGCATTGTTCGTGAAAATTTCGGCAAAATGTTCACAGGACCAAAATGTCGCAAGGACGCATGTATAGTTTTTCGTGTTTCAAGTTTGTGACTAAACGTTGATCCGTTTTTTCTGCTTCAAAACCGGATAATTCGTGATTTGTGTTACATCCCTCTTTGGTTTTGGTGCAGTGCATACCAACAATGTTTAAGCTACCTTGTGGTTCCTTTTTCTGCTCAAGATAGTGATCTGCTTTGTGTTTTGTGCAAATAGTGTGCTTTTTAGTGTGGTTTTTATTTATTTCTGCATAGATTGGAAATAATCCGCAGTTTTCTACGTTACTAATATCGTCATATACTTTTTTATCCTCTACTCTTCCTTCCTGTTTTTTCTTTCTCCTAAATCTACGTAATTTAATAATTAAATAAATGATAATTATAGACGTTGCTAGTACTAAAGTTATTAACGATGTTAAAGCAATAGCCATTACGGTAAACTTCTTTTCCATAATACCTGTAAATATATAACTAAGTGTGAAATCGTGTTTTTTATTTTCTTAAAAACTTATATAACTATACCGCGGTCTATGACTCTCTTCTGAACAATATATTCATAATTTCAGCATAGGCCTAATGTTAATGTTCATTAATCGTTCATTATTTTCTTTAAAATGCATAATCGATGCATATTCTAAATAATGAATAGTGTTCTAATCACTATGTAACCTATTCGGATACAAAACTGCTATCCTTGTTACATTTTCATTCGTTTGACGCTGTTATTGTCTTTTTTTTTTTTCAAAGTCGGAAAATCCTACATTTTCGTGCATATTTCAGCTCTTAAATACACTTTATTACTAGTTTTAACGTTGTTTGTAGGTACAGTTATCTTTATTGATGTTTAATCTATCTTATTTTAACATTCCAACACTCTCTGTCCTTAGAATTCAATCATAAAGCATCAAAATCATTGTGAATACAAGTAGCTAGTCTCCCGTGGGTGGGACTTGTTGCTACGCTGGCGGCCATCTTCTCGTAAACCACGCCCCTTAGCAACCGCTCTCTGCTGCATGAGCGCACAGAGCCTCGCCAGGATGCAATCGTCTCGTAAGTAGTAAACAGAAAACTCCTCAACGGAGTACAGTACTCTCATGAATATCAAAGATACTCATAACCTAAATACAATAACTTATTATAATACAAATAATCTATATACCAATCGATCATTTGATAATAATAATGAATCAATAATTCCTCTCTCATTTTAAAAAAAACGTGAATTTAGAAAATGAATTTTGATAAAATAATGTGTTCTCATACAACTTAACGTTGGTTATTGATATGATGCATTATGATTATATTCTATTTGCGACTATTTCTCGTGTCTTATCTATGCTTTTCCTACTTTTCTATTAAAACTATTTACTTCTTTTCAACGACTTTTTCGTACTTTTTCCGTACTTTTAACGACTTATTATTGTAGATTTGTAAGCTTACTTGAACTAGTTTATAACACTAGTATCTACTTTATCTATGATTTGTCTATTTATCTAGCTTTACTAATAGACAACTTTTCTATTTTTCTTCTTTTCGCTTTTGTTTTCTATAGCTTGAAGCTACTGATTTCACTAATATTCTGATGTTATTTAACTTAGCTATTATCTATTTACATGCTTTTATCTATGCTTGTCTATGATGATCTATTATCTATGCTTATTTTCTATTGCTTCTTTTCTACCAAAAACAAAGAGTTTTGTCGTACTAGTTCTACGTAACCATTTTATTTTTCAACGATTTAATCGTTTTCACCGACTCAACTAGACCAATCCTAGTTTTATCTAGGATGACAACCAAAAGCTTTTCAACTCACAACTACCTCATGCTGTAGGTAAGTATGTCTACATATTACCAATTGTTTTAAATGTTAATTCGATATTCCTTTTCAGGTTTTATTGCAACTTAGATATATTTTTTTTCAAAATAAACTCCATTCTTCTCCATATTCATAAATGTAAAAACTTTTTTTTTTATAACCCAAGGCACATACGATATTCATTTACATACTACGCTTACTTTATTATTACTTTCTGATGATTATTATTATTATGATTATTATTATTATTATTATTATTATTATTATTATTATTATTCCTGATTTTGAATTTTATACTTCCGTATTGCTCTATACAGCTTACAATACAGTACTAATAACAATATTGTTGTCAAAATTAATGATATTATTACTCCAAAAATTACATACATGATATAGTCTGTTTTTAAATGCAGTTCTGGGATCGAAGTATCGACTTTCAATTTTAACAATTTTTCAGTTAAACTGTTTAGCTCTTGCGTATGCAAGGTGAAATTTATTTGTCTCTCAGTCCAATTACCGATCAATTTAATGTGTTTATTTTGAATCTGAATTATCCGTTTAGATGGAATGACCAGCTCTCCAATTATTATATTATCAAATTTATCATAGTTTATGAAATTTGATTTAGCTTTGGTTTGATCAAGTTTTGTTGAAGTAACTTCTTGATGTACACCCACTTTTGTCATGTACGCTTCTTCAGTAGAAGAATACATCACACCAGCGTGTGTATATCTGAATATCACATTCCCCAAAAATTTTTCCGAATTTTGCTGGCATCCTCCTAGAGATTTATTTAAAATAATATTATTCAAACATTTCGATTCATGGTCCATAGTTATACTCTCACAAAAATATAGAAAACTTTTAAATTCGCATTTACTTTTATCCAATGAGTGAAATTTACCTTCAGCCAAATAGACTGCTTCTGGTAATTGATAATATATTCTTGTGTTATTTATTAAGTAGCCCATTGATGTAACGTCATACATTATTGAAATGCTAGTATCATATATTATCGGAGTCTTTATTATTAAATCAACATTATTATCTTCGTAATGGTATTTTACTAGATATACGCTAGACATTTGGTAAAACATTCCAATGTCTGACCTATAAATAGTATTTTTCAAAACATCATGAAAATTAATTAACTTTTTAACATCAGCATTAGATAATATATGATATGTTAACTCATTATTTAAAATGCTATTTACTATTTTATTTACTCTCTCCTGTACAAGATGAACAAACAAGTTTGCCATTATCCTGCGTTGGGATTGATGTAAATAACAGTATAGCTCCTGAATTTTATTTTTAAAATCTTGCAACACCTGTTGTACTTTTACGACTATCCCGTGGACTACTGTTATCTCATTATTAAATGACTCTTTTAGATTTTTAATTTCATTAGTTAATACATTCTCATGCTTACTTAACTTATCAATAGACTGAGACAATTGTTTATTATGGATTAAATTATACGTCGATAAACCCAATGGACGACAATCCCTGTTATGTTTTCATTTATTTATTTTACTTTGTATGTGTACCTTGGATTATTTTACCAATTTAAATATATTTACTAGATATCTCTCTAATTTAAAAAAAATTCTCTAATTTCCTAGTCACTTTATGCTCTGTAAACAATATACTTTTGCCAGTTAAGGGATTTTCTGATGGAAATCAACATTTACTTTGATTTCGGGTACACGGACTTTTGTTGATAAACAGCGGTCCACCTCGCTGTCTCACTGACAAAAACATCTTGTTTGCAGATACCTAACAAAAAAAATATTAAACTTTTACTAAAACTTATTCGTGTTTTCGTAGTTGCAAAAAAAAATTTTTTCTTTCATCGTGATGTAGTCCTTTTGAAAAACTTTTTGGTTTTTCCCACGCGTTGTTCTTTTTTTTTTCATTAGACATCACTGTCTAAATCCGATTCTTCTTCTGGTCTATCCGAATCTTCCTCATTTGCACTTACAAATGGTTTCAAACGTCTTATGTCAACAGAATCTGTCTTCTCTTGTCCTTTCTTAGTCTCGTATCTCACTTTATATGAGTTATTATTCAACTTTTGCACTATTACTCCTCGAATGTTATATCGCTTTCCAAAACAAGCTGGAATGCCTGCTCTTGGCATTTCACGAATCCAAACTTTTTGTCCCACGTCGAAGTTTGGTTGAGAGAATTTCTTCTCAATTTGTTTCTTTTGGGATTTGAACCGCTTCTGCAAATTCTGGTACGCGACCTTCCTTGCTTCCTTCACATTTCGTATCCGCTCTTCGTTTTCCACATACTCACAAGGTATGTCCAGATCCTGTTCCAAGAACGTTCTGGGTTCACGCCCTGTAAGCAAATAGTAAGGCGAATGTTTTGTCCCGTCATGAATCTGTGTATTCATGGTAAACACAATTGAAGGTAAGATCTCGTCCCAGTTTGTAAACTCACGGTCTATATAGTGCTTCATAATTTGTTGAATTGACCCGATGGCTCTCTCCGATGTTCCAATCTGGTAATGGGCATCTGTATTGGCAAAATTTAACCGCATACCAAACCGTTCAGCCATCTCTTCCATCACTCGGCTCCGGTGTGTGCTATGCCGGTCCATCGCAAGAATTTCAGGAATCCCATGTTTTGTAATTAATTCTTCAAAAATTGCTTCTGCTATAATTTCAGAAGTTATAGCAGGAACTGCTCTTGCAATTACATATCGAGTAGCGCTATCAACAAATACAATAACATATTTATTCCTGTGATTCTTCGATCTTTTAAACGGCCCAATCTCATCCATAGTTACATGCTGGAATGGCATATAACTCGGGTATGTTTGCGGATGCAGTGGTGTCCTACCAGCTTTACGTTTCTGGATTTGGCAACTGATACACTGGCTGACCTTCTCTTGAAAAAATCTTTTCATGTTTGGGAAATAGATGGATTTCAATGCTCGATTATAACACTTGGTGTAGGAATAATGTCCTCCTCCGTATATCGAACAATGCAAGTTTTTGAAAACTTGTTCCCTCAAAGAAAAAGGAATGCATAATAGGAATTTCTTCCCATTAGCCATTTTCTGAGTTCTGAAAAGTTTTCCGTCCTTAATTTCATACCAGCGCGCCTGTTTTTCTGCTTTTTCATCTGCTTCTTCCGGATGTTCTATAGCCTTCATTATTGAACCGAAGAAAGTGTCTTTCCGTTGCAACTCAGCCACATTCACATCTTCGTCGAACGTGATGTTGACTTCAAGGTCTTCCATCTTGACTGGTAATGCATCTAGATCGATGTCTTCATCAGTTGGTTGGATGTTCGTGTTTCTTGATAATACATCGCTAGGATTTTTCTCTCCTGGACAATGTACTGGCGTATACTGGTACTGCGCCATCTCTAGACTATACCGTAACAGTTTCGGCGATAATTTTGGCGTTGTTTGAAGGTATTTTATACACCTGCAATCAGTGTATAGCTCAAATTCTTTATTGTACAAATAATAGTTAAATGCTTTGAAAGCACTAACCACGGCCAAAATTTCTAGTTCCACTATATGTCTTCGTGTTTCGTTTGGTCTCAATACTCTACTATAATACGCTATAGGTGTCCACTCTCCATTCAATTGTTTCTGCATTAGTACAGCCCCTATTGATTTTGTAGATGCATCCGTATACACTCTAGTTTCCAGCTCTTCACGGAAAGGTGCCAATAAAGGTGCACTCATCAACGATTCTTTTAGTTTTTCAAAACTAAGTTGGTGTTCTTCCGTCCACACAAATTTATGGTTTTTTCTTAATAATTGTTGAAAATTAGATGTCATTTCCGCGTAGTTTTTACAAAATTTCCTCACATAATTAGTCAAACCAAGGAATGATTTCAACTCTTTCGCGCTTGTAGGTGGCTTACAAGCTTTTATCGCTTGAATCACTTTAGGACTGATTTCGTAACCAGCTTCGCTCACAATGTGACCTAAAGCCATTACCTTCTCTTCCATGAAGTGACATTTCTCTACTGATAACTTTAACCCATATTTCCTTAACCTTTGAAAAACTGAGTGTAACACAGATACCATTTTCTCCTGATTATTTAAATATATAAATATATCATCCATGTAAAATGACACCGCCTCCGGATGAACGTTAGCTAATGTCATTGCCATGATTTTTGTATATATAGCGGGCGACTGAATGTAACCCATTGGGAGCTTAGAGTATTGATACGCTCCTACGCCAGGGATATTGAATGCAGTATACTTCCTAGAATCCTTAGAAATTGATACCGTATGATAGGCACTCTTAATGTCCAACACACTAAAGTATTTGTGACCACCCATACTTGTAAGAATTTGATGGATAGGCGGCAACGCCACGGAATGGAACCGTACATGCCGATTCAGCAAAGTCTTCCGATACAGATTTCGTCACCGGACTACTTGGGAAATTAAAAACTGGTTCTTTACTCAAAACAATTTTAAGACTCGCGACTTTATCGTAACTACAAGCAGTATTTTGTCTTTCTGGTGTCCTCACACCAAATAAATTCACATCAATATTTATTCCCTTACTCGCTTTCTGTGCTCTAGTCAACACAGTTCTTTCATTCATTTAACTTAATACTTAAATTCAACTTTAATTTACGAAGTGAGGGTGGGTGGTGAGGGTTAACGTATTACTTATTCTACTTGAGTCAATTGCCTTTAGTCATTCGAGATCCGAACCATATCTCGTCTTTGAGTGGTGAACGATTATAATACAAACTCTTAACATACTAAATAACTTAAATCTAAACCGAATTTAACCATAACCTAATAAAATATATTCTTAACACTAAAATTATTCCGTTTCGGAATCGCTATTTTCACCATAAGACTGGTGCGACCTACTTTTAGCACTGTTCGGGAATCGAACCAAAATATCTCCACCATAAAACTGCCCTGGAATCGCTACAAAAACCAGCATCTCTACCATAACAATGGTGAGAGTTACTCCTAGTACTTTTCGGGAATCGAACCTCACCATAAAACTGGTGAGAGCTACACTAGGACCGCTACAAAACCAGCATCTCCGCCATAACAACCTTCCACCGTCGTGCCTATATAGCATGGGGATGAAATGTTAAATGACGGTCGAAGATCGCTGCTACTCACCATCTAGAATGAGTAGGTACAGGATGACGGAAAGAAACCACATTAAATGACTTTGAACTAAAACTTTGTATTTTCATTAAGCTTGTGTATTATTGTGATTGATCGTCGACTGAATATAATCGCAAGATCACATATCTTCAAGCAGCTAGGAAGTTAACCACGATGAACTCAAACATAGCTGAGATACACGTACCTTTTATACAGCTGATGACTGGAACTGCTATCGATGTTCTGGACGATCTCTATATTGCTGCCAATAGTCTAGAATGGTTGACTATTGTGTACCATTATCTACTAGAATGGTCTGCTGAACTATTAGATCTCCTGATCTAATACTGAACGTAGAATCACAGAGAAGTGACTACTGTGACATGAGCAACTATGTGACTACTAGACGTACGATGATCTCTTAGACTCAACTCTGAGACAAATGCTCGAAGACTGCTCCCTAGAGACTGATCCTCGAATCCTCCTCATCTCTAAAAACTATAAGGTTTTATACGAAGATTCCAGACATCTTGGAATTCATTCTCGTCGAATTTCTGTATATCTCAGCTATTGGTAAAACGTTGGTTTCACCCGAATTACATCGTGATCAAATTCTCAGACTTACAAATTTCTGCGAACTCAACGATTATATCACAGTCAAAGTGTGTCAATGTTACAATGTGACAATCTGATGACAATTCAAAACATTACAAATACAAATTACAATATCTTACAAATTGACGACCAAGCGTCTAGTCGTAGAACATTCATTACATACACACAACATTGATGTCAACACATAAACACACACACGTGTTTACGTTACGTGATAACACTTAGTTTCTTAACATTCAATCTTATTAAATATACTTTCCTTTACCAAAATAATATCTTTTTGACTAAAATCAATGACATGCCTCAACAATATTTTCATCTCAGACACACAAGTCAAAAACACCAAGGTGCAATAAGCAGATACTTCAATAGCTATACTATTCTTTAATTTTCCTTTTACTTTTAATTGTTTTACTTTTCTACCCTCTACTTGCTGCTTTTGAATTTTCTGGTTTGCAACACTGATACTTCCCGAAGACCGAATGAAGAAGATGTGCCTTTCACTGTGTCTTCTGTCTAGTATGTAGTGTGCTTTTTTCCAGTGACAAGAAGAAACAGAGAATTGAACCAAACCTAATATTGTAATAATATTACAATAAGAGTAATATTAGTAATGTTACATTGTTATTGAAATTTGTAACAGAGGAGAGGCGCTTTTGCTATTTTTGATCTAATGTCGTTAAGAAGAATAAAGGTATGATATATCCATGAATCTGTGAGATGTATTTCAGTTTTCTCTTTTGGTGAATTTTGGCAAGTTTATGTAATTTATACATTATTTCAAATAATGACATTCCTAGGCTTGTGATCATAAATTTGCATGCAAACAAAAACATTTGTATATGTAAAGAAGAAGTTCTTGTTTTCATTATCAGTGCATTTTAGGACAAAAGCTCAGTTGTCTAAAAATGACTTACAGACCTTCATATTGTATCTTCGTGAGTGACTGTAAAATTTATTAAGAAATCTGGTTGTTGGACACTACTTGTGTATAATTATCAATTTCTTATAGTGTATTTTTTTCTGTGTGAAGTATTTTTGAAAATAAAATAACTAATTACATAGCACAACATTAATATTTAGAAATTACTTTTTCATAAAATGAAATAACAACTTCCTTTCTTTGTAATGAAGAAACTTGATGTATTTCGAGTTCTAGAAACTTGATGTATTTGGAGTTCACAAATCTTGTCAGTGTCAACGCGTGTTCTTTTATCTTGCTTTGATTCTAGATGTAGAAAGTTTGAATTGAAGTATATATCTATTACGTATGTATCTTCCTAATATACTTATAAAGTATACCAACAGTATATATAAACATTTAAAAACAAAATAATACAACTCTTGTATCTTTCAACACAAAACTCCACCATTTGCAGACAAATAAAACCGGTTTTGAAGCTTCTAAATAGTTTTGTAATTTATTTCGTACTTTCATTCTACTTGTTTAAGAGCATGTAGGTTAGGAGATAATACCAGCAGCAAATTTAAACGCATAAAGAAGTATGAAGGTACTAGCAAATGGCTCCACGATACCACGCATGGAGGATATCTTAGCGAACCATTCTGACTTTTTTAATCCCTTCTACGTAGCTAAAATCAAAGAACGCTGAAATACGTATTTATTTGTTTTAAATGAGAGGTTCAAATTACATGTGTGACCTTAAAAGTTTACATCACATTTAGCGAAACTCACCGTATTTTTTTATTTTATTTATTTATTTATTTATTTATTTATTTTTTGGTGAGGTTTAACTGGATTGTTGACGGAACTTGCACAATACAATATTTTAAAGTGTTTGTTTGCAAATAAACCTACATCTGTTTTATTTTCTGGTTATAATCACCTTAATTTCATCGCCAGTAACTAAACCTACATAAAATAAACCCTAAGGACAACGACTTTTATTAGATAAACACTAGTGAATTCTATCAATTCAAAACAAGAAAAGAAACATAAGAAAATATGCCGAAAGGAAACTTAAAATGGTATTGATTGATATAGCTTAAGAAAAACTATCAAACTTTCACTAAACATAAATTTTACGAGTTGAGTTTGATTGTGAAATCGTGTTTGCATATTGCATTTTAAGCGCTTTTTAACTTAAAATGAAATTCACCTGTGCAACTTGTGCCAACCTATTGCGGTTTGCAAGCGAGAGTTTTTAGATTTTTGTTCAAAAATATTAATGTATCTGCATTTTCAGGGAGAAGTCTAGATCTACTGGCAGTAACGATATTACTAGCAAGTGAAAATACTCGTTCAGATTCGACGGAAGTTGCTGGAATCACCATGAATTTTTTAGCAAGACATGCTAATTTTTGAAACCGATGTTCGTTAAGTTTCCACCATTCAAGGCTGTTGCCACTTTGCGAAAGACACTGATCTGATTTATAAAGAGTAAGCTCATCTGTTACATTAGGACTTTTTGAACACGATGGAAATATTCCAAGCAAATAGTCTAATGCTGATGACCCACCTTACGATTGCTGTGATAAATCATCTTCTGATCCTTTAGATTCTACGAGCATATCATGAACCAATCTATGGATCTTTGCATTTTAAAGTTCAGAAATGGTAATGATTTGTACTTTGGGTCCAAGACTGTTGCTAAGAGGTAACATTTCAGAACACTATTTGACAAAAAATCTGATGATTCAGAATCGCATAATGCATCGAGCTGAAGACGCTTTCCTAAGTCAACTGATATTGAAGATTTCAAGTTCTTAACAATTTCAGAATCTGAAGAACATTCCGACAGGTGGTTAGAAAAAAGACCATAGCCTAATGGTAAAGCAAAAGAAATGGAACACTTTTGATCACACATAACTGTTGTAGCCATTTGTAGTGGCTTCAGTACTCGAACGATATCTTCCATGATTTGCCACTTGTCTTCAGTTAATGTTTAGTGACATTTCTATCAGAGAACACTGCAGCTATTGCTTCTCTTTGTTCCAGCAACCGTTCGATCATCGAATATACACTGTTCCAGCGAGTCTTTGTATATTGAATAAGGCGATCTTTGATAACTTCAGAATTTCTTGTTTCTTTTCAAGCGCAACTGAAGCAGTGGTGCTATGTTTGAAGTGCCCTACCACTTTGCTACAGATTGAAATTATATTTGTTAGCTCGCTTTTCTCTAAACTGGTCAGTATGGATCGCTGCAATGTATGTGCCAAACATGATACATTTTAAACCGGCAACAAACGTCCAGCATTAATCATATTCGATGCATTGTCGTGAACTAATGCAACTACTTTGTCTTTGATGCACCATTCCTCCATACACAGTTTAATAGCATTAGCTACAATTTCAGCTGTATGTCGTTCTTCTAGTTCAATTGTCTTGAGAATAAAATCTTCTGTACAGAAATTCGTATACAGAGCATGACATGTCACTGGAATGTAAGAACCTGTTGCTCGAGACGTCCATATATCTGTCGTTAAAGCAACTACTTTTGCTTTTTGTAGCCTCTGTTGTACTTGCTTCTTCAGTTCAGAATAAAAAAAGCTGCAAGCGTCTCCATAGTGTCCGCCTAGACGGTACGCTATAATCTGGTTCAAGAAAGGACATTAACTCCAGAAACCCTTTCCTGGGAGTAGATCTGTTACTATCATGTTTGCAATTCTTTTCGCAATCTGTTCTTCATGTTATGGTGTGCACGGCCGGCTATTTTTAAGATACTTTACTATTGATCTTTGTTCATACGTTCGCTTTTTATTGTGTGTTTGAGGAACTCTAATTACATCATCACGCGTTTCGTCATTGGTGACAGTTTCACAGGAAACTTTCACAGTAGTATCTTCTGACATATTTGTGGCCTCAATACAGTCTGATGGTCCAGGAGAATCTTCAGAACTATCCGAATAGGAAGCTTCCACAAAAGTACTCTTAAAAAAGAAAAGGAAACAATATTATGTTTAAGCAAAATCACAATGTAATTCTATGAACAAATTAAATATAAACTTATTTTAAAGACAAAAGCAAATAAATTATGAATATAAGCATTGAAACTTGTTTTAGTGTATTACTATTTGACTCATCAAGCCACTAAGTGGGTATGCATGTAACAGTTGTTTTGACAAATTTTCCTCAGGAGATTTGTTCGTACTTCCGCTGTCTTGAAATTAGGGTGGTGGGAAACTGGAAGGCGTTCTGGTCACCAGCATCCTTGTAGTAAGTTATCAGAGAAGGAAAAATATCTTCCATAAAAAAGGAGATTCCATTCCATGTCGCCTAACGATTTATCAGTCACTGATATCTCCAAGAGAAGAATGTCAGCTCTTTTAGGTGAGATGGGAATTCACATCTTGCCTAATCCCTTGTCGCATAAAATGGCGGTAAGATACAAAGAGGGAATTTCTGCACTAAAGAGAGAATTCCTCTACTAGCATTTTAACCAGATATTTTAATCAATTTTTTCAATTTCTGTCAACTACAAAATAAATATTTAATAAGTACTATACAACAAGAAAGCATAGGAGAGGGAGACGATGAAGTAGATGTAGTTCACTTTTGGTTGGTTTTGGGAAAACTGGAAGGTGCTTAGCAGACAGGAGCTAATCAGAAACAGGATAGAAATATACAGTGTTTCAAAACAACACTGACAACGTTTGGGAGCAGATTCCTGACACCAAGATAAGACAAAAAGTATAGACCAACCTGGGTGTACAAATACTTCCTTTCGGTACTATGACCAGCCAAAAATCTGTCGGAAGATGCAAAAAAAAAAAGCCATAACTCGAGAACAAAATGTCGGATCGAAGTTGGGGGAAAGGGAATGTTTATTATTTTTAGCCGTAGTTTCCATTAATACACAACTCGACAGGGCGGGGGCAAGGGTCACCCCAAAGAAATTGAAGAAATCCTGGGATATTTTATTAAACGTTGAGTATAATGACATACGATTAAACTAACTAAAACTAAAGACGATGTTTCAACTAACAAAAGTCTTAGAACGTGATTCAAGTTACAAGAACCTCGTTAGTATTCGAAAAAGGAAAGATAAGTATATTTGATTGATCTACTTTGTCTCAGTACAGAATTGGCTATCGAGGAAGAACTGAAATTATATGAAATCCAAAACGTTTAAATATTATGCCTTCTATAC
Organism: Thermobia domestica; assembly: GCF_964235325.1. Lineage (NCBI taxonomy): Eukaryota > Metazoa > Arthropoda > Insecta > Zygentoma > Lepismatidae > Thermobia > Thermobia domestica. The sequence continues at coordinate 151,492,120 of NC_137471.1, read as the reverse complement.
TAATGAAGACAGAGAAATCACTCACGGCTATGTGGGTAGCATACGGGACTTCGGCATAGGAGACCCGGCTCCGATTCCCGGCAGGAACGCAAGCGGTTTGAATCTCACGTTAATTCGTAGCTCCATGGCTCATATAACTTTGCTACCGAAGGAATGCTAAACTCAAATCCGATCCAACAATACAGACAGGTAATAGATGGAAGCTAATTATTGGAAAATAATTCGTGAAATGAGAATGTAAGTTAAAATAGATAATCCCGAGAAGACTCACTGGTACGATGGTAGCCACCACGAACTTTTATAACCTGGGATCGAGCGAGGTCCATCTCGCACCAGAAGTAAGCGCTCTATCACTAAGCCATCGTGACCCTACTTTGGAGAAAGCACTATGATTCTGACCGAAGTATCGGTCTAGAAAGTATATATATCGGTCTAGGAAGTATAGGTCTATATATGGCAACACTGGTATGGATGTGTAAAGACACATTATAATGTACTCCTAATATTTAGTTTAAATTTAAGTGATACTGTTTATGTGAGTGAAGTGATACAAGAATAACGAATTCGGTAAGTACTCTTTCATTTAACTATATACAGTTTGTTAAATAATATCGCTGACTTTACTATCTGTTGCAAAAATCGTAAATTGATTGACAAGTAAACATCAAATACCTGAATAGGAGTACGATCATAAGATATAAACAAACATCATGAGCTCCAGCATTGAATGTTCCAAACCTGTTCTGAGACAAGATGTTATCTCTAAAATTCAGTGCATTGAGTGCCTAAACTGGACCCACCTAGAATGTTCGCAGTTAAAAGAAAGTGACGTGGAATATATGAAACAATCAAATTTGCCTTGGAAGTGTAAAGGTTGCATAAAAGCTAGGCGTAATACCAATTCAGAACAGAATGAAGTGCTTCCATCTATCGAAGACATTTATAAACTATTAAAAGAACTAAAAGATGATATCTCCGTGATTAAAAAAAACAACACCGACCTTGAGCGTGAACTTGGAAAGTCTCTTGACCTGGCGCATCAGAAACTGGATGAAAATGCAGACATCATCAAAAACCAATCAGAAAGCATTTCTGCGTGCCTTGCTACTATTGAACGGCTGAAGGGAGAAAACATCGCTCTCAAAAAGCAGCTACTAGACACTGAGATGAGATTAGATGAGCTCGACCAGTATGGAAGAAGAAACACGCTAGAAATACATGGTGTACCAGAAACAAACAACGAAGATACATATGAAGTTATAAAACAGTTGGGCCGTGCTTTAGACATAAACATTGAAAGAGAAATGATCGATGTATGTTATAGAGTAAAGAAAGCTCCTCATCAAACATCAGGAACAATAATGGTTAAGTTTGTTCGGAGAGAGGTTAAAGAAAATTTCCTCCAGAAACGTAAAGTAAAGAGGAATCTCAATTGTACCCACTTAGGATATAACCATAATGAACCCATCTATGTCAATCAAAGTCTAACTCTAAACCGCCGAAAGGTATTTGGAAAATCCAGGATAATTAAAAGCGAAAAGAATTCTGCCTTCCTGAGGGTAGATAGTACAGGTAGCATAAAGTTGCATAAAAGAGAGGGAGGTAAAGATGTTTTTATATTACGTAGCGTAGAAGATGTTGATAAATTGACGTAATTTTCAGCAAAAACAGGTAGAAAGAATTGTAGGAAGGGTTAAATAAATGCTTGAAACAAGTTCTATAATTGAAGATATAAATACTCAACAAAATATCGAAATTAATGTATGCGAAACCGTTACTTTATTTAATAATGTGTTTAAAGATAAAATTGGTATCAACATCTTGAATCTTAATATTAGAAGTGTTCGTAAAAATTGGGATGAGCTTTTAATTTTATTACAAAATTTAGAATTTAATTTACATGTATTAGTTCTCTCCGAAACATGGCATAATCAATATGAAATAAATTTAAAAAATTATCATTGTTTCTTCACAAAACGATCTCTAAATAAAGCAGATGGTGTAATGGTATTCATAAATAATAACATTAGTATTGAGAATATTACAGAATTAGAATTAAATGATGCTTCTGGTCTAAGTTTAAATATTTCATATGGCAAAGAAAACTATAATTTAATGTGTATTTATAGAAGGCCAAGTGGTAATGAAGGGGAATTCTTACGCTCCTTCGAAAATGAACTTAAAAATGTCAAAACAAATGGGTTGGTTATTGGAGACATAAATTTTGACATATTAAGTAATAGGTACGACGAAAATGCAGACAACTACTTAAAGATACTTTATAAAAACGGGTATATTTCATGTATAGATAATTATACAAGAGTAACTGAAACAACTAAAACATGTATAGATCATATCTTTTTAAGGCAAAAGTATAATCAAAATATCACTGCAGCAATATTGCATACGGCAATTACAGAACATTATATTACTAGTGTTAACTTAAATATGGAAATTGCCGATAAATCAATAACAAACAAACTTAGAACTATTATAGATTACCAAAGACTAAAAAATGAAATACAGAAGTGTAGTTGGTTGAATGTGTATTAAAGTTTGGATGTAAATTTAGCTACTTCAGCTTTCATTTCGACATTACAAAAATGTATTAAAACTTCACAAATAGTAATTGAAAAAAACTATCCCAAAATATCGTAAGTTAAAGCCATGGATAACTGATGAATTGATATTACATATACGAGAAAGAGACAAATTAAGCAGACTTGTAATAAAAAATAAAGATAATCTAGAAATAAAAGAGCACTATAAAAAATATAGAAATAAGGTAACTCAACCGATAAAAAAGGTAAAAAATGACTACCAAAAAAGCAGATTGTTAATTGTGAAAACAATACCGGTAAATTATGGAATGTAATATCAATCATTATTGACAAAAAAGAAAACAAAAGCATGGACATTAAAGTAATACAAACGTCTACGGGTAACATTAACTTTCAGCAATATCCTAAACTAGTAGTTGACACATTCAACAAATATTTCTGCAATATAGGTGAAAGTTTAATAAAAAATGTAAATTTAACCAAAATAAATGAAAATCTAGGAAACAAAGCTAAAAAACAGTATGTTTTTTATGCCTATTACTGAACAAGAAATCTCATTTTATATAAACCAACTAAAAGCAAAATCGGCTCCAGGACTAGATGAAATAACTGCTAAAATATTGAAAAATGTGAAAGAAGAAATAATTAAACCACTGTTGCATATATATAATATGAGTTTAGAAACAGGTATTTTCCCTAATCAATTTAAACTAGCACTCGTGAAACCAGTATATAAAAAAGGGTCAAAAAAGGATCTGAATAACTATATACCAATATCGCTACTTAGTAATTGTGCTAAAATATTAGAAAAATGTATTAAAAAAAGATTAGTTTTCTTTCTTGAAACTAATAACAGACTTGCATTAAATCAGATTGGTTTCAGAAAAGAGAGAAGTACATCTGATGCAATTTCTAAACTAACGGAAATAATAACAAAGTACATGGTTCATAATGAAAGAGTAATAACAATATTTTTGGATTTAACCAAAGCATTCGATACAATATCTCATAATATATTGTTAACTAAGCTAGAACACTATGGAGTAAGAGGTGTAGTACTCTCGTGGTTTACTAGTTATTTAAGTAATAGATTGCAAGATGTTAAAATTGGAAATGTTATGAGTGAATTAACACAGGTTAGCTATGGAGTGCCACAAGGATCAGTATTAGGTCCAATTTTATTTATAATTTATATAAATGACTTGTACAATATAGGCATTGATGACTATATTCAATCTTTTGAAGACTACACCACTATAACAATAACAGGGAAAAAGTGGGAAGAAACTTATAAAAAAGCGGAAATAACAGTAAAGAAAGTAAAACAATGGCTTGAACTAAATTCCTTGGTACTAAACTTAACGAAAACCAATTATATTGCTTTCTCACTAACAATAACCGGACAGCCACAAAATTTTGTCTTAAAATATCATAACTGTATTAATACTTTAAACTGTAACTGTAATACAATAAATAAAGTAACTGAACAAAATTATTTAGGAGTGAAAATTGATAAACATTTAAAGTGGACATCGCATATTCAACATGTAGCCAAGACATTAAGAAAATTGCTGTATAAATTTGTACAATTAAGAGGGTGTTTAGAATTAAAAGTTTTACGTATGGTATATTATGCACTAACACAAAATATATTACAGTATGGTATCTTAAGTTGGGGATCTGCCTATGAGACGCATATAGGACCATTAAAAGTTCAGCAAAATGATATTATAAGAATATGTTTAAATAAAAACAAAGAAGACAGTCTAGAAAACTTGTATAGAGAATTTTCAGTCTTAACTGTTGAAAAATTATATATAAAAGCAGTCCTACTCTATGTAAAAAACATGAAAATAAATGGAATAAAATTTCTCATGGGTATGGAACAAGAAAAGTAACTCAAAAAGATCTTGAAAAAATAAAAGTAAATAAGGGTATGTCACAAAATCAAACATATTATTTGGCTCCGAAACTTTATGATAATACTCCAAAAGAAATTAGGGAAGAAGGAAAAATGCATAGATTAAAAATACTAATAAATAATTGGTTAAAGGAAATAAAGAATGATGACTTAAGAGCGTTAATATATTAAATTAATGTATTAAATTAGTAAATAATCGACTAAAGTCACTTGAAATATGCTTATCTACAACTCCTGGGGGGTTTATTTTTTATTTTTATTATTTTTAAAGGAAAAATAGGGAAGGGGAAGGGAAAAGAAATACATGGAGGAGAGAAGGAAGAAAAAGAGAAAACAGAGAAAAAATGATAAAATTTTACTTATATATACTTTGTGAAGATGGTTTCTCACTCACAAGCAAAAGCATCTGTGAAGAGCAATCTATCATAATCATATTATGTCATTAGGTTGTATTATGTACGTGTCTTCTTGTTGAAAGATAATGTAAAATTAATAATAAATTAAATGATAGTTAATTAAAATTGTAGTAAAAAAAAGTAACAGCTATAAAAATGATTTATAATATAATACTGATTAATATTAAAGAAACCCTGCCAAGGACTGGAACCTCAAGGAGGTCCGGAGGTTACCAGTCGTAGTGCTAATAAAGTAAAAGAAAAAATAAAATAATTTTATAGTTGTGGTGTGTGTATTAGAAGTGTTGCCACCAATGTATATATGTATGTGTCTGTCTGTCTTTATGTATTTCATAGTATGTGTTTTAATGTCTTTTTTTGGCCTCGTGGAATACCGGAGGCCATCCGGCCGTATAGGCTGGTATGTAAACTAAGTTTTTTGTATAGGCCTGATAATAATTCTCTGGAGTACCGGAGAATTTCCGGCCTAAAAATAGATATACTATTTGTGTGTGCAGTGTGTGTGTTCGCTATGTCTATATTGTTACTTGTAAAAAAAAAGTATTAAAAAAATAAAATATTGTGTTTGATAAACCAATATAACTTACTGGAAGTACAAACAGTCAGAATGTGGAACTTCTTTCGTTCGGGTCGAATGATTTTCGATAAGTACTTCGCATATGATAAATAATACAAAATAGCAGCAACGTGAGAACAGCAGCCAACAGTTCTGTTCACGAAAACCGAAATTGTTCCAATATTGGACGGAAACAGTGATGAGGATTAATTTCTTTCTATTCATTCTTTATTTGATCATATTAAACACACATATACAGTAATACCATCGAAACAAACTAAACACATGAATAGCTATTAACAACAGGCATATTATTAACCAACTGTTACAAAAAAAAACAAGAACAATTACTAAAGAAAGATCTATATGTATCACAGAACATTGATTATGTGCACAATTAACACAAAATGAGGGAATGTATAATTTCAGTTGATGTGCAGCAGTGCTGAAGCCAAAGGAGGTGTGAACATGGTCGAGAATCCCCTTCATCCTCAGAGACCAATTACCGTTAAGACAAAAAATACTTGTTATCATAAGATTCCAATGTTATAACAACTTCATCTCCTTCCCCATTCAAAGGTTTTGGTTATCCTAGTGGTGCACAGTGTGTATCATACGTATACCACATAGATGCTGACCTATGTACATTTGCCTTTTTTCACTATGAGGTACACTTGCGAACAAAATGAAAACAATATATGTTGTTAGGGACCCTCTCAAGCTGGAAAAAATTGTGGGCGTCCCAGTTAGTCTTCTACTATTTTTTTTGAAAATTTCAAAAAAATACCAATTTCAACCTCAAAATATTAAAAAAAAAATATTTTCCGACTTTTCTCTTGCTGAGAACACCTAACATCTTTTTTTCATGCAAACCAGTTGAGCCGTTTAGGAGAGAAAAAAATAATTTCAATTTTCCTTCCCCCCTCCTAACACCACTCCAAAAGCGCTTGGGGGGCTGAAACTTTTGGAAACCGAGTTTCTCATAAATGTTAATCGATACTGTAAATTTGGTGCAGGTATGCTTGGGGGAGCTTTCACATCCTTATTCCGCTAAGCCCTTTTTTTCCAAAGTAACTGTAACGGTAACTCGTCACAAATTTCTAAGGAATATACCTAGTTTGCCTTAGTTTCTTTTGCGTTACATTTCGGACGAGTAACTATAATATGTATGGTTTTCCGGAAACAAAACTTTGTTTTCTTTCCTGTTGTAAATCTCTTAGAATGGAGCAATGGAGCATGAACTGTCAGTGACCAACAGTCACCGACAAACAAAGAAAGAGGTAAGATCTTAGGGCCACTTGCTGGTTTCAGAAGGGGAGTATAACCTCAGGGAAATCACGTGTACGGATTACAAGCCAAGCACCTGGAAGATTTTGTAGTAGATTTTTACAGCTCTAAATCAATACATTCAGTGAGTGAACTGCAAGTGCAATGATAGTCTAGCTTTCCTTAACGAAAATATTTGAAAAAATACTTTTTCTTAAAAGCTGAGGATGAGGACATAATTTAAAAGTAAAATGTCTGAAGTGTACCGGCGGGAAATATTTATCAATAGGCAGGAGTTCGTCTACATATTTGAAGAAACATCTGAAGTTTTTTTATTATTATTATTTTTAGAGTATACCGAAACAGTACTGTGTGAAGCCGAGTTCCCTCTGCTTCATCTGCATATCAAAATGCAGATGAGTGCACATTTACATATCACTATGTTATTTTTGTGAATGAATTAATTGCTTTTTAATTAGGTTTATTTTACATATTATTTAATATTTAACAGAGAGCGAAATACGGTAGTATTAATACTCTTTGATATTTATTTTATTCTTGTATATGTGCATTTATCGTAGGTTTATTGATGTGAGTATGTAGTTCACATGCATCTCATTACCGGGAAGTAGTATGTAAATAGCTATATGTATGACCGTATTTGAATATTCTGCATGCAAGAGATAGGAAGAAAATATATAATATCAGTTACTTCGTATAACGCAGATTTGGATTTCTTTATGCTGAGAGAGCAAATTCAGCGATTTTTTTCTGGGGACAGCCTTCTGTCCTGAAAGTCTGTTGACAATTGGTTTCTACTATGAGGAAGAAGAAATGTCTAGGTAACCATGAAGAGGAAAATAATATAGGTATAGGAAGTATGCAGGAAACTTCCTCTGTACAGAATCCCTAGCTGGAAACATTGAGCTTGCAATGCACTGTACTCTTTGTTTAAAATATCATAAAAATTTTAGCATCGATATGCTGGATTTTGAATTTCTATACGTGTGCTTTTCACACCTTTCAAAAGAATGTCTCACCTCTTGGGCGTTGAGCGTCTATAGCAAGTGACGGTTGGTCGTCAGCCAGCGAATCTTTTTCTACTTTTCCCGAGATGCATTGCTTGTTTGAAATTGTGTATTTTATTTTGACTATTTCATATATATTTTACTAATACTATCGTATTACGCTCACAAGGTCTTGGAAAGTACGTTATAATTCATATCTTGATTTTTAAATGTGATTCCTTTCGTCAAAGACATTTAGATCTTTGGTTTGTTTTCAAAATTTGTTAGCATCAACAAATTTTCCTTCTCTCTCCTTCTTGGAGAAATGACAGCCGGTAATAACAGAAGAAAATGGGTAAGCCATGGAAAAATGAATCCCTATACTATAATTATTTAGTGTCATCAGTGTATATCTGTGTAATTATCTTCTGTTTTACCTTTCATACCTTTATGTATGTTTAATGATGGTTTTCTATGTTGTAAATAATATGTAATAACAAAATATGTATTTGTTTACATGTATTGCTGCAATGGAAAACTGTTTGTCCAAAAACTTTCAGAACTGCCGCTACTTGCAGTGAGGGCAGCACCTATCAAGTGTGGTTTGAAATATCGGTTCAGTTTTGACGGTCCTGGCCCTTGTGTCTGCACAGACCACCCAGGATTTAGCCTCCGGCTACTAAAAATTCCAACAACAATTCCGAGAAGAGCGAGTCTCTTGCTTTTCAGCAAGAAACAGAACTATGCAGGGAAAAGGAGACAAACCGAAAGTTAGTTGTGATTAGAACCCGGAAGCGTCAGCACGACGGCTACGAGGACTTCCGTTGACTTGTATATAACAGAAGTTATATACCGTGATTCGTTTGTGTGTTCAGTTATAGTCTTCAAGTATTTATTATACTACAACTATATCATCATGAGTGTTTATATAAAAGCTTAAAACTGTGAAACAACGTTCTCCGTGCTCATACACACCATATCTTGAAGTAAAGTTTCATCGTGTTTGTTCTTTCTGCAGGAACCGTAGGCTATAATGGCCACCTATAATTTTAAGATTTTCAGTGCAACGTATTTAGGTTGACCTTTGCATAGTGCATCGCACTTACATTTTGATCTTTATTAGTGAAGATCTGTACTACTAGAAACATGTCTCAAAAGAGCTAATTGCCTGTCCTAGCCTATGGGCAGGGCTCTCCGGAACTTTCTTAAGGAGACAGAGAAGATAATATTTTACTTGTGCTGTCTAGCACTCCAGTTCATATTTGTAGCACTACTACTACCAGGATCTTTTCAGGTTTCCATAGACAAAACTTCAGTATGAATTGTAAGGATCCAGTGTGTTTAATCATCACATGAACTTCCACCATCCCTTTCGAGTGCAGAGACTCTCAGCGGATGTGGAACCTGATTTATCTTATAATAATGAAACTGTGCCTTGTAATATAGTTTGGTAAATGTTTGTTTATTTACTTGTCCTCATAGTGAAAGACGGAAAGAGACGTATAAACTGTCAGGAAATGAGGATATAGAATTCATTTTCTATACGCTGTAAATTATTATGATCGGTGAAGTTTTTTTGTTTACTTATCTATTCATATATATATATATATACATATAACGTATATCATGTGTTATCAGATCACCGAGTTCTACATATTGGTTATTACAAAGTGTGAAAATATAAAATTTTAATAGTGTGTTTAGTGGTGCACCATTTAAGTAATTGGCATTTTAGTGTTTTAGTGAAAATGCAGTTATCAAGTGTTTATGTGGAATAACCTACATCATCATTCAGAAAATAAATCGTACCACCTAATAGTAGCCAGAGGGTTTCCTTTTTCCTGTTTGGTTTTCCTTTCCCAAAGTGTTAATTTCAGATGTGTTTTCTTGCAGGATGGAAAATATGGAAATATTCCATCACTTAACTCAAGTATTCTTACCACCTTCCTGGTTGGGGCTCAGGAAGGCATCTCCCCATAGAACCACATACCTCAGTTATGAGTGTAAAGGGGAAATTAACAGGCTGCTACCTGTTCACCTTAATTTAAGTTTTTTTCTTTTAAAAGTGTTGAATTTAATTACTCTCCTTTACAAGTAGCATCAGTGACCATAGCTGAAGGTAACATTTTAAAACCCTGAGATATTTTTCAAATCCCTGAGATATTATTTTTTATATAGTATTTGTTTTCTCATGCTCTCTGAAGGTATCAAGCGTGGTAGTGGCGGCTCCAGAAGAAAGTCCACTTTTGACTTCAGTAGGGAATTTGCATACTGAAAAGTAAATTTGTGAATTATCTCCTGATAATATTTTAATTATTATTTTATTCCCTCGTCACAACACCACCTTTTGTAGTGGATGTTCTTTCTTAGAACAACCTACGCAATATAGATGTGTCACACCATGCATTGGATACACAGAAAGATGTGGTTCCCAGCGTAAAGGGGCATTTTCATAGCCACAAACATGTGGCTTCCAGCTTAAAGGGGCAATATTCTAGTCAGAATACAAAATTTGGCTTTTAAATTTTCGGTTTATGTGTTGTAAACCCCCAAAATTTTCCAAGAACGTGTGGTACTATGTTGATATGTTTCTAATTTGTGTGTTGACCTCTATAATTCTAAGATCTGTTTAGAGAATTCAGGAAATTAGAGTTTAGGGGGAAGTCAATTTGTTTATTTGGTATTCATATTTTAAATGGTTGTAACGAGAGCACAGGCTCGCCGTAAAGTAGTAGAAATGGAAAACGAGTTTGTAAATGAGGATTTCGCTCAGAGAGCAGACGAGCGCGTAGATGGTGTTACGGATAGGACCGATGGGGTGGAAACTGTTCCACCGGCCACCGTTAGAGAACCGGAAGTGCCGGTTAGGGAAGAAAACCAGATAGAGCCGACTGTCCTTCCTAGTAGTTCTGATACGATCAGTAATGAGATTAGCAGTATTAGTGGGATAAACCAGCAGCCATTTTAGGAGAAATTTTGCAAGGTCAGAATAAATTAGAAGAAAGTGCCAGAAACTTAGAGAGTAGCTTAGAACAGGTGCGAAATGAGTCGCAACAAAGCAGTATTAGATTAGAACAAGGTTTGGAACATGGCCTGGAGCAGGTGAGAAAAGAATCGAGAGAAAACAACGAACGTCTCGAACAGGCCTTAGAAATAAGTAACGCTAGATTAGAACAAAGGCTAGATCAAGTAGCGCTAGATTAGAACAGTAGGCTTGAGAACAGTGAGCGTCAACTCTCAGAGCGGTTGGAGAATACCACCTTAGAACTCAGGCGGGAGATTGAAGGCACTAGGGAGGAGTTAAATTCTCGTGTCTCCGAGACAGTGCAAAAATTAGAGGAAGTTCAAGAGAGGGCTAGCAGTGTTGCCAGACAACTCAAAGAGAACTACAACGAGTTGACAGAGGGTCTTCAACAAGTCACGTCTCGTGTTGAACAGATCACTATAAGCTTAACTAATCCGGTCAGGAGAATAGAGGTGATCTTCGCCTCTCAAATAGCCAGACTTAGAGGGGGAGATCGAACAAGAAACGTATCTGGAGGAGATACGTTCTGAGTGTAATGGTAGCATCCGTCAGATGCAGGACACCGTGAAAGATGTTTGTGAAAAATTAGAGCAAAAGATGGAGGAGTGGAAGAGTACCGTACAGAGAGAGACCAATGAAGTAATCGAAAGACAATTAGCGAACATCTCCGCCTCTTCCACACGAGCAAGATCTCCATCACAGAACATCTCCTCTAGGTGGACTTGTCCGGTTCTCAACCTGAGAACCTGGCAGCATCCGGCGAGACAGACCCAATTCCATCGACGACTCGTGTGGGCCCACACAAGACGAGACAGAACCTGGCAACAGCACTCGGCTTGCTGCATAGAGATGTCACCCTTCCGAGCTATGTTGGCACCGAGAGCGAGACCGAGACGTTTAACTTCCTGCAGGACCTTGACCGGTACTTTGAGGTAACTGGGGTACCGAGTGAAATGCGGCTAAGCTTGGTTTCTAGGGCTCTCCAAAATACATCGCAACAGTGGTTTCAAGTGAACCTATGTAAAATCAATTCGTATGAGGACTTCATATCACTGTTCCGTAGCTGCTATTTAAGTGAAGAAAGATTAGCTAATCTCAGGGCCACTATACTGACGTCACACTATGACAGTCGAGTGCACAAGTCTCCAGCTGAGTACCTGCTGGACTTGTTGCACAAGAACAGCATCCTAGAGCCTACGGTGTCTGACAGTACGTTGCTGAAAGTACTTCCCAGGCACTTCCCAAATTGGTTGTTTCGTGCCATTGTGTCGTCTCGCCCGAAAACTATTTCGGAATTGCTAAATCTGGTGCAGGAACTGCAAACCTCTATGAACAATAGGGAGCAGTTCTTTCAACAGAACCCCAGGAAGGGAGTTAATATGCTTGAAATAAGCATGGAAAACGAAGGAAGGAACTCCCCCGGCCAAAGTGGTAGGAGACACTCTCTCCCGCAGGCTAAGCGAAATCGCGAGAGTCAACAGCCCTACCAGAGACGACACAACAACAACCAGAGCACTCCGCCCCGTAACCATGGTAATGGGAGCGGGTCATCTGGTTGGTGACGTGGCAAAAACAACAACAATTCCAGCCACCATACCACCCGTGGAGCCAGAGGTAGGAGAGGCAACGCAAGGAATCCCGCGCCTCAGCGAAACACTTTCAGAGGGGAAGAATCAATACAAGTGTTGGAGAGTTATGACAGGGAGCGTCCTCCACCCAACCAAAACAGTAACACACGTGCAGACATGACTAATCGCTCATCCTTCTCAGGGAGAGAATGAGAATTGTCTGCACATACTTGCGACAACGGTAGACTGGACACGGATATTACTGGTTTATTTGAGTTGACTAATACTTTTTCAAAATATGTGCTTAATAGCGTAACCTTAGTAGAAGATAAATCTAATTCAGATGAGCGCGAAACTGCAGTAAAGGAAATTAGTACTATAGAAGAAGAAGAAAATAATTGTGATTTTTGTAGAAAAATAATTAGCACGTCACATTTTAATGAGGTTAATGTTGAAAATAAAATTTCATTGTTAAGTAGAAATGGAGAACATATTGACATAGACAGGGAGATTTTTGAAGAGGCAAATTGAATTTTTAAGAACCTTTTTGATTCTTGTAATGAACCGTTGCCTAGGAACAATGTCATTTCTCTTCCAGAGATAAATATAAAATTATTTGGTCACGATGTTGATTGCCTCCTTGATACAGGAGCGACTTGAAGCGCAATTTCGAAAGAATTTTGGAACACTGTGTCGAATAGTAACCCCCCACCTGTATTTTTAAGTGCGAAGAATATTAGAGTTACGTCAGCATTTGGAAACGTGAGTAGGACAGACTCTACTTGTGATAGAACTACAAGGGAAGGAATTTCATACGTTAGGGATCATCATTTCTGGTTTGAATAGGTCATAGATCCTGGGTTCGAACTTTTTCACAGAATCTCGTGCCGTGTTAAACTATAACACAGGCATTCTACATCTTAACCATCCCAATGATGTAGAAATATCTTTTAGATCAGTAGATTGTGCAACCGAAGACTTAGTAGTTCGTTGTATTGAGTGGAATGGTGAGTTCAGCAGACCGTTTTCATTAATGGATGAATTAGATAATTTTGATGATGGTTTTTCCCGTCAGATGGTAGAAGGAAGGCCAATACGGTAATTGCACCTGAAGAGTGTAAGACCTCAAGAGAGAAGGCATCTCGTGCACCACGCTTGGACGATGGTAGATTCCCAAGCACCCAAGAATTGGCAGATTATATTTTCCCACCGGAAGAGTGGTTGTAAGTAAAGACTCGCGCCTCCCATAGTGATATTGAAGAATTCATTTCGAACTACTCAGATCTCTCGGACAGACAGAAAGAAAGTTTGAAAGCTGTGCTAGTTAAGCATCAGGCGTTATTTGATGTCAAGCCTGGTTGCATAGTTAACTACGAGCATGAGATTAGAGTAACGGACGAACGTCCCATAAACACAAAACTCTATCCTTACCCTAAGAAATATAAAAACCAGGTATGTAACGAAATTTTTGAGATGGTTAGCGTGGGGTATTATTCGTAAACAACCAACAGCTTACATTAATCCACTGGTTGTTACTGCGAAAAGTGATGGACGTATACGCGTATGTTTAGATGGTCGAGCTTTGGCGAAAGTTACTGGTGATTTATCCGAGCGGCCCATGCCTCCCTTGTCTGTTCTTCAGGATATTTGTGATAAGTCATGATTTAGCTGTATGGAAGCCACTGATATGTTCTTACAAATAAAAGTAAAGGAAAGTGACCAAAAATATCTCGGTTCCTTGCGCGAAGGAATTTCGTATGCTTTCCAGAAATTACCGTTTGGAACAAAACAAAGTCTAGCCTCATGTGTACGTGCGTTAGATATGATTATTGGTTCTGAAGCAAGAGAGTAATGTAGCCAATGTGTCGATGACCTAGTTTTGGCCGACACAAGCTTCACAGAACGCCTAGAACACCTAGATAGAGTGTTAGGTTTACTTGCTGCAGGTGGCCTAACTCTTAGGCTGAAAAAGTGCAACTTCGCGCGGAAGAAATTGAACGTACTTGGTTTCCAGCTTTCTCAACACGGTATCGGTAAAGATCCGGAGAAAGTGAAGTCGGTGTTGGATTTTAGAACACCATGGAACGTAAAAGAGCTGAGATCGTTCATAGGTTACTGCCAGTATTGCCGATGCTTCAGCAGGAAGTACTCGGAAGTCATATCCGTTGTTCAGTCTGCTGAAGAAAAATGTAAAATTTAAGTGGGAACCAGTTCATCAGTCTGCAATAGACAGGATTAAACAAATATTCCAAGAGGAAGTTGTATTGAAGAGTGTCCTGCCTGATAAACAATTGATAGTTGAATGTGACGCTTGCGACTTCGCGTGCTCCTCTTTATTGTACCAACGTGATGACAATGATGAGATTCCTGTGATTGGTTTTTCATCACGTGTGTTCAATGCTGCACAAAGGAATTACTCAATCACTGAGAAGGAGTTCGCGGGACTCATAGGTGTGCTAGTGAAATTTAAACATTATCTTGTAGGAACAAAGTTTAAAATTAGAAGTGATCACCTTGCACTGAAGTTTATTTTATATTGTAGGCTTACTAATCAGCGCATTAGCCGCTGTTTTATGCTGCTCCCGAATTTCAATTTTGAATTCGAATTTGTTAAGTCGAGTGAACCTTGAGTGATTACCACCCAAGATACCTTCCTCACACTCAGGAAGACCTCAGTGCTGCACGGAAACCCATTCTTCAAGAATCACTGATGTCCATTCTCACAGAGATCCCATGTGAGTTGAGGAAGATGATTGCCATATTGCCAGAGATGCAATCCTCTGATCCATTTTATGGAAAAATCAAGAAGGAAGTAGAGAAGACAAACTCACCACGTGTGAACTGTGCTTGTCATCGTTTTGAAGTATTGAACGGGCGTTTATGTAAACGTGACCAGGAAGGAGTTCGAATCTGCATCCCAGAAGTGTTAGTAGCTCCATTGCTCGATTATTACCATTCTTATCGGGGGAACATGTCGGCCAGTAAGCTACTACCACTTCTGACAAAGTTTTTCGTATAGCCGAAGATGAGAGCAAGTGTGAGAAAATACTGTGCTTCTTGCGATTTATGTCAGAAGAATACCCCACACCAATGTTATCGTCTAGGACCACTGATTCTTGTTGTTGTGAAGAAACCAAGTTACTTGGTCTGCGTAGATTGGATTGGGCCAATCACAAAAGGAATTGGGGGAATCCATTATATTTTGGTGTTTTACGATGCATTCTCCAAGTTAGTGGGGTTATATGCATCCAGAAGAGCGAACACTACCACTGCAGTACGGAAGCTAAAGGAGTACTTGAAACTAAGTCCTAGTGTGGAACTAGTCTTAACAGACAGAGGGGCACCTTTCCAGTCTGAACGCTGGAAGAGAGAGTTATCAGATCTAGGGATCAAGCACATTATGTCCACGCCATACTATCCTCAGGGAGAAATGGCAGAAGTGGCAGTGAAGGCAACCGTACGGCTGCTGCGTAAATTGTGCCATGATAACCAGATATTGTGGCCCAAATACCTGGAGAAGATTGAGAAAGTCTTAAACTCAGCGAAACACCTGACTACTGACGTTTCTGCGTATGAGTGCCATTTTGGCCTCTCTATGTCACGTGACATAGCAAGAATTTTTGAGATTCCCGAAGTGGAACAACGCCATGACGTGCAGTTTTATGTGGAAATTGCAAGGAAAAATCACAAGAAAAATGCTGCTGCACGAAAGAGAAATTTTGACAAGACACATCGTACTATGGTGTACAATGTGGGTGATCTTGTTTTATCTAGGGTGTTTCCAAAGTCGGATGCTCTAGCAGGTGTTTCTAAGAAACTTCTTCTCTTATTTTCTGGTCCCTGGAAGATCGTAGCATCTTCAGGGAAGAACATGTACACACTAGCTGACCCAGTAACCAATGAGGTCAAAATTATCGGGAATGCTTACCTACTGTAGAAGTAGCTATGTTTCAAGGGATGAAACAACTTCAGGTAATGGTACAGAGGAGACCGAAGCCGAAGTCGCACAAAAAGCGTGAATTATTCCTGACGGTGACACGTATATATGTACTCCCATGCGCAAAAAAAATTGCGCGTATACTGTAACTCACGATTTTTCTCAATTATTTCATTTCCCTTATGTTTATGGGTAAAATTCAGTTATTAGTATGTGGAGATAATAGAAAGCAATCTATCTAAGGAGATATTACCAAAAATTTAATAAAATAATAAAATTATAAGCAAAAAACAAAATTATGTTCGGTTTTGTGTATACTGGCAATAATGTTTTCGAGGGAATTTTTGAAGTAGCACAGCACGATTGCAGAGGGAATAACAAGATTAGCTGAATCAAGGAACTGGAAATTGGAGTAAAATATTGCATTTATTGGCTTAAATCTAGGGTGTAAATTGTCTAACAAAAATATAAATTAGTTTCTGTGACCAAGATGTTGTACGGAAATATATAAACAAAGAGAAAAACTCTTGTCTTAAGTTTGGAAGTGACATGCTCTATAGCCATGAGGATTTATTTCTTAAGAAAAAGATAAGCAACAAAAGAAAGTCTGTGTGATCAAGTGAGTAGAGTGACGGACTAGTAATTCTTATACTGTTTTGACCCCAGATCGAATCTCATCCGATCCTGTTCAAGTTTTTTTTTACGAAACATTATAGAAGTGTATAATTTGTATGTTAATAAAAACTGAAACAATACAATAAAGAAATAACTTTTTGTTTCCTCTGATGACGTATTTATTTAGAATTAGTGTACTATTAGTAATAGCCATTGGTTTCAGTTTATGCTGTTATATAGCTTTTTTATCATCACCTTTTCTTGAAAAAAAAACATAACAAAAAAACAAATTTGTCTCCAATAAAGTATGAAAATATATATATAAACAGAAACAGACATCTTAGTATCAAACGTGATTTATCGTGATGAAATAAACAAGTTTCCCGTTATTAAAAAACAAAACTATAGAAAATCATTGAATTTGGTCTTTAGGTTTTTAGCATGCTATATATATTCTTTATAAGGCAAGATGTGCGATCATTCCCACAAATTTAGCTAGTGGGTAAAAGATGTTTTCGGCACAAATATTTTACAGGTCTACGTGCATGAAACACCAATACGCCATGGTCTTGACCATCGTTTATTTCACATTATTATCCGACATATCATAGCAGGTAAAAAGAATCATCAATCGGCAAGAAAAACTGCAAGTTGTGTTCTTAGTCTGTTTTTGGTGCTCCGGACTCGATCGTTTAGCACGCCCGTCTATACCTTGACTCATACGTGTATCATTCAGTGCAGGCACATATCCAGCTTTACTTTTCGGAGGGGGCCCGACACGAAAGCTCATAAGCACGTAATTCTAATTTTTCAAAAATATCAATAATAATAATAATAATAATAATAATAATAATAATAATAATGCAACAGTTCTGTATATCTTTTAAACATTTCTTACTTTTCATTTATGAACCGATCAAACTGCATTCTAACACAAACGAAATCAAAAAAATATTTTCTAGAGACATGTAAGGAAAACTGTCTGCTACGTATATCACATAACAAAAATAGCAAATGGCAATGAGTGTATCGCTCTAATACAGTAATGTTATAAACAGAACGGAAACGAAATTGTAATCGCATTTAAAAGTGTTCTTTAATTCCACCTGGTATCAATGGCATTACGGTATATTCTTACAAGTAACACTTCCCAAGTGTAACACTCCGATTTTGATAAAATTTGACAGGCAGATACTACACATAAAATAAACGAATACATGTTTTTTTTTAATTTTCTGCGGAAAAACGGTTTTAGGGGGCAAAAGCCCTCACCCAAAATTTTGAAAGTTAACGCCCGAAAGACAAAAAAAGTGAACGAAATTGTGCACAGATATGGCAGACGTAAAATGAAGGAATACGTGTTTTGTATTTTCCTGGAAAAATGGTTAGGTGGGGCACAGACCCCTCCAAACCTTTGACCATGAAATATCAAAAGTGCTAGTAACAATATGTCTGATGTGTTTAAAGGACGAAGAATTCCAACGACACTTTGTGTATGGACAATACGCAAAAACTAAACGAATACCTGTTCTTTTATTTTCTGCGGAAAAATGGTTTTAGGGGACAAAAGCCCCCATCCAAAATTTTGAAAGTTGGCGCCCGAAAGGCAAGAAGAAGTGAACCGAAATGAATGAAATTGTGCAAAGATATTGCAGACGAAAAATGAGGGAATACGGGTTCCGTATTTTCCTTAAAAAAAGAGAAACGTTTGGTTGGGACACAGACCCCTCCAAAACTTTGATCGTGAAATATCAAAAGTGCTAATAATAGTATGCCAGAAGTGCTTAAAGGACATGAAGAATTTGAACGACACATTGTGTAGGGACAATACGCAAAAAACAAAAGAATACGGGTTAATTTTCTGCGAAAAATGGTTTGACGGGGGCAGAATTCCCCACCCAAAATTTTGAAATCGTGCATAGATATTCTAGACGTAAATCGAGGTAATTGTGTTTCGTATTTTCCTGGAAAAAAAGCGGTTGAGTGGGGAACGGACCTTCTAAGCTGTTGATTACGAAATATTAAAAGTGCAAATAAGTATACGTCAGAAGTTCCTAAAGAGTATGGAGAATTGCAACGAAACTTCGTATAGGAACAATTTGCAAAACAATAAATGAAATGCGTTTTAATTTGTACGACAAAACAGTGTTGGGGCCTAGAGCCCCTCAAAAAAAAGTAAATATTACCGTAAAAGTGCAGGAAGGAATGGACCGAAGCAAATGAAATTGTGTGTAGATATTGTATAGACTGTATGTAAAATAAGGACTTTCGTGTTTTTAAGATGTTCCTATCAATTTTGGCACATCAACAACAAACAGGAAATTAATCGGCACGTGTTTTTGTTTATGCGGAAAAACATTATAAGGGTTAAAGTTGCCTCGTGATATACTACAAAATACGCTAACTGTTTGTGCTTGTTGTTGATCTGCCAAATTTGAAGAAATCTGATGGAGATGCTTGTGAAACACGAGAGGCTTTATTTTTCATATCAAATGTCTACAGACAATTTCATTCGCTTCGGTCCTCTCCTTCCGACACTCAACGCCTCGGTCCACTCAACAGTTTTTTTTTTCTTTTCAGGAAAATACGAAGCACGTATTCCCTCATCTTACCTCTACAACATTTGTGAACAATTGCATTCAGTTCGGTCCATTTCTTCTTGTCTTTCTTGCGTCCAATTTCAAAATTCTGGGTGGGACATTTTGTCCCCTAAATCCGTTTTTTCGCAGGAAATAAAAATGCCGTATTTGTTTACTTTTTACTTATTGTACTAATACAAAGTTTTGTTTCAATTCTTCGTGTAAATTTAGGCACCTCTGGCATACTGTTATTAGCACTTTTGATATTTCATGATCAAAGGTTTGGAGGGGTCTGTGCCCCACCTAACCGTTTTTTCCAGGAAAATACAAAACACGTATTTCCTAATTTTATGTCCGCAATATCTGTTCAGAATTTCGTTCTCTTTGGTCCACTTGTTTTTGCCTTTCGGGCGTCAACTTTCAAAATTTTGGGTGAGGGCTTTTGCCCCCTAAAACCGTTTTCCAGCAAAAAATAAAGAAGCACTTATTTGTTTATTTTATGTGTAGTATCTACCTGCCAAATTTTACCAAAATCGGAGTGTTACACTTGGGAACTGTTACTTGTTAGAATTATAACAACAACGCATTGGCCACAGTTTGGACACTGACTCAAAGTAATCTATATATATAAAAGAGAACGTACAAATCCTTTGTTCCCTCATCACGCTAATACGGCTGAACCAATTTCTTTCATTTTTGGGGGGTTATTAGGATTTGGACCCTAAATGGTTTTTATCATATCACTTTAATTTTTAATTACCAGTGTCTTGAGATAATTGACCATTCAAGTGTCCATTACGTACAAATCCTTTGTTAGTTCATCATAGGTATAAAAATAAACGTATTTATATGCAACCCGCATGACCGTGTCACTCGGCGGGTTAACATAAATGACAGGCGATATAATGTTAAGATTTACTGCAATCTACTATGGTTTTTTATCTAAGTAACAAAGTTTATTGCGTTCCGGGGTGACCGCAGCGAAGCGGGGCGGGTTAACATAAATGAGAGGCGATATAATGTTAACATTTACTGCAATCTACTATGGTTTTTATCATATCACTTGAAAGCGAAAAAGTAAAAATTATCTAAGTAACAAAGTTTATTGCGTTCCGGGGTGACCGCAGCGAAGCGGGGTGAACGCTGCTAGTCTGACATAAAAGAACCTCAAAAGGGAAAATGTAATTTTATTAAAAGTGCTTGAGGTTTGGTAAGGGACAGCTTCCAGGACCTCACGCTGGATACGTCACTGAGTCAATGCATTGTATTTGTTTCTTGCAAAACATGATAATTAGATGCGTAATATGTAAAATTATATCATAGTTTGACTTTTAATAGGTCTTACTTAATACATCCATATTATCCGGCGTTCTGCATGCCTGTTTCATGTCGGATAAGCGAAACTCTACTGTATTTTCAAAGATAGCATATACACAGGGGCTAGAGTTCTGCACGGGCCGGAATTTTTAGAACGGACCCGGCCCGTCCCCTTTAATTTATAATCTATAGGCATTAGCGGATTAAGGGCGGAGCCAATGGAGCCCAGGCTTCGGGGCCCCAAGCTCAGGGGGCCCTTTAAAATCCCTCTGTTTAATACTAAAATATAGTAATCAACTTATTATATTATAGGCTTCAGACCGATGCTATTTTTTTCCCGCTCGTTACGCTCGCGGTATCGCTAGATTTAAGACTTTCTATCAGCAGCATTTACCTGTTAATAATGAATGCAATTATTTAATTGTTAATAATGAATTTAACTAAACTAATTATTCTAAACTTGGAGCACATTCAAATATTACAGCATAGTTCTCGGTAGTTCCATATGCCTATGAGGCTGTGGAAGGCAGAAAAGAAAATTTATGCACTGGAACTATTCTTAACATAGGGCCCCCTTAAAACAGTTGGTTCTAGGTCCCCAAAAGCCTTAATCCACCCCTGTCTATAAGCAATATTTCACGAAAAGCTGGTATTTTTTTTAACAAATGTGTTCGTCATCAAGTTTTCATAAACTAGTCCCTTTCTCCTTTAAGTAATTTCAGAGCCCACGGTGTTTCAGTGGTAGAGCGTTCACCTCTGGTGCATGAAGTCCTTGGTTCGATCTATGCTCGCGCCAAGTGAACCTTGTGCTGGACAAACACTGTGCGTGGGTTGTCTCGAGGTTCTCCCGTTTTATCCCACTTTCTTCACTCGATCATTTCATTCATTTCTTATCATCACTGTCTCCTTTAGCCTATCCGGCATAATCGTGGGACGTAAAACTTAAAGATTTTCAAATCATTTCAATCAAAAAACAGTTGCAGGAAGTATGTAATTTTGAATAAAACAAACTACTATATACAATTCTGAGTATATTATTCTTTTATGAAATTCTCGCGAACCTTATTTCTAAATCGAAGGGTAAGAAGACTAAATTCACTCTCTTATTATTATAGATCCATTTCAATTGAAGCAATTGAAATAGTTGAAAAAAAAAAACACCCTATATTCCAGTGTGCCACAATCGGTATAACGCTGCACACTGGTGTGTCCAGCAAAGTGAAGTGTGTGACGCAAACTTTTTGCTATTATTTGCAAGAATATTTGTCGAGCCTCTGTTATTTATTATTATTATTATACATTTCTTATTACGTTGATTGCCATGTGTATGGAATTCCATACACACGGCTCTCCTGTGCAGTAGAGCGTGATTATTTTCCATACGCAAACAATGTAGATATTCCAAGTTTGTTGTGTTCGTTCTATAGCTGTGTATGTAATTAGACACATATGGCGTAGAAATCACAATTTAATGTCCATGCCACGTATATGCAAAACCATACACAAAGACATTTATGAACAAAGACATTGAGTTTGAGTTTAACGTCTCGCTCAGCAACGAAGCTATATGAGACGTCGGCCTACAGATTAACGTGGACTCCGAAGCACGTGAGCTCACGCCGGGAATCGAAGCCGGGTCTTCCATGCCAAACGCGCGTACGCTAACCGCTTAGCCACTAAGGAGCTCATAAACAGAGACATTTAAAACAAAGGCGAAAACAAAGATGTGTGATGTGATTTTGAGTTTAACGTCCCTTTCAGCAGCGAGGCTATATGAGACGTGGACCTACTGATTAACGTAGAATCCGAACCACATGAGCTCCTGCCGGACGAAAACAAAGGCCTTTGGAATTGACAATAATCGTTTGGACATTTCAGTCGCACCTACCTAATATTAACAACATTTCTACGATAATTTCGTAACATTGTATTATTTCTTTTGTTGATTAGCTTGGTTAGGCTTATTTAAACACTTTTTTCTTTGCACCGACGTGTCACATCTCTTGGATGAAAATACACTAGGTCTCACTGGAAATCAAATCCAGAACCAATGCACTTGAACCATTTGACCACAACAAGGCACATTTAAAAAGAAGTTTCGATTTTGTTAGGAAAATTGTGATTAGGTGTAACATTAAAAAATATATTTAAGAAAGGATACGGAGCAAACGCACTGTACTTTCTCGCTCGAATTTTTTACACTGACTTATGTTAGGCTGTAACTATTATTGAAACATTTATTTGGGAAATTGCGAATAAAATAATGTTTTGGAAAACTTTGCTATAAGAAACTTCAGGCCCAAAAGTAAAGTACCCATTGGTCATATTTTCGTTAGAAATAACTTGATCCATATATTAGAATTATTAAGGATATAATTATATGTGAACTATAAGCAAAAGCGTCTGAGTAATTTCTGAGAAAATCATGAAAAAAGTCACCCCCAAGAATAAATTACCCCTTGTGGATCTTTTCAGGACAAACGAGCTATGCTATATTGTTAGTGTTTTCGTAAAACATTTATTTATGAAATACGAACACAATCGCCTGAGTCGTTCTTGAGAAAATCGCAGGGTAAAACTTACTGTCAAAAGTAATATACCATTTCTAGTTTTTCCGGATGAGGGAATTATACCATATAGCTAGGTTGTTTATATCACATGTATTTGTAAAGTATGAACAACAAACATCTCCTGAATGTTTTTTTAGGAAGGTCATCCGGAAAAGCTTACCCCCAAAGGTAAACTATTCTATCTGTAATTTTGACAGTATATCGAGTAATTTTTAAGCAAATCGCTGGGAAAAAAAAAATCACTGTCAAAGTATCTCTTTTGGATTTTTCTTTTCGGAACAAGCGAGTTATACCATATTGTAAGATTATTAGAGAAAATATTTTACTGAAATTAGAACAAATTTGTATCAGTTATTACTGAGAAAATTGTCGAAAAAAATTCAACCCTTGAGAAAACCACTTCTTCTGTATGTTATCGGAATAAACGATTTATGCTGTATGTTAGTTTATTAATGAAACATTTCTTTACGAAATATGAACAAAATTGCCTGAGGCGTTAATGGGAAAACTATCGGGGTAAAGCTCACCCTAAGATTAAGCTACTCCTTCGAACGAGTTGTTTGTTAGGTTATTAATGATACGTTTATTTATGAAATGTGGTTGAGAAAATTCTGCAAAAGGAACGCATACCATACAGTAAATTACACCATATATATTTTTTCAGAAAAAATATACATATGCGATGGAGATTCGTTAATAAAATATATATTTATAAAAAGTAAATAAAATCGTGACAGCTTTTTTTACTTGAGAAAATTGAATTGTTTTAAATTTTAATCCTTCAGTAAATTACCCTTGCTTTTAGATGTCGAAGGACATAAAATTCGAAAGATATTGAAAAATTGAATTGAAAAAGGCTTTATTCAAGCGGGCGAGGTTCAGCATATTGCTGCTCTACCACCTAACCCTTGTTAAGGAAGTACATTGTGTTATACAAAAAAACATACAATCAATTGAGTACAAAAGATACGGTTACATACAAGAAAAATACAGGTATACAGTAAGATGATAAAAAAAGAAAAAAAAAGAAAAGAGAAAAGTGGTACTTTTAACAAAACACATACACACGCACAAGTACGACAAGTGAAGAAAGAAAAAAAAGCATACAAATACAAACATGAAAACAAACACATACCAATCAATAACATAGAGACAAAATAAGCTATGCTTGTGATTCACAATGCAAGGGGGAGGGTGATGAAATATTTTTACAATGCATGATTATTTAATAAAGAATATGTACAAAGTCAAGTCTGATTTCATTTACGTGGTTCAAGTGATAGAATACAATTCATGGGTACCTGAACTTAAATTTTGTTGGCTAAGTAAATAAATTTTTAACATTTTCTTGAAAGAATTAAATGTGTTAGCTTCTTTTACTACATTTGGTAGAGCATTCCATGACCTTGGTGCTAATACTGAAAATGCCGCAGTGGTTTGCTTGAGTCTATGGTGTTGAATATCAAACGTATTTCTTTTGCGTGTTAAGTGAGTGTGAATAGTTGACCTAGCAGTGAGTTTCTTGTATAAATACGCGGGACGTGTTGTTTTAAGAATTTTATAAATGAGAGAGCAATAATGCAAATGTCGTCTTCTGGACATTGTCAGCATGCTATTACTGTTCAGAATAAGCAAAATATGATCGAATTTTCGTATGTTGTAACAGAAGCGGATGCATGAATTTTGTACCTTTTGGATCAGAATGGCATTGCTTTTTGTTAGAAGCGGGCCATACACAACATCACAATAATCAAACAAAGACAGTATCAGCGTTTGTGTCAGGAGTAGCTTGGTATCTTTGGACAGACAGTCTTGTATTTTGTACAAGTTTCTTAGCATTCCTAGAGCTTTTGAACACTGAGTAGAGACGTGATTATTCATAGAAAGTTTATCATCAATTTGTACTCCAAGACTTTTTACACAAGGTGAATAGCTAATGTTTGAGTCCATTATTTGTAATTCTAATTTGTCCGGAGCAATTTCATTAAGTTGATTAGCGGAACCTAGAACAGTGTAAGTACATTTTAAGGGATTAATAATAAGACCGTTATCAATACACCAGTCACTGATAGCCTTAAGATCTTGGTTAAGGAGTCGAACAACTTGTGGTAAGTCCTGAGGCAAGGCTTTTATAAACAATTGAGTGTCGTCTGCGTAACAGTACATCTTTGAATGCTGTACAACAGATACCAGATCTGCAGTGTATAAGGTGAACAAAACTGGCCCTAAAATTGAGCCTTGTGGTACACCTCTATCAAGTACAGCAGCTTCAGAAATTTTATAATGAGAGGAACTCCGTAAAGTAACTTGCTGTTTTCTCTTATGTAGATAAGATTCGAACCATTTTATGGTATTTACTGAAAAGTTATAGTATTTCATTTTTGCTAAGAGAACACCATGCTGTACAAGGTCAAATGCCTTTGAGAGGTCTAATAAAACTAGTATGACCACATTTTTGTCATTTAGTGCATGGAGCACATTGTCTTTAATACCTAACAAAGCAGTAGAAGTGCTGTGAAATTTACGAAACCCAGATTGTTCGCATGGAAGTATGCCAGAGCTATCAATATATGAAATCATTTGCTGAAGCACTAACTTTTCAATTACCTTTGAAAGAACTGGCAATATACTTATTGGCCGAAGGTCACTAGTTGATTTAATACAAGCCTTCTTTGGTAATGGCAGAATTTTAGCTAGTTTCCAGGGATCAGGGAATTTACCATTCGATAAGGAGTAGTTCACAATATTAGTTAAGGGAGATGTGATAACAGGTAAAGCTATTTTAAGCATATGTGGGTTTATTTCATCAAAGCCCGCTGCATTGGATTTAATGTTAACAATTGCTCTTCTAACTTCATGTTCATGAACAGGTCTTAACATGAAAGGAGTTCCACAAGCAGTGTGTTTCAGTGAACTGTACCGATTTATTTGTTTATCAAATGTATCGTCACTTGTTACTGAGATGTCGGAAACCTTAGCAAAATGACGATTTATGACATCAGGAAAATTTAGTTCTTCAGGGAGGTTCAACGATGAACTTTTTCCACCTATTCCCAAATTACGTAACGTCCGCCAAGTGTCTTTATTGTTTTTAGCGTTATTTACACGAAAGGAAAAATACGCAATCTTTTCTTGTCGAATAACTGCCGTAGTAAAATTACGAAGCTCTTTGTACTCATCCCAGTGTTGCTTCAATTTAGTGCGTTTGAACCTGCGGAGCGCACGGTCGCGTATTTACATTAGCAGCTTCGTATTACTACACACATAAGGCAATTTGCTATTCGAAACTTCAGCTGTTTTTATTGGCGCGTGCTGATCAAACAGATGTTTTAAAGAAGTCTGAAGAAAATTAACTTTAGCATTTATAGATTCCTGAGATTCAATTTGTTTCCAGTTTAAGGCTTCAGCATTTTGTAGAAATGCGTCGTAATTAAATATATTAAAGTTGCGATAACGAATAATATCAAATGACTTTCTTGGCGGTTTTTTAATGTTTAAGATAGCATGTGTCACCCAGTGATCGGATGATCCAATGGGTGGACTAACTCCACTTGATGTTATCATGTCAATTTTATCGGTAATAATGAGATCGAGTAATGATTCACCGAACTCTGTTATTGTGGTTGGTTCTTTAATGAGTTGGACAAAACCAAACATATCCAGGACACGGTTCAAATATTTTGTTTCGGCTTTGTCAAGACAGAGCTGATTACAATTAAGGTCACCTAGTATATAAAGACAATCAACTTGTGGATATACATGTGTAAGATATTATGTTATTAAAACGTTATGTCTAGAATTCGGTCCAGATACGTTGAACAGTATGGCCTCTATTTGAGTGCGTGTAAAAGCGTGACGAACCGAGAGACGAATAGATGGACAGACATCGAAAAATCATTTTTTCGATATGTAGGAGCCATGTAACTTGAATTCATTGAAATCTGGTATTCGGTTTTTATAACTATAACCACACTTTCTTCTTTCGTCGCTCGAATGTGAAAACGAATAGGCCTACACCGACACGTAATGCGATAATTTGTAATCCCAAAAATTTAATTTGTTATGTTTAATGTGTGGTCACGCTAGGAAAAGGAGCTTATGCATGTTAGAACATTTTATTATCAGTTTTTCACGCTACTGTATAATTCGTCGGAAGCATTCGTGTTATTCACAAAGAGAGCTGTAAAATTTAGTTTTGTTTAAAGAAAGCATTCTTGATTTTTTTACACAGACTTGCATTTGTTGCACTTGTTGATATGAAACAAAAGGAGAGAGAGAGAGAGAGAGAGAGAGTCAATACTCTAAAAAGGAACACACACACACACACACACACACACAGAAACACTAGAACAGACAACGAGCTATGGCTGTGATTGTGTTCGTCACGCTGTGTGTAAAGCTGCAGGTCACGCTTGTTTTGTTTTTTACAGACACAATCGCAGTGAGTTGAAGTTTGAAGTTACTTCTGCTGTGTTAAAAAAAAAACTGGAGACGGAATGATTAAGCATACCATACCATAAACTAAAAACAATCGCTATTAGTAATAAATAGTAAGCTAATAGTAAGATGGATTGCTTTCTATTATCTCCACATACTAATAACTGAATTTTACCCATAAACATAAGGGAAATGAAATAATTGAGAAAAATCGTGAGTTACAGTATACGCGCAATTTTGTTTGCGCATGGGAGTACATAGGGAGTACATAGTGAGTACATAGTAATTTAGTGATTTGTGTATTTGGTGATATTTTGTGCTATATGGGAATATTATATACATGTCTTAGTATAAGTTAAGGCTAGGGAAGCCTGAGTTCTCGATATATAGTTAGTTGATATATTATATTTTGTAACTATGTATTCATCATTTTGCGTGTTTGTGTAATATATTTGTGATATAATTTTCGAAATAATAAGAAATATGCACCCTGTTTGATCTATGTCCTGTGTTAGTAAACACAGCACATGGCATCAAAGGGGGAAATTATTGTGTGAAGCCGAGTTCCCTGTTTCATTTGCATACCAAAATGCAGATGAGTGCACATTTACATATCACTATGTTAATTTTGTGAATGAATTAATTGCTTTTTAATTAGGTTTATTTTACATATTGTTTAATATCTAACACAGAGCGAAATACGGTAGTATTAATACTCTTTGATATTTATTTTTTTCTTATATATGTACATTTATCGTAGGTTTATTGATGTGAATATGTAGTTCACATGCATCTCATTACCGGGAAGTAGTATGTAAATAGCTATATGTATGACCGTATTTGAATATTCTGCATACAAGAGATAGGAAGAAAATATATAATATCAGTTACTTCGTATAACGCAGATTTGGATTTCTTTATGCTGAGAGACCAAATTCAGCGATTTTTTTCTGGCAACAGCGTTCTGTCCTGAAAGTCTGTTGACAATTGCTTGCTACTATGAGGAAGAAGAAATGTCTAGCTAACCATGAAGAGGAAAATAATATAGGTATAGGAAGTATGCAGGAAACTTCCTCTGTACAGAATCCCTAGCTGGAAACATTGAGCTTGCAATGCACTGTACTCTTTGTTTAAAATATCATAAAAATTTTAGCATCGATATGCTGGATTTTGAATTTCTATACGTGTGCTTTTCACACCTTTCAAAAGAATGTCTCACCTCTCGGGCGTTGAGCGTCTATAGCAAGTGACGGTTGGTCGTCAGCCAGCGAATCTTTTTCTATTTTTCCCGAGATGCATTGCTTGTTTGAAATTGTGTATTTTATTTTGACTATTTCATATATATTTTACTAATACTATCGTATTACGCTCACAAGGTCTTGGAAAGTACGTTATAATTCATATCTTGATTTTTAAATGTGATTCCTTTAGTCAAAGACATTTAGATCTTTGGTTTGTTTTCAAAATTTGTTAGCATCAACAAATTTTCCTTCTCTCTCCTTCTTGGAGAAATGACAGCCGGTAATAACAGAAGAAAATGGGTAAGCCATGGAAAAATGAATCCCTATACTATAATTATTTAGTGTCATCAGTGTATATCTGTGTAATTATCTTCTGTTTTACCTTTCATACCTTTATGTATGTTTAATGATGGTTTTCTATGTTGTAAATAATATGTAATAACAAAATATGTATTTGTTTACATGTATTGCTGCAATGGAAAACTGTTTGTCCAAAAACTTTCAGAACTGCCGCTACTTGCAGTGAGGGCAGCACCTATCAAGTGTGGTTTGAAATATCGGTTCAGTTTTGACGGTCCTGGCCCTTGTGTCTGCACAGACCACCCAGGATTTAGCCTCCGGCTACTAAAAATTCCAACAACAATTCCGAGAAGAGCGAGTCTCTTGCTTTTCAGCAAGAAACAGAACTATGCAGGGAAAAGGAGACAAACCGAAAGTTAGTTGTGATTAGAACCCGGAAGCGTCAGCACGACGGCTACGAGGACTTCCGTTGACTTGTATATAACAGAAGTTATATACCGTGATTCGTTTGTGTGTTCAGTTATAGTCTTCAAGTATTTATTATACTACAACTATATCATCATGAGTGTTTATATAAAAGCTTAAAACTGTGAAACAACGTTCTCCGTGCTCATACACACCATATCTTGAAGTAAAGTTTCATCGTGTTTGTTCTTTCTGCAGGAACCGTAGGCTATAATGGCCACCTATAATTTTAAGATTTTCAGTGCAACGTATTTAGGTTGACCTTTGCATAGTGCATCGCACTTACATTTTGATCTTTATTAGTGAAGATCTGTACTACTAGAAACATGTCTCAAAAGAGCTAATTGCCTGTCCTAGCCTATGGGCAGGGCTCTCCGGAACTTTCTTAAGGAGACAGAGAAGATAATATTTTACTTGTGCTGTCTAGCACTCCAGTTCATATTTGTAGCACTACTACTACCAGGATCTTTTCAGGTTTCCATAGACAAAACTTCAGTATGAATTGTAAGGATCCAGTGTGTTTAATCATCACATGAACTTCCACCATCCCTTTCGAGTGCAGAGACTCTCAGCGGATGTGGAACCTGATTTATCTTATAATAATGAAACTGTGCCTTGTAATATAGTTTGGTAAATGTTTGTTTATTTACTTGTCCTCATAGTGAAAGACGGAAAGAGACGTATAAACTGTCAGGAAATGAGGATATAGAATTCATTTTCTATACGCTGTAAATTATTATGATCGGTGAAGTTTTTTTGTTTACTTATCTATTCATATATATATATATATATATATATATATATATATATATATATATATATATATATATATATATATATATATATATATACATATAACGTATATCATGTGTTATCAGATCACCCAGTTCTACATATTGGTTATTACAAAGTGTGAAAATATAAAATTTTAATTGTGTGTTCAGTGGTGCACCATTTAAGTAATTGGCATTTTAGTGTTTTAGTGAAAATGCAGTTATCAAGTGTTTATGTGGAATAACCTACATCATCATTCAGAAAATAAATCACACCACCTAACAGTAGCCAGAGGGTTTCCTTTTTCCTGTTTGGTTTTCCTTTCCCAAAGTGTTAATTTCAGATGTGTTTTCTTGCAGGATGGAGAATTAAGGAAAGATTCCATCACTTAACTCAAGTATTCTGACCACCTTCCTGGTTGGGGCTCAGGAAGGCATCGCCCCATAGAACCACATACCTCAGTTGTGAGTGTAAATGGGGAATTAACAGGCTGCTAACTGTTCACCTTAATTTAAGTTTTTTTTCTTTTAAAAGTGTTGAATTTAATTACTCTCCTTTACAAGTAGCATCAGTGACCATAGCTGAAGGTAACATTTTAAAACCCTGAGATATTTTTCAAATTCCTGAGATATTATTTTTTTTATATAGTATTTGTTTTCTCATGCTCTCTGAAGGTATCAAGCATGGTAGTGGCTGCTCCAGAAGGAAGTCCACTTTTGACTTCAGTAGGGAATTTGCATACTGAAAAGTAAATTTGTGAATTATCACCTGATAATATTAAAATTATTATTTTATACCCTCGTCACACCACCACCTTTTGTAATGAATGTTCTTTTTTTAGAACAACCTACGCAATGTAGATGTGTCACACCATGCGTTGGATACACACAGTACCAACACAAGCATTGCGAATAAAGCTATTGTCCAAATGTTAATAATTTCTTTACACGTGCTCTTAGTAATACTATATTAATACTTTCTTCAATACTTCATTCTTGCTTTGTGCTATTCTGATTATACTTGTGGAGATTTGTTTATATTTATGGAAGTTGCAATTTATTCGAAGATTTCATTTTATCAAGAGATTAAAAAAAACGTGTATTGAGTGTAGGTGAAGTAGGAAGTGTCGAAGTAGGTGAAGTAATATGTCGATTGGTTCTCGTGACAATAATATAGTGATTTTCTACTATATACTCTTTCAACTTGAATAAATAGGTTTTAAGTTAATCATTGAAACGTAAACACTTTCACGTAAAAAATATTCTAAAATGTTTTATAGGATATGATTATCCTTATAAATTAATAACTAAGAATCACGGTTAATATATACAGTGGCGTATTTACGATTTTGTTTCGGGGGGCTTTGCCTGAAAATGTGAAAATTCTGCAAGATATTACATATACTTTACTATAGTAAGTACGATTTCGGGGAGGCTTAAGCCTGGAAGCCCCCTAAATACGCCACTATATATATATATATATATATATATATATATATATATATATATATATATATATATATATATATATATATATATACTTTTCAAAATATTTTATTTGTAAATAAACATGTTTACAATATGCTATAGCAACTACTAATAGTGCAACACAGACACTGTAAAAAAATCCCACAATTTTTTGATCTAAGTATCCAATAAATTTCAATCAAAAATTTTCTTGTATGCCTTATATCTGGAGAACTACATGCAGTATAGACATACCCAAACTATCTCTTAACTCAGTATAATGTGCTCATTCCGTAAAAGAGGGGCCGCGGTGGCTCAGTGGTAGAGCGTTCACCTCTGGTGTTTGGCATCCCGGGTTCGATCCGAGGAGCCCGCCAAGTGAACTTTGTGGTGGACAGACACCGTGTTCATGGGTTCTCTCGGGGTTCTCCCGTTTCCTCCCACCTTCTTCATTCCACGATTTCATCCATTACTCATCATCACCGTCTCCTTTAGACTAACCGGCATAACCTTGGGACGTAAAACTCAAAGATTTCATTTTTTTTTTCATTCCGTAAAAAAAAATACGAAAACTCGATTTAGGGGCCGTTCAAAACTTTTGTAGGCGCTGATCCAATTACCCAAAAGATCTAATATACTTCAATCAAAAATTTTCTTTTATGCTTTACATCTGGAGAACTACATATAACTAACTAACTAACTCTATGGCGTATGGAACCCGGAGGTTCAATGCCGCGTTCACAAAAGTTCTCCATTGACTTTTATCTTTAGCCAATTGGATCCAATTGAACCCAAACTATCTCTAAAGTCAGTATGATGCGCTCATTCCGTAAAAAATACGAAAAATCAATTTAGAGGCTGTTCAAAAATTTTGTGATCCCTGATCCGAAAAGTAATTATTAGAAAAGATCGCAATCCTTTGATCGTAACGTGCAACGACTTTTAATTACTTCTTTTCACACACACACACACACACACACACACACACACACACACACACACACACACACACACACACTCACACACACACAGGTATCACTTCTTGTACAAATACTCCACTCTAATACGGAAATTACAGGTTACGCCTATAACCTTCGCCATGTCTATCCCGAACAAAAGGTCGATCAACGTACTTAAGAGGCCTCCATGCCTCGAAATTAAGGTGGTGCCATACATACGTATTGAAATGTGCACTCTGTTCACACAATGCTCTTTAATAGTAACTCCTTTAGTTTTGAAATTATATTGGAACGGCATAATCAAATCTTGTCTAGGGTCCGATGTGATCAATTTGTTGATGACACATTACAGACGTTTAAAAATTAAAGGATGAAAGGATTAAAAAGAAAAAGAAAAAAATACTACAACAGACTACTACTACTACCACTACTACTGCTATTAGTACTACTACAATACTACTACTACTACAACTATTACTATTAATGGTAGATTTATTACTACTACTACAGCTGCTACTAGTTCAAGTACTATTACTACTACAACTAATGCTATAATTCCTATTACTACTGATACTACTACTACTAATTGCAGATATTATAACATGCCATAATAATAATAAGAAGAAGAAGAAGAAAAGAAAGAATTCGATAATATCAACTATTTAAAACTATGCGAGACCGCGAGCAGTATCGTGAGACTACTCGTACAAGTCAGCCAAACCGATGGCGAAAATCTTCATGATGCTGTCGCTTCGGGGGACGATGACGGGGAAGCGGATACTTCAATAGCTATACTTTTCTTTAATTTTCCTTTTACTTTTAATTGTTTTACTTTTTTTCCCTCTACTCTCTGCTTTTGAATTTTCTGGTTTGCAACACTGATACTTCCCGAAGACCGAATGAAGAAGATGTGCCTTTCACTGTGTCTTCTGTCTAGTGTGTAGTGTGCTTTTTTCCAGTGACGAGAAGGAACAGAGAATTGAACCAAACTTAATATTGTAATAATATTACAATAAGAGTAATATTAGTAATGTTATATTGTTATTGAAACTTGTAACAGAGGAGAGACGCTTTTGCTATTTTTGATCTAATGTCGTTAAGAAGAATAAAGGTATGATATATCCATGAATCTGTGAGATGTATTTCAGTTTTCTCTTTTAGTGAATTTTGGCAAGTTTATGTAATTTATACATTATTTCAAATAATGACATTCCCAGGCTTGTGATCATAAATTTGCATGCAAACAAAAACATTTGTATATGTAAAGAAGCAGTTCTTGTTTCCATTATCAGTGCATTTTTAGGACAAAAGCTCAGTTGTCTAAAAATGACTTTCAGAGCATCATATTGTATCTTAGTGAATGACTGCAAAATTAAGAAATCTGGTTGCTGGACACTACTTGTGTATAATTATCAATTTCTTGTAGTGTATTTTTTTTATGTGTGAAGTATTTTTGAAAATAAAATAACTAATTACATAAAACAGCATTAATATTTAGAAAGAAACTTTTTCATAAAATGAAATAACAACTTCATTTCTTTGTAATGAAGAAACTTGATGTATTTCGAGTTCTAGAAACTTGATGCATTTCGAGTTCACAAATTTTGTTAATGTCAACGCGTGTTCTTTTATCTTGCTTTGATTCTAGATCTAGAAAGTTTGAATTGAAGTATATATCTGTTACGTATGTATCTTCCTAATAAACTTCTAAAGTGTACCAACAGTATATATAAACATTTAAAAACAAAATAATACAACTCTTG
Organism: Thermobia domestica; assembly: GCF_964235325.1. NCBI lineage: Eukaryota > Metazoa > Arthropoda > Insecta > Zygentoma > Lepismatidae > Thermobia > Thermobia domestica. Next base: position 151,457,377 of record NC_137471.1, on the reverse strand, counting down.
TATCTTTCAACACAAAACTCCACAATTTGCAGACAAATAAAACCGGTTTTGAAGCTTCTAAATAGTTTTGTAATTTATTTCGTACTTTCTTTCTACTTGTTTAAGAGCATGTAGGTTAAGAGATAATATGAGCAGCAAATTTAAACCCATAAAGAAGTATGAAGGTACTAGCAAATGGCTCCACGACACCACGTATGGAGGATATCTTAGCGAACCATTCTGACTTTTTTAATCCCTTCTACGTAGCTAAAATCAAAGAACGCTGAAATACGTATTTGTTTATTTTAAATGAGAGGTTCAAATTACATGTGTATAACCTTAAAAGTTTACCTCACATTTAGCGAAACTCACCGTATTTTTTATTTTATTTATTTATTTATGTATTTAATTATTTATTTTTTGGTGAGGTTTAACTGGATTGTTGACGGAACTTGCACAATACAATATTTTAAGTTTTTGTTTGCAAATAAACCTACATCTGTTTTATTTTCTGGTTATAATCACCTTAATTTGCATCGCCAGTAACTAAACCTACATAAAATAAACCCTAAGGACAACGACTTTTATTAGATAAACACTAGTGAATTCTATCAATTCAAAACAAGAAAAGAAACGTAAGAAAATATGCCGAAAGGAAACTTAAAATGGTATTGATTGATATAGCTTAAGAAAAACTATCAAACTTTCACTAAACATAAATTTTACGAGTTGAGTTTGATTGTGAAATCGTGTTTGCATATTGCATTTTAAGCTTTTTTAATTTAAAATATAATTCACCAGTGCAACTTGTGCCAACCTATTGCGGTTTGCAAGCGAGAGTTTTTAGATTTTTGTTCAAAAATATTAATATATCTGCATTTTCAGGGAGAAGTCTAGATCTACTGGCTGTAACGATACTACCAGCAAGTGAATATACTCGTTCAGATTCGACTGAAGTTTCTGGAATCACTACGAATTTCTTAGCAAGACGTGCTTATTTTTGAAACCGATGTTCGTTAAGTTTCCACCATTCAAGGCTGTTGCCACTTTGCGAAAGACACTGATCTGATTTATAAAGAGTAACCTCATCTGTTACATTAGGACTTTTTGAACACGATGGAAATATTCCAAGCAAATAGTCTAATGCTAATGACCCACCGGACGATTGCTGTGATAAATCACCTTCTGATCCTTCAGATTCTACGAGCATATCATGAACCAATCTATGGATCTTTGTTTGTATTTTAAAATTCAGAAATGGTAATGATTTGTACTTTGGGTCCAAGAATGTTGCTAAGAGGTAACATTTCAGAACACTATTTGACAAAAAAATCTGATGATTCAGAATCGCATAATGCATCGAGCTGAAGACGCTTTCCTAAGTCAACCGATATTGAAGATTTCAAGTTCTTAACAATTTCAGAATCTGAAGGACATTCCTTCAGGTGGTTAGAAATAAGACCATAGCCTAATGGTAAAGCAAAAGAAATGGAACACTTTTGATCACACATAACTGTTGTAGCCATTTGCAGTAGCTTCAGTACTCGAACGATATCTTCCATGATTTGCTACTTGTCTTCAGTTAATTGTAAATTCCTTGCATCCATAGGTTTAGTGACATTTCTATCAGAGAACACTGCAATTATTGCTTCTCTTTGTTCCAGCAACCGTTCGATCATCGAATATACACTGTTCCAGTGAGTCTTTGTGTATTGAATAAATCGATGCTTTGGTAACTTCAGGACTTTGTGTTTCTTTTCAAGCGCGACTTAAGCAGTGGTGCTATGTTTGAAGTGTCCTACCACTTTGCTACAGATTGAAATTATATTTGTTACTTCGCTTTTCTCTAAACTGGTCAGTATGGATCGCTGCAATGTATGTGCCAAACATGATACATTGTAAACCGGCAACAAACGTCCAGCATTAATCATATTCGAAGCATTGTCGTCAACTAATGCAACTACTTTGTCTTTGATGCACCATTCCTCCATACACAGTTTAATAGCATTAGCTACATTTTCAGCTGTATGTTGTTCTTCTAGTTCAATTGTCTTAAGAACAAAATCTTCTGTACAGAAGTTCCTAGTAGTAGGGGTCCCCGTATGGCTCGCCGAGTCAGCAAAAATTTTTGTGACGTCATAGGTCAAAGGTTAATGACTTTGGCCCGGGGTCAATGACCTAGGGGTACCTAGGACCACCCCCTCTAAATTTTGGCAGGGGTACCATGGCCCACCCCCTAAATTTTGGCAGGGGTACATAGGACCACCCCCCTTAAATTTTGGAAATTGCCAAATCTAAAAATTTGGTATGGTAGCCTAGGACCATAGTATGTACCTCTGTCAGTATTGGGTGTCTATGTCGTTCCCTTTTATGGGTAAAAAATTGCCAAAAATTTAAATTTCGGGGGTTTTGGATCTAATTTATCCCCTTTGATGATGTATTATTACCTTATATAGTTATATGGCCGTATACAGGGGTCCATTCCCTTTCATAACATATGTGTATATTAATGCACCCCTTGAAAAATTTGGGAGGGGTACCCTGGCCCACCCCTTAAATTTTGGAAATTGACCAATTTAAACATTGGGTATTATAGTACAGGACCCTAATATGTATTATGATAAATTTGGGCGGTCCACCTTGTTTCCTTCTAGGGGTACAAAATTGCCAAAAATATAAACGTAAGCAATACGTTGTACCACGTGTTTGGTTTTCGACCTAATTTATCTCCTTGGATGGGGTCCTATTACCTTATATAGTTATATGGTCATGTATAGTGGTCCATTATCTATCATAAGACATGGGTACATTGGTGCACCCCCTTGAAAAATTTGGGAAGGGTACCTTGGCCCACCCCTTAAATTTTGGAAATTGCCAAATCTAAAAATTTGGTGTGGTAGCCTAGGACCATAGTATGTACCTCTATCAGTATTGGGTGTCTATGTCGTTCCCTTTCATGGGTAAAAAATTGCCAAAAATTCAAATTTCGGGGGTTTTTGACCTAATTTATCCCCTTTGATGATGTATTATTACCCTATATAGTTATATGGGCGTATACAGGGGTTCATTACCTTTCATAAGACATGGGTATATTTGTGCACTCCTTTAAAAATTTAAGAGGGGTACTTTGGCCCACCCCTTAAATTTTGGAAATTGACCAATTTAAACATTGGGTATTATAGTACCGGACCCTAATATGTATTATAATAAATTTGGGCGGTCCACCTTGTTTCCTTCTAGGGGTACAAAATTGCCAAATTTTAGTACAACCACGTGTTTGGTTTTCGACCTAATTTATCTCCTTGGATGAGGTCCTATTACCTTATATAGTTATATGGTCATGTATAGTGGTCCATTATCTATCATAAGACATGGGTACATTGGTGCACCCCTTGAAAAATTTGGGAAGGGTACCTTGGCCCACCCCTTAAATTTTGGAAATTGCCCAATTTAAACATTGGGTATTATAGTACAGGACCCTAATATGTATTATGATAAATTTGGGTGGTCCACCTCGTTCCCTTTTAGGGGTACAAAATTGTCAAAATATAAACGTAAGCAATACGTAGTACCACGTGTTTGGTTTTTGGTCGATTTTATCCCCTTTGATGAGGTGTTATTATCCTATATAGTTATATGGTCATGTATAGGGGTCCATTACCTTTCATAAGATATGGGTATATTTGTGCACTCCTTTAAAAATTTGGGAGGGGTACTTTGGCCCACACCTTAAATTTTGGAAATTGCCCAATTTAAACATTTGCTATTATAGTACCGGACCCTAACATGTATTATGATAAATTTGGGTAGTTCACCTCGTTCCTTTTAGGGGTACGAAATTGCCAAATTTTAGTACAACCACGTGTTTGTTTTGGCTCAATTTATTCCCCTTGGATGAGGTCCTATTACCTTATATGATTATATGGTTATGTATATTGGTCCATACCCTATTATAAGACATGGGTATATTGATGCACCCTTTAAAAATTTGGGAGGAATACCTTGGCCCACCTCTTTATTTTGGAAATTGCCCAATTTAAACATTTGGTATAATAGTATAAGACCCTAATATATATTACTATAAATTTGGGTGGTCCATCTCGTTCCCTTTCATGGGTACGAAATTGCCAAATTTTAGTACAACCACGTGTTTCGTTTTTGACCTAATTTATTCCCTTGGATGATGTCCTATTACCTAATATGATTATATGGTCTTGTATAGGGTCCATTTTCTATCATAAGACATAGGTACATTGATGCACCCCGGGAGGTGTACCATAGCCAATCCCTTAAATTTTGGAAATTTTTCAATTTAAGCATTCGCTATCATAGTACATGACCTCAATATGTATCATGATAAATTTGGGTGGTCCACCTTGTTCCCTTACATGACTAAAAAAAATGTCGAAATATAAACATAAGCAATATGTTGTATCACGTGTTTGGTTTTTGGCCCAATTTATCCCGTTTGATGCGGTCTTATTAACGTATATGTTTATATGGTCATATATATAGGTTCATTTCATATCATAAGACATGAGTACATTGATGCACCCTTTAAAATTTGGGAGGGGTATTTTGACTCATCCACTCAGTTTTAGAAATTGTTTAATATAAGCATTTGGTATCTTCGTACAGGTCTTCAATATGTACCACTACAAATTTGGATGGTCCACATCGTTCCCTTTCATGGGTAAAGAACTACCAAAAATCAAATTTCGGAGGTTATTGACTCCTATTTAGCACGTTATATGGTTTATTACCTCTATATGTTTATGTTCTCTTTTAAATTTGGGAATTATAAAATAACATAATTTGGTAAACGTTTTCTAGGACCCATTGGTGTTTCTCTTATGGCCAAATATTCAAAATTTAAAGGTTATTAACCGGCTTTATTATTAAATGAGTACAGGATTTATTACTTTTTCATAAGACACAGGTGTATTTGTGTACCAATCTTAAATTTTGGGAGGGGTACATTTCTTATTGTCATATCAATAATTGGTAATTGTTCTTTGGGTAAATCATTGTGAAATATTAGTATGATCACGTGATCAGTTATTGACCTATGATGGGATTAGGAGTCCAGGACATTGGTACATTTAAACTTTGTAGGATAATTTGAGAATGCGTCATTGGTATTGATTATTACAGCCAAATATAAACGTAAGCAATACGATGTACCACGTGATTGACCTTGATGAGGTAGTGTACAGGGATACATAGCTAACCTTATTGAATCTTATGACTCAGTCTTAAGGGAATACATGCTACAACACTGGCAAAGTTATTGTTGATGTAATTTGATTGGTTGATCACTATCTTTCGTGCAATCTGATTGGTTGATCACTATCTTTCGTGCAATCTGATTGGCTGATCACTATCTTTCGTGCAATCTGATTGGCTGATCACTATTTTTCGTGCAATCTGATTGGTTGCTGATTTTCAAATCTTTGCTGCATTCAGTTTTAAGTTTTGTTTAACATTTAAAAATCTTGGTTTCGTTCAACATTTTGGATTCACTGATAAATATGATCAAAACCGTTTATTTGTTAATCGAATAGTTAAAAACCGGATAAAGTTTGACGGTTAACCGTGAAACGTAAAATTTTTTTAGTTTGAAAATTTTTTGTTTGAAAGTTTTTGTTTGAAAACTCTTGTTTCAAATTTGTGTTTGAATTTTTTTTCAGAATTTTGTTTGAAATTTGTTTCAAATTTTTTTGTTTGAAAATTTTTTTGTTTGAAATTTTTTTGTTTAAAATTTTTTGTTCGAAATTTTTGTTTTGAAATTTTTCGTTTCCAAATTTTTTTGTTTAAAATTTTTTTGTTTCGAATTTTTTTCGTTTTAAAATTTTGTTTGAATTTTTCGTTTCCAAATTTTTTCGTTTCACAAATTTTGTTTCAAAGTGTGGTTTGACATTTTTAAAAGTTTGTGCACTCATTAGTAAAGAACCGGAACTGTTTAGAGCAAAAACCTCTGGCAACATTGTGGTGCAATAGTACACGTCAGAACCTGGGGTTGTACTTGAAATGAAAAAACACAATTCATTGAAATGGATCATTTTATTACACTCCACATACATCCATACCAGATAGTGGTTCTGGATATTGTCGATACAATGTATTTTGAACTTCTTGCACTAGTTTGTCTTTAGCATATAATTTTAATTCCAATTGAAGTCTTTTAAGGTCTATTGCGATATCAATTGGTGGAAACTCAATGTCCATTTGATCACAAATAAACTGTTTATCAATACAGGTATGCACCCACGAACGATGTTGACAACCATCACAATATCTAGATACATGTTGTACAATATGCATAACACATTTTTCAAAATAGTACTTTTTCAGGAATATACTTGTTTTGTTGCACACTTCCACTGCATGTTTCACACACTGAAATACGCTGATAAATTTGTTCCATTCCGTTTGTGTTAGATACACCATGTTGCGAGGGACATGGAATGTACTCTTTTTACGTAACAGCACCATCTTCTCTTCGAGGACTGTACGCAGCACCACTTCATGATTTGAGCCTAATGATTTGACTATGGTCACATTTAGCTCATCATGAAAATAATCGTTCATTTGGTCGATTCGTGAACATAATATTTGCCATTCTTCACAGGTCAGTTGTACACCAAATTGTTCTGCTTTGCCCAATCGAATCACAGGTTCAAATGTTCTAGCACTGATACCAATCATCACATGTTTTGTTTGAAATATATTTATTGGATAATAGCTTGCGAAGATGAACTCTTTATCGTTAGAAGTACACATCTTTCCTCCTGAAAAGCACTTGCTCAAATGATTTCGTGGGATGACACTGTATTTGCTGGTTTATAGTTATTGCTGACGTCATTGGTCATAATTTGGTAAACGTTTTCTAGGACCCATTGGTGTTTCTCTTATGGCCAAATATTCAAAATTTAAAGGTTATTAACCGGCTTTATTATTAAATGAGTACAGGATTTATTACTTTTTCATAAGACACAGGTGTATTTGTGTACCAATCTTAAATTTTGGGAGGGGTACATTTCTTATTGTCATATCAAGGGATTGGCTATGGTACCCCTCCCGGGGTGCATCAATGTACCTATGTCTTATGATAGAAAATGGACCCCTATACATGACCATATAATCATATTAGGTAATAGGACCTCATCCAAGGGAATAAATTAGGTGAAAACGAAACACGTGGTTGTACTAAAATTTGGCAATTTCGTACCCATGAAAGGGAACGAGATGGACCACCCAAATTTATCATAATATATATTAGGGTCTTATACTATTATACCAAATGTTTAAATTGGGCAATTTCCAAAATAAAGAGGTGGGCCAAAGTACCCCTCCCGGGGTGCATCAATATACCCATGTCTTATAATAGGGAATGGACCAATATACATAACCATATAATCATATAAGGTAATAGGACCTCATCCAAGGGGATAAATTGAGCCAAAACAAACACGTGGTTGTACTAAAATTTGACAATTTTGTACCCCTAAAAGGGAACGAGGTGGACCACCCAAATTTATCATGATACATATTAGGGTCCAGTACTATAATACCAAATATATAAAATGAGCAATTTCCAAATTGAAGGGGTGGGCCAAGGTACCCCTCCCAAATTTTTAAAGGAGTGCACAAATGTACCTATGTCTTATGATAGGGAATAGACCCCTATACATATAACCATATAAGGTAATAGGATCTCATCCAAGGGGATAACTTAGGTCAAAACCAAACACGTGGTACAACGTATTGCTTACGTTTATATTTTGGCAATTTTGTACCCCTAAAAGGGAACGAGGTGGACCACCCAAATTTATCATAATACATGTTAGGGTCCGGTACTATAATACCAAATGTTTAAATTGGGCAATTTCCAAAATTTAAGGGGTGGGCCAAGGTACCCCTCCCAAATTTTTAAAGGAGTGCACAAATATACCCATATCTTATAAAAGGTAATGGACCCCTATACATGACCATATAACTATATAGGATAATAACACCTCATCAAAGGCGATAAAATCGACCAAAAACCAAACACGTGGTACTACGTATTGCTTACGTTTATATTTTTGGCAATTTTGTACCCCTAGAAGGGAACGATGTGGACCACCCAAATTTATCATGATACATATTAGGGTCCTGTAGTATAATACCTAATGTTTAAATTGGGCAATTTCCAAAATTTAAGGGGTGGGCCAAGGTACCCTTCCCAAAAATTTAAAGGGGTGCACAAATGTACCCATGTCTTATGATAGATAATGGACCACTATACATGACCATATAACCATATAAGGTAATAGGACCTCATCCAAGGGGATAACTTATGTCGAATCCAAACACGTGGTACTACGTATTGCTTACGTTTTATATTTTGGTAATTTGATACCCCTAGAAGGGAACGAAGTGGACCATCCAAATGTATCATAATACATATTAGGGTCCTGTAGTATAATACCAAATATGTAAAATGAGCAATTTCCAAAATTTAAGGGGTGGGCAAAAGTACCCCTCCCAAATTTTTAAAGGAGTGCACAAATATACCCATATCTTATGAAAGGTAATGGACCCCTATACATAACCATATAACTATATAGGATAATAACACCTCATCAAAGGGGATAAAATCGACCAAAAACCAAACACGTGGTACTACGTATTGCTTACGTTTTATATTTTGGTAATTTGATACCCCTAGAAGGGAACGAAGTGGACCATCCAAATGTATCATAATACATATTAGGGTCCTGTAGTATAATACCAAATATGTAAAATGAGCAATTTCCAAAATTTAAGGGGTGGGCAAAAGTACCCCTCCCAAATTTTTAAAGGAGTGCACAAATATACCCATATCTTATGAAAGGTAATGGACCCCTATACATAACCATATAACTATATAGGATAATAACACCTCATCAAAGGGGATAAAATCGACCAAAAACCAAACACGTGGTACTACGTATTGCTTACGTTTATATTTTGGCAATTTTGTACCCCTAGAAGGGAACGATGTGGACCACCCAAATTTATCATAATACATATTAGGGTCCTGTACTATAATACCCAATGTTGAAATTGGTCAATTTCCAAAATTTAAGGGGTGGGCCAAGGTACCCCTCCCAAATTTTTCAAGGGGTGCACCAATATACCCATGTCTTATGAAAGGGAATGGACCCCTGTATACGCCTATATAACTATATAAGGTAATAACACCTCATCAAAGGGGATAAATTAGGTCAAAAACCCCCGAAATTTGAATTTTTGGCAATTTTTTACCCATGAAAGGGAACGACATAGACCCCCAATACTGATAGAGGTACATACTATGGTCCTACCCTACCATACCAAATTTTTAGATTTGGCAATTTCCAAAATTTAAGGGGGGTGGTCCTATGTACCCCTGCCAAAATTTAGGGGGTGGGCCATTGTACCCCTGCCAAAATTTAGAGGGGGTGGTCCTAGGTACCCCTAGGTCATTGACCCCGGGCCAAGGTCATTGACCTTTGACCTATGACGTCACAAAAATTTTTGCTGACTCGGCTGGACATACGTCGGGGCCTACTACTTTCCTATACAGAGCATGACATGTCACTGTAATGTAAGAATATGTTGCTCGGGACGTCCATATATCTGTTGTTAAAGCAACTACTTCTGCTTTCTGTAGCCTCTGTTGTACTTGCTCTTTCAGTTCAGAATAAAAAACCTGCAAGCGTCTCCATAGTGTCCGCCTAGACGGTACGCTATAATTTGGTTCAAGGAAGGACATTAACTCCCGAAACCCTTTCCCTTCAATAAATGAAATTGGGAGTAGATCTGTTACTATCATGTTTGCAATCCTTTTCGCAATCTCTTATTCATGTTCTGGTGTGCACGGCCGGCTATTTTTAAGATACTTTACTATTGATCTTTGTTCATACGTTCGCTTTTTATTGTGTGTTTGAGGAACTCTAATTACATCATCACGCGTTTCGTCATTGGTGACAGTTTCACAGGAAACTTTCACAGTAGTATCTTGTGATATATTTGTGGCCTCAACACAGTCTGATGGTCCAGGAGAATCTTCAGAACTATCCGAATAGGAAGCTTCCACAAAGGTACTGTTGAAAAAGAAAATGACACAATATTATGTTTAAGAAAAATCACAATGTAATTCTATGAACAAATTAAATATAAATTTATTTTAAAGACAAAAGCAAAGAAATTATGAATTTAAGCATTGAAACTTGTTTCAGTGTAGTGCTTGGGGTCCCGGGTTCGATTCCAGCCCCCACCAAGTGAACTTTGTGGTGGACAACCACCGTGTGCGTGGGTTTTCTCGGGGTTCTCCCGTATCCTCCCACTTTATTCATTCCACCATTTCATTCATTACTCATCATCACCGTCTCCTTTAGCCTCACCGGCATAATCGTGGGACGTAAAACTCAAAGATTTCATTTCATTTTTTGTTTCAGTGTATTACTATTTGAATAATCAAGCCACTAAGTGGGTATGCACACTCTAAAAACGAGTAAGGTTTTGAGAACCATAAAAATATAGTTAAAATTGGCATTGTCGTTGGAAATATAATTGTGGTGACATAAAAAATATTAATCTTATTTGCTATGTTACCAGAATGATACGAGAAATTTCATATGTGCTGTATGAAAAATATTAGGCTATATAGTTAACGATTTTATTGTCATAAGGATCATCTTTATAGTTCCATTAAAAGAAAAGTATAGTTGTTTCAGCTATTCCATGTTTACGCATGCGCACAATGACATTAGAATCATCATAAACTTCGTCCGCCATTTGTATTTATTTTTTCGTATAACTGTTTATGAACATAGTTTATTTTTCTTTTCGACTATTTAAATTTGCTTTGTTCCAGAGCTAATTTCCTGCGAAATAGGAACTCGAAGATATGATACATTTATTTAAAGGTAGGTTTAATATTTTAGAACTTAAACAAAATTATGATAGAGTTTTATGTAATGGAGTAATTCAATTTCTAAAACTGAACATATTAAAGTACAGCTTGTCGTACTCTCCTGTTTTAGGGGAACATACTTAGAGTGCCAGGTACACTCTTAGTGCTTTAGAAAGTGTTTCTTAGTGGGGAAGCTGTATTGTGCACCCTATAATGAACGGAGCAGGCATAGGTTGTTACCATTTGCAGCCTCAACATCTGCCTAAGTTACATAATGGAATAAAGGTTCACGGACGCATTTAGAGTTAACTGACAGGAAAATTTGTGGTGAGGGTTGGGCTTTTGAGTAATTGCATATTAGGAGATAAAAGTTGGAAAATGTTACTATAGCAACTCATTATACGACACAAAGTAAATTTCACAGAATAAATATTGGGGAAGATTATAGAATGCTCATCCCCATGGCAGGTTAGTGTCCAGTTTGGTTCCTTTCTTTATCAGGGCAAGTCTTTACTTTGGGCAAGGCAGTGACAATAAGCAATGAATCTGAACCGGTTCCCGCAATTATAATTACAGTTTCCAAGAAGGAAAGACGTAAAACAACGTGCCCTGCGGGGCTCTAACACGCCTTCATTCGCTGACGCTCGCTTGGCAATAATATGTACTGCCAGTATATCACTGTCTTGCCCAAAGTAAAGAGTTACCTTTATCAATACTCAATTCACATGGTATTGCTGAGCGAGCGATAGCGAGTGAAGGCAGGTTAAAACTTTTCAGGGCATGTTATCTTCTATTATTATAACTAAATGTAGATATCTGGGCTCTTGCCTAAATGTTGCTGTGAGACGGGTACGGGAACACTACAGATTCGAGCTGAGAATCTCACGTTCGAGCGACTCTACGTAGAATCCGGGTTATTCTAGCTATATAGCCCGAGGGAAAGGATTGCTCGAGCAAACGGGTTAGCCCTATACCAAATAGAAAATTCATATGTAAAATACAGTGTGAAATATATTTCATGAAGAAATGAGAGTGTGAATAGAAGTAATTACTATTAGTGTGCAGTGTATTGAGTTGAATTTTGAGTGATAGTGTAAGTTTTGTATGTGTAAGTGTGCTCTTCTACTACCTTCGTGTATGCGTATACCCCATTCGCTTACGCACCCTTCGCTACCGTTGGGGCTGCTGCTGTGCTCCTGCTCTGACTCGGTTAGATAACATTCTTGGTTTTTAGTGAGCACCTGGCACAATTTGGTTCATGGTTTATGCACTTTAGTTTTTATGCGATACATCCACACTATTTACAGTCATACACCGTAAAGTGAGTCTGCAAGTAGTAATGGAGCTACTCATTTAGTGCATTCTCTACTAAAAGAAACACGAATCTCTAACCTGACCTGAAAATGTAAGAAATGTGTGAAAATTTGGTAGAACTGTCTGCTCGAGTAATGCCCCAAGGAACTCAAAATGTTCCTTCGTGGGTGTGTGTTTAGCGTATGTAACTTTCTTTTTGTGGGTAACTCAGATTGGAGCTCACATAGTTCGTATTCCACACAGTGTTCGTAGGTTCTCTTAAGAAGATTTCCCTCGACTGAAACAGAATTTTCCCTTTTCGTGTCAAATTTTCCCTAGTTTGTTGATTGAGTTGATTTTGAGTTTAACGTCCCATTTAGCAGCGAGGTTATATGAGACGTGGACCTACTCATTAACATGGAATCGGAACCACATCAGCATGCGCCGGAAATCGATCCCAGGTCTCCCACGCCAAGGGCGAATACGCTAACCGTTAGCCACGAAGAGCTCTTTCCCTAGTTTGTTGAGTGTTTAATTCCTATGATGCACGGTATGTTGAAAGATTAATTTAGTTAGACAATATATTGAAGGAAGTATGAACTACATTTATTTTATTCATTTCCTTTTCGTTTCTAACATTTTGAAACAAAAAAGAAAAAAACATCCAGTCAACAATTGACGCAAATTATGCTACTTTGAATACACACTAAACTCTGGCTATTGCATTTGTTTATTTCTGAAGAACAAAGATAAAATGGAACATTTATATTGAGCTCCTTCTTGGCTAAACTGTTTTCCTACGTGCCTTTGGCGTGGGAGACCCGGGCTCGATTCCCGGCGGGAGCTCATGTGGTTCGGATTCCACGTTAATCAGCAACGTTCTAGATTACTGGTCCCCCTTCCCATTGAGCAATAATACAGACAGAAAACAACGTGTCCTGCGGGGCTCTAACCCGCCTTCACTCGCTAACGCTCGCTCGGCAATACTGTGTGGATTAAATGTATAAACTTTAGTAGAGAAAGAAACCAACCCAGCTACTAACCTACATGGGGGACCAGTAATCTAGAACCTCCCCCGTTAATCAGTAGGTCCCGTCTCATATAGCCTCGCTACGCAAAGGGACGATAAACTCAAGTCAACAACTAAACATTTATATTGTTTAATAAGTCAGTGCGAGAATTTCCCTAGATTTTGACGTTTTATCATAAAATTTCCCTTTTCGCTAAATTTACTTTTGAAGTTTTCCTAGATTAGGAAAATTTCACTGAAACTACGAACAATGATTCCACGTTAATCTTCAGGACCCCGTCTCATCACCAGAGTGCAGGAGGGAATAAAGCTCCAGTGGCGGTTCTTGAAGTAACTCACACCGGAAAGGATTACCATTTTATTACTAGTGTCTAATAGGAGAAAACTTGATACTCAGCATTACTTGAGCAGACGGTTCTACCAAATTTTGACACATTTCTTACATTTTCAGGTCAGAATAAAGTTTTGTATTTCTTTTAACATAGCATGCACTAAATGAGGAGCTTACTAGATAGTGCATGCAGCAAGGGTGTAGTCATAGGAGTTCCATCGGGGCCAGCCCCCCCAGATGATTTCCTGAGCACCCAAATACCAAACTTTTAAAACATTGCCATTAGATTATTCGTTTCAGTCATTTAAAAATAACAAAGTTTACATGTAATTAATAATTTACGGAAAATTATTTACCAATTCTTACTGATGGAAAAACACCACCGTTTTAAAAAGCTACTGTAAATACTACCATTAAATAATGGTGCTAAACTGATTTGTAAGTACATTATATTTTTTATATGCTGTAACTAGTGGTTTAGAATACATTTTTATCAACTGGAAAATTTAGTGAAAAACGATGTTTTTATTCCGTTTCTCAGTTCGGATCTCATTCGCTTTTTTTTTTTTTTTTTTTTGCGCAACTTGATGTAAAACAGGAAGCGAGATATAACTGTCAGTAAAATAATTAGGGTGTTTTTATTTTAGTCACGAATAATGAATAAATATTTTTGTCAGGAAATTAAGTGAAATTAAAAAAAAAAAATCAGTTTATGGGCAAGATTCTAGAACACAGGTCCTCGTTCTCATTTAGCTGTAATAAAGACAAAAGAACGTGGCCCAGCGGGGATCTAACCCGCCTTCACACGCTAACGCTCGTTCGTCAATACTATGTGGATTAAACATCAAACTTTGGTGTACAGAAAGGAATCAATCTAGCTACTAATCCATATAGGGGAACATGCTTTCTAGAACCTTACCGTCTTCTGCAGATAGATTCTGTGTAAAAAAGCCTAAATTGAAATAGTTATGCACAAAGGTATAACGTTTGGTCCTGGCAGTAGTTCTTGGTTACGCATAATTAAAACTAACTGGGAGGGGCGCGGTGGCTCAGTGGTAGAGCGTTCACCTCTGGTGCTTGGGGTCCCGGGTTCGATCCCAGCCCCCGCCAAGTGAACTTTGTGGTGGACAAACACCGTGCTCGTGGGTTTTCTCGGGGTTCTCCCGTTTCCTCCCACTTTCTTCATTCCACCATTTCACTCATCTCTCATTATCACCGTCTCCTTTAGCCTAATCGGCATAACCGTGGGACGTAAAACTCAAAGATTTCATTTCATTTTTAAAACTAACTGGTACATAATATTTATGGTGATAAAAGCAAATAAATAAATGAGCAGTCTTTTATTTTTGTGGACGGAAACCAAATTTTCCTGTTTTTTCAGGTTTCAAATCACTACCTGTATCACTTTTTTTTTTGGCTTTGTACATTGTAGCTGCTCCCGCTTCAAAAGCAATGGGCCCCTCCAAGATAAATTTCTGCCTATACCCCTGAATGCAGATGACTTGAGGAAGGCTCAGTATAAATATAGTAGGACATGTGGCATAAAAAAACTTCCGTGAATAAAAGATGAACCAAATTGTGCTAGGTGGCCACTAAAAAGCACGACCTCTGTTTAACCGATTCAGGGCAGAAGGGTAGAGGGTTATCCGAGCAGTAGGGAGGGGTGCATCCGTAGGGAGCAGGCGCGTCAGCGATGGTAGGTATACAAATAAACGAGGACCGTGAATTTACATGTACAAGAGGGGGCGCGGTGGCTCAGTGGTAGAGCGTTTACCTCCGGTGCTTGGGGTCCCTGGTTCGATCCCAGCTCGCGCCGTGTGGACTTTGTGGTAGACACACCGTGCTCGTGGGTTTTCTCGGGGTTCTCCCACTTTCTTCATTCCACCCTATCCGCTCATTTTTCATTATCACCGTCTCCTTTAGCCTAACCGGCATAATCGTCGGACGTTAGACTTAAAGATTTCTTTTCATTTTTTACATGTACAAGAGGAATTTAAAACTCAAGTGGCCGCTCTTGAGCGAAGTAGCATCGGAAGGAATTGCCATTTTATCACCACCGTCCAATAGAAGAAAACTTAATGTACCATACTAATCTTAGTGTAATACATTAACAATGAATTGTCTATCAACTTCCTTAGCTTATGCCAATGAAACGTTTATTTTTAATATTCTGACTTCCCTCGAGAACAACCAATGCTCAATTGTTTCTTTTATTGTAGCTTATTTGAATTTAATGTTATTTATCGATAGAAAGTTCGATTTCTTTACCTCCTACTCAAAAGCCTGGGAAAAAGTTTGTTTCTCTTTATACTAAGGACACATCAGTTTAGTTTTATTTGAAATTATTTCGACCCTGTGTGGTATCTTTGTACGTAATTTTCTCTCGTCACTCTTCTTGTTTTTTTCTTTCTTGTTAAAGGACATTCTTAAAATATCAAATGGGCTACCGTTGATCAGTAGTAGAGCGTTCACTTCTGGTGCATTGAGTCCCTGGTTCGGTCCCAACTCGCAACATGTGAACTTTGTGGTGGAGAAGCACCATGTGTGGGTTTTCTTATGGTTCTCCCGTTTCCTCCCATCATTCCATTCATTTCTCATCATCATAGTGTCCTTTAGCCTAACTGCCATAACCATGCGATGTAAAGCTTAATGATTTCATTTCATGTGTAATTTAATCGGTAAACTAGTTTTCAGCGGTATAACTCCTAATATTGCATAGTTTTACATTTTCGAATGCTACTACTGTTAAAATAACGTTATGTACATGGCCGTTAATGGCTCTAACATTGAGTAATAAACTTATATTAGAATTTAATAGAGTATCTGAAATTGATAATACAGTATTTCTTGATTGGAGATGATGCTTTTTTGTCTGCCTGTTTGAATTTCTTGAATCCGTACTACACATGACAAGATTTTCAGGAACTTGATATTGGTTAGGCAACGAATATTGCACAACTTGCACATGCTGGCCACTATACTGTAGCCGCTGTATCCCTGGCTCTGACAGCTATGCGAAAAAGAAAGCGAGGGTTTATACTACACTGACACCCCCCCCCACACACACACACAAGGCCCAATGAGTGACCGAGCTGTCACCGCGTTGACACGGAAAGCAGACGTTGTTGCCACTCTGTCTTATTCCTTTCGTTTGTGCATAGTTGAGTGAAAAGTACTTTGAGATTGTATTCGATTATTGCAACTTTGAGTTGTTTCCTTTCCTTTTTGGGTGTTTTGGGTGTGCTCTTAAGAATATTGTTGTATTTAATTGGTGACAATGGTTAGTTCTTCAGAACCGAAGCCAAAGAAAATAGGAGTGTATAAAGGACAAAACCGAGAATTTATATGCAGACTTCGTGAATATTTCGAGAACTAGCGCGATAATGGAGGTCCTCTTCTTCCTGTGACCAGTGTGGTGAACAGAGTTGCTGATGTCTTGCGTGTGGGAACATCCACTGTTTAGAACATAACAAACTAAAAATTTTCCGAAGAACTTAATTCTCCTTCTGCAGTTTTGGTTACTCCAGGCAAAAAAAAAAAGTTACTTTTGTATAGTTTTCTTACACGGAAAGTTTAAAAAAGCCATGAAAATTCAGCATTTCTTAAGCAATTCATTTCGATTAAATTCGCTTGCTTTTTCTGTTTATTCTTAGTGTACCTGTATACGGTTAAACCCACGACAAATTGGCAACATTGTTTTGTCCACGTGCAGAACTGTCGGAGCCAGAGACGTAGCGGCTCTAGTATACTAAGATACCGGTTCAATAGCCAATAAAGACAACCAGCGGCAGACGGAATAGGATTCGAAAGTAGTGTATGTTTTAAAGGTACTTAGGATTAAAAAGTAGTGTATGTTGTAAAGGTACTTAGGATTAAAAAGTAGTGTATGTTCTAAAGGTACTTCTTTCGTTTCACAATTTAGTACAGGAAAATGAAGGTCGTACTTGAATAAGGAAAACATATAATAGTCAAAAAAGCTAACATTTCCGTTTTCCTCATAAAATCCGGCTCTATGCGTGATTAGAGTGCAAAATTAAAAAGGTTGTATAATATTTTAAAAACTGTTTAGGCGCAGAACAGGGATATTGAAAGAAAAGATGTGGAAAAATGTTAGATTAGTAATACATAATACAAAATGTTTTATTACAAGGCTTCGGATAGTCATGCACTAAAAACCTCAAAATATGCATGCAAATATGTCCTCTTTTCTGTTGATATGCCAAACTGCAATCATAGATAACACATAACTAGCTTACTTGTCTCTTCAAAACTGCTGGAGTGTTATCATCAATAGATAAAGGTGGCCCCTGTTTCAACTGGATTCCATTGCAAGGAATTTGGTCAGTGACATTTCGTAGCAGATTTCTGATCACTCAACAAGATAGAAAATCTGTGCAAAAATAGAATTTCCGTCCTAGCAGGGACAATTTTGTTAAAAAAATCATCGATAAATGAGTTATATTTCCATGTTCACTTACAAATTATGGTCTTCTTTGCAGCAGATACCATTGAATGTGCATTAGAAGAAAAACAGATGCTATAAAATATGCAGTGTCTCGTAAAATACGATAAATATGCATTTGCATAAGAAACATGGAAAATGCATAACTATTCGAAGCCTATTTGTTACCTAGCCAACTGAAATTTAAATATTTTGCTACGAAAAATAATGGTTCTTGAAATAAACATATTTATTTACTCCTTCATTTTTCTGATAGATTGAGATTGATTTCACACATAAATACAAAGTATTACGTCTCTTAGAGAAGTGGCCAAACCTGAACACAAAAGTGGAGGAAATTTTGGTAAAGAAACCTAGAAGTTTGCCAGAGACACTATATTTAACAACAGTACTGAAAAGAGAAAATCTTAATTCAGGTTAGTGTTGATATTTTTCCCCATAAGGAGAATGTGTTTGCCTTTGCTTCGTTTTCAGCAAATAAATGTAATATATTGTTGTAATAGCAGAATTGCAGGAATACAAATTGATTTATTTCAGTGTGTATGATACAATATAGTTAATTACTGTTATTAATATTATATTCTGTGCTGCGTCATTTGGGTAAGTCGAAGTGTAGAGAGTATAGAATATTCACTGGCTGTACAGAAGATTCCATTCCGGCATTTGTGAGGTGTGACTGAAATATTCCACGTTAATCTTTAGATATCCATATCATCACAGTAGTGCAAGAGGGATTTAAAACTCCAGTGGTGGCTTACTAGTCTTTGTATAATACGCTAACACTGAAATGTCGATCAACTTCCTTAGTTTATACCAATAAAACTTTTATTTTTAACATTGTGACTTCCTCGAGAACCACCATTGCTCAGTTGTTTCTTTTGTTGTGGCTTATTTGAATTTAATGTTATTTATCGATAGAAGGTTCGATTTCTTCATCTCCTACTCAAAAGCCTAGGACAAAGTTTGTTTCTCTTTATACTAAGCTGCAGTCTATCTTGAAGGAAGTCACATCAGTTTAGTTTTATTTGAAATTATTTCCACCCTTTTTGGTATCTTCGTAAATAGCTTTCTGTCGCTGCTGCTCTTCTTGTTTTCTTCTTTTTTGTTATAAGACATTCTTAAAATATCAAAAAGGGACTACGGTTGATCAGTATTAAAGCGTTCATCTGTGGTGCGTGGGGCCCTTGTTCCGATACCAGTACGCGCCTATTGAAAATTGTGATGGACTAACTGTGTGAAGAGGTTTTCTCGGGGTTATTCTATTTCCCTCCACTTTCTTCATTCCTCCTCTTCATTCATTTCCATAATCGATGTCTGCTTTAGCCTATACGCAGTTCCATGGAACGTAAAACTCAGATTTCATTTCTTTTGAAATATCAAAATAATTATAAAAAAAAAAACTACACTTTGCGCCATCAAGAGCAGTATCTCTATCCTTCGTGATTCTGGAACTCAATGAATAATTAACACTTCTGACCAGAGTATATACACTTATTTATTAAAACAAAAATACAATGTAACAGTTTCTATAATATAAATGTCTATGCTCTGAAGATCTCTTTCAGTTAGTGTTTGATGAAGACAACGTTAAGTTAATTTAGTTTTTAATAAATAAGTGTATATACACTGGTCAGAAATGTTTATTATTCCAAGAGCAGTGTGTAATTTTTATTTAGAATGTATCTAATAGCGTGGATTAGCAAGTATGTACATTTTTGGTATAGAGTTTGCTATTTCCCACCATAGTTTCTCAAGGTAGTATTTTCAGCGGGAGAAGCTCAGTTACAGTAGTTCAAGGTAGCACTTTTCTCATGGTAACTCAACTGCTAAGAAGGTAAATACAAGACCTCAGGACATGTTTTATAGGTCATTGACTTATTATTGATTACAAAACAGGTTACGAGTCAATCCTTTTTAGCTGAGCAGTGTTAAACTGTCATAGTTCTAGTTTAAAATGGAAAATAACTGGGTCTTTTAGGGTCAGAAGAGCATGCTTTGTCTTGGAAATGGAGCAGGCAATCCTGACATTGCTTCAGTGACTTGACCCAGGTTTTTTTTTTTATGTAGTTACCATGCTTTGTACCCCTGGAATAATTGCCTTGACGAACATGGTGACATATGTTCAAAATATATATTTTCAGTGTCTTACTACTTGTGAATATGCCTTGGAAATAAAGTTTATTCGTGGGAAGTCTTCGCTATTTTTTATTAGCATGTAACACATACTACCGAGTAATTTATGGTTTAAAATAGTGACACAGTGGCTGTAAATTTGATTTGTGGCCAAGGAGATGCCTTATACTAAAAGAGAACGATAATGAATGTTTCACAGTTTATTTTTTTAAGTTTGAAAGGGATGCTGAATGCTTATTCTTTTCTTCCAGATACAAGAAGCACAGTCCTTTTTACTTTATTGAGAAGACATTTTCCTGTAGTAACATCAACTGCGAAGAAGAAAGACACAGCTGGAACGTGGAGACCCACAAAATACGAAAGCCAACAAAGATTCTCCTTTTTTCACGTAAAGGTAAAAATAATAATATTTACTTTCATATATGAAATTACAAATTTGTATAATTAGCTAGTTTCCAGGCCTTGAAAAGTAAGAAGTGGGAGAATGTATTTCAACTCTGCTTAATCTGAACAAAAAATTCTAGGTTTAACACAGATAAAGGGAATTTGGATAAGGATGGAATGGTACCATCTAATTTTATCAATAAGAAATAGTCTAAGTAATGAGTTAATATTTTTATTTCAATAAATGTACATAGTTATATTACTGGCGTGTACAAACCAATTATTCACTCCTTATTTGATATAAAACTTGGAAAAAGCTTTTATTTTACTGTTCTAAAAAAATGGTTTTATATTCATAATAACGAGCCACAAAGCCCCGTTGAACGAATCCTGATAGTGATTCCGAAATATCGGTGAAGTTATTAGCACTAGGAGGCGAGTATTTTAATAACTAAAATATAGCATCCTTAACTGTACTTCCTTACTATAACCGGAGGTGGGGGAAATTTACTACTTCCGGTTTTAATATTAATCTACGTAGAGCAAACACTTAGGTATGTCGAGAAGCAGCTTTACACAATCAATTTAGTATTGCAAGAATAAGAACCCATTTTTTATCTTGAAACCGTATTCAAACCGGAAGTTGCAAAGATCAACCACTTCCGGTTTTATCGTTGATCGCTATAGAATTCAAACGGTATTGCGGTTTTCTGCAATAAATTTAGCGTCTCAATAGTATTTTCTGTTTCTAATATATACGAAGAAAAGGAGAGTTAGAAATCTACAATAATTTTCGATTGTAATATTGAAAGAAAAAATATTATGGCATACAAACCAAACTCCTTCACGTGGTGTACACGTGGCAGTACTACTTGTTTGTATATACAATATATCCCATCAATAGGTAATTTAAGAAATTATAAGACACTATTCATAAATTGTGTAGTTTGTCACGAATTATAAATAACAGCAAGAACAAATCTAAAATATTACTAATTACAATTCCACAGTTACTTTTTTAATTGCTAGTTTATATATACGGTGAGTCATTTAGAATATTCAACCTTAAAACGGAAAACCAAAAGAGTGAGAGAAGCGAAACTGTGACAAAGCAACTAGAAGATAAGGGTACACACATATTAAGCATCAACACCCGGAGAACAGTCTTGCTAGTGTAACATAAAGTTAGGTTTTTCAGAAAGCAAATTGCATACCATCTTATTACAAATTCCAAATCTACGCTTAAAGAGAAAACAAACAATACCACAATTGATGTTCAGTGGTGGAAACTAACAACCCTAGTTTCCCAAACATGAAAAGAAAAAAGGGGGCGCGGTTGCTCAGTGGTAGAGCGTTCACCTCCGATGCTTAGGGTCCCTGGTTCGATCCCACCTCCCGCCGTGTGGACTTTGTGGTGGACAAACATCGTACTCATAGGTTTTCTCGGGGTTCTCCCGTTTCCTCACACTTTCTTCATTCCACCATTTCATTCATTTCTCATCATCACCATCTCCTTTAGCCTAACTGGCATAAACGTGGGACGTAAAACTTTTAAGATTTCATTTTCATGGAAAGAAGAAAAAACTTGGAAGGCTTCTACAATAGAAATGATACGAGGCAAGCTTATCGAATGTACCTTAGTGTCAAACAGTACACTCAATACTTGACATATTGATACGTACAAATTTGTAACAAATTAAAAATTGAACTTTTTCAAAATGTTCTCGAAAATTATCTCGAACGGTTTGAGATATCAAAGAACAATAAAATTATTATGGTTTTAATGTTTTTCGAAAGCAATGTACGTAATTAAATGTGATCGTAACATATTAAACTTTCCAAAATAAAGCCTTTGAAAAGTCAGATTTTCAGTTTGTTATAATTTTGTTCCTATCTCTTCGAAATACGTCAAATCTTCATGGTAGTATTTTACCAAAAGGTACATTCGATATGCCTTGCCCCGTCTGCCTTATTTGCGTTATTACTATTGTAAAAACCTTCAAATTTTGTTACTTTTTCATGTTTGCTATATTGTAGTATTGTTGGTTTGCAACATTGAACAATAAGTTTGGCATTGTTTGTTTTCTCTTTAAATGCAGATTTTAAATTTGTAATAACCTAATGTGGTGTTATTTAAAAAAAAAACTAATTTTATATGGGGTTGACATCACTGTTCACTGGATGTTGATGCCTAATACAGATTAATGTGTCCCCCTCCCCCTACTTGCATCCTACGAAGTTTCGCTCCTCTTCCTGTCTTTTGGTCTTCCCGTTGTAATCATTGGAGTTTATAAATGACGCACCATATATATATATTGTACAGCGTGTGAATGAACTAGACCACAAACTGTAACAAGTGATTCCTCACATTATAATTACAAAAAAAAAATCTGCGGTTAAAAGTGCATAGTTTCGGAGTTAAGACTGCCGAAGAAGTGACCAGATTAACTTTAAAGGTCCATAGCTCCATTAGTATGTGCCCTATCCAAATATCCATTTTTGAGAATTCTCCAGTTGGAGAATACTCCAACGTTATGCATAACGATTTTTAGACAGGCAGTTTGGGAGTACTCATAAAATTTTAACTAGTCCCAAACTGCTTCTCTAAAAATTGTCGCACAAGTACCGGAGGGTTCTGAAACAGATATTCGGATCCAATTGAAATATGCTCCATAGGAGTGGAGCTGCGGAACTTTGAAGTTAATTTTTTCGCGTTTTTGGTAGCTTATAACTCCGAAACTATGCTCTTTCGACCACACTTACTTTCATATGAGGAGTCACCTGTTCATTAACACTTATATATATATATATATATATATATATATATGGTGTCTCAAAAGTCCCCTGACATAGGGTAACACTGTTATTATCAGAGTTACAACAAAATGTAAGAGTAAAAACCATCTACAAATATGATGTTTTCACTCTAAAGTGAAGGATTTTTTTTTTTTTTTTAATTGGACGAGCCGTTTTGGCTGTACACTCTTTATGCGCCCAATGTTAAACGAAAATGCAACGTTGGCATTAACCTAGACCTACAACATAAGTGGATGAATTTACTGTTTGAAAGGGGGGCTTTCCGTCGACATGTTAGAGTAAAAGACAGTAACATCATTCACTTATGTTGTGGGTCCAGGTAAATGGCAACGTCGAAGTTTCGTTTAACGTTGGGTGCATAAAGAGTGTACAGAACAAACGGCTCGTCCCATTTAAAAGATCTTTTCACTGTAGACTGAAAATATCATATTTGGAGATAGTTTTCCCTCTTACGTTTTGTTAAAACTCTGATAATAACAGTGTTACCCTATGTCAGGGGACTTTCGAGACACCCTACATTATATATATTTGGTCTAGGAATTAATTCGTGCGGTTGGTACGCACACATTGAAGCTGTAGTACAAACACAAAATACATAAATATCTTAAGAAAAATATTGTCCATCGCTAGCCACCACTTTCGCCCATCTGTCAGGCAATGTACGGATTCCGTGGCGAAAGAAGTCCTCATCCTTGGAAGCGATCCAGTCAGAGACCCATGTTTCGATATCTTCTGAAGAAGTAAACCGCTGTCCAATCAAATCGTTGTTCATGCAATCGAACAAGTAGTAGTCCGAAGGAGCAACGTCTGGTGAATACGACGGGTGGGGTAAAACTTCCCATCCGACATTTTCTAAATAGGTTTTGACCGGTTTTGCGACATGTGGGCGAGCGTTATCATGTTGAACAATAAGTTTATCATGTCTGCTCTCCCATTCTGGTCGTGTTCTGGCCAGAGCTTGCTTCAAACACATTAATTGTCGTCGATAACGTTCTCCATTCATAGTTTCACCCGGTTGCAGCAGCTCATAGTACACCACACCTTTCATATCCCACCATATGCACAGCATAACCTTTGCACAGTGAATATCTCGTTTTGGTTGTGATGGACCTGGTTCACCTGGTTTCACCCAGGCCTTTTTTCGTTTAGGGTTCTCGTAATGGATCCACTTCTCATCACCCGTAATAATTCGATGCAGAAACCCCTTTCTGCTCTGTCGTTGAAGCAGCAATTCGCAAATAGTTTTTCGTCTTTCAACGTCTCTGTCTTTCAATTCATGTGGAACCCAATGTGACATCTTTTGAATCATTCCCATGGCTTTCAAGCGTTTTGAGACTGTTGTTTGATCAACGCCTAATGCTGCTGCAAGTTGTTCCTGCGTTTGACAGGAATCCTGCTCGAGCAAAGCTGTCAATTCTTCGTCTTGAAATTTTTTTGGCTGTCTAGCTCCCTCTTGGTCTGCCAAGCCGAAATCACCACTTTTAAACCGTGCAAACCACTTCTGACACGTTCGCTCAGCTAGAGCATGGTCACCATACACTTCCACCAAAATACGATGACTTTCAGTCGCACTTTTCTGCATGTTAAAGTAATGCAGCAGGACACCCCGCAAAAACACTTTATCAGGCACAAATTGCGCCATGTTCACTTAACTACAAACTGGTGTTGTTGACGCTTTAATCCACTGCCCTATACTACGAACGATACGCGATGACAGGGGTTTGCAACACATGTGTGGATACACGGAATTGTGGGACGCTCCGTTCGTTGCGCTATCTCTTGTCCACCCGCACGAATTAATTCCTAGACCAAATATGTGTGTGTGTGTGTGTGTGTGTGTGAGTTTATAGCTTTAAGATTGGTTTTGACTTCGTTTACAATTTATGGACAATTTCTTATTGAGTATATTTTGTTTCAGGCTATAGATGAGTTGCTGCCTGAGTGGAAGGACATAGAAGATGAGAATATTCTCAAAGGATAAATGTAAAGGCTACAATTTTTGTAATACATTTTCCTTCAGAATATCCATCTATCCACAACCAAAAAGTTCCTTATGTAATCGACAATGTTCTGATCATGCACTCTTGTATATCTGGCCTGCTATTCAAGTTTGGTTTTAAAAAGAATAAAACTTGCATAACGTCTTTTCCAACTGTTCTTTCATAAACTTCTACATCAAATCTTGGAAAGGCTGATCATTGGTTGATCCTTCATAAGTTTCTACATTAAAATTTGGAACAACGTGTACACCAATTCATAAGTCACAGCTGAAGCAACGGGTTTTGGAACATTTTCAACGAGGTTATGGTGAGAAACATTTGCAGTAAACACCTGTTAGGCTGTTCGTGTTTCTGGAGATGTTTTCTAAGCGACTTAATATTTAGAAAATCACGAAAGCAGTATTTTTCTCCGTCGATATTTGCTACAGGTTACAACTTGTGGAAAAAACGAAAGCGGAGAAGAAGATATTTAGGTGATTTAAAGCTAACTTGCACAAGAATGGGGGTATTGTTGATATAGGGATGGTGTTGTTACTAGTATAACTTGTTAAAGAAAAGAAGTATAACTTGTTAATCCTTATTAAAAAGATTACTTTGTTTCAAGACAAATATATTTTGGATATATAATGTATACGTTACTTATATGAAGTTGTAATTTAATATAAAATATATTGTGTTGGTTATGAAAAAATAAATACAATTAAATGAATTCTGATAAAGTCTGCTTTGTGCGTTCATTAGCCATTACTTACTATTCTAAAAGAACTAGGAATTACGATAAATAACAAATTATTGTTTTGATGTACACTGAAGGCAAAGTTTCCTCATGACATTTTGTTTAATAGCTTCTGATGGATCGTAGTAATTTTTATTCAAAGTATCTTAACCACTTAATATTTGCGTAATTTTATGTATGATATATGAGACGATTTTTTTTTTTTAATTTTCGTTACTACGAGATTTCTGTTAACTTCCTCTGGGGGTTCCTGTTTGCTTAATCTGAGTTATCTTACAACATATTATGACAGGAATCCAACCTGGGTCTCTGACTTACCATGCAGAGTGCAAATTCCATCATATTCAAAGAATGAAAAATATGAAATAACTGGTTCGAGACTCGAACCCAGGTCTCCGAGAACAACCAAGTCTCCCGGTCTAGTCGTATACTTTTGTTATCCCTCGAATGTACTTAAATTCGTACCTATAGAAGGATTAGTCTGTTCTAAAGTAAGTTAGTTTTTCCATTATTATCTAAAAGCTCTATTATACTTATCTACAATCACTATAATAATACTCAATAATTTAAAGGGTTTGTTCTTTCAATGTAACGATACAGGAAAGGAAAAAGAATTATATCAGCATGTGGACATTTATATTTATACGAGAATAGATATCCCAGAAGTTTTCCAGTGTACAATCATGTACAAAAGATCTTGAACATCCATTCCCTTTGTAACAACACCCTATATTATTAGTATTGGTATTGCACTAAACGAAGTCTATATTACTATAGTCCGCGTCACCCGAATTGGCGTGTGGCATCAGCCAATAAGCTCGCAGTGTGCTGTTACTAAGCCTTCAGGGAGGAATCATTCATAATTGATTTTATTCGTATTTGTGGACAATTAAGAATGATTAGATTCCTCCCTGAAGGCTTAGTAACAGCACACTATGAGCTTATTGGCTGATGCCACACGCCAGTTTGGATGAAGCGGACTATAGGTAGTATGGGTCTTTTAATGGGCTATTAACCAAAAATAAAAAGCATGAGTGCAAAAAAAAAAAAAATGAAGATAAGAAGGTAAGTGTAACTTGACTATATAGCTTATATTGAAACACTTTCTTTGAATTTCAATTAAGCACGTTTTGTGTTAATTTAATCATATACATTTTTACAAGTTCTTATCGTCAGTAAGTGTTAAGGTCTCTCACAATGGTATTTTTTCACTTTTTTGGTAAGAAAGAAACACTGATTTTAACAGTTCAGTAAAGAATTTGAATGATTGACGAACTTCCGCGTTCGTGGCCCTCTGTTCACATTTACAGCAAAATAATTCGTAGGTTAAGAATGAATTCTTTTAAATGCTGAGTCCATATTCTAAACGCTTTCTGAGTTCGAATTACTATAATAGCAGTTGCTTCCACTTTTAAATTTTCAGTCTGTTGTTCGATTATATTATTGTACAATGATTTTCTTGTTTAAAAATCGCTGTTGCACTTTCAACTTTAATATTTGCTGGTAAGCCATCTAATTTTACATATAGTTTAGGAATGTATATACTATATATGAGGACGCAAACAGGAAGTCACATATTGTGTGACGTCGAATTTGTACACTTCAAGCGGTTCATTCAAGTTATAAATCCTTAGTTGTGGTTTCTGTTAATGAAATATAATAGTGTTTCTTCTTTCTAACGACTGAAAAATTTACCATTATGTGAATTCGTGAATATAAATATTCATTAAAGTCACTTCTTTGTTTAACGTCACACGATTATGCTTCCAGGCAAATGAAAACTATGATGATGATAATGAACGACATGGTGGAATGAATCAGGTTTGAGGAAATGGTGAAATCACGAGAAAGGACACGTACATAGTGTTTATCCAATAAAAGGCCACTTCATGTGACCTGTGATCAACCCAAGAAACCCCTCGCTCTAGAAGTGAGCGCTCTACCATTGAGCCACGGATGATGATAAAGAAATCATCGAAACGTATAGGAATAAATTAATAAAACGGTTGCTTAAGTGACGTTGGAAGGTTCATCAGATTATTAAATATGCACTCTATCAACTCATGTAGTCTGTATATTATTCTTACAGGTGCTGCTGTATAGTTTTACTACTGCTGTTCATTGTGCCAATTCCAGTGCCGTTATAGTGACTGTTGCCGTACTGTGGACTTTACCTATATTGCACTGCATTCCTATTATGTAACACATTTAAGAAACAGGATGACGACACATACCACCATGGATCGTTACCATTTTAGATACAATCTGCCTATATGCAATATTGGTGCCGTTGTACTCTGAGAGCTGCTGCACAAGATTGCATCTAAAATGCTAACTATCATTAAACTAGTTTAATACTTGTGCATAGTTTTGTGTGTCAACATCCTTCCTTAAGACATGTTACATAATAACAATCCCATGCAATATAAACCCGTCGGAAAAAAAACTCCGGACCTCATGCAATTTTGGCTGAGAAAATTATCTGGCTTGGTAGACAGCGTTGTTTGGTTTCGTCTTTATTGCTGGGAAGCGATCCAACAGTAAATATCAGAACCCACATATGCCTATGCGTAAATATTTCCGTCTTCAAAATTAAACAACACTGTCTATCAAGTCAGATAATTTTCTTAGCCAAAATTGCATTAAGTTCGTAGGTTTTTTCGGCGCGTATAACACTCACAGTATGGCAGCACTCACTATACCCGTATTGCTAAGACAACATAACAGTATCGTTAGGGCAACTATACCAATATTGTTAGGGCAACAATAATAGTATGGCCATAACCATACCAGTATTGTTGCCTTAGCAATACTGGTATAGTTATTAACATGATATGCATAGTACGGACAGCCTAAAACTATAGCTGCGATAACAATACCACATTTATTGGACAACAATATTTATGGTAAGTGCAGCACAACAATATAGTTTTACTAACAACGCAGATATTTATACTGACCATAAAGTATAGTCGTGAAAGCATCAGGACACGTCACACCAACTATTTTAGCACTTCGAGTATGGCTACAACAACTATACAAGTTGGTGTCACAACATATATTGTATGGTAGAGACAAACACAATACCTTTTTGGATAGTTCCGATGACAATATCATATAGTATTTCCAACTATATAGCAGCTGTATAGTTGCAAGTACAATAATTGGCATAGTTGTTAATATCATAAATATGTCTAGGACAACCATAATTATTGTTGACCCAGCTAAATTTTTTTAACAATATAATATTGTACTCCCAGTCATAATTCTTGCTGGCGCTATATTAACATTACTGTATAGTTACATTCAACCATAATCATGGTTGAATATAACAATACCGTTTTTAGAGTGCATGCAACAGTTGTTCTGACAAATTTGCCTCAGGAGATTTGTTCGTACTTCCGCTGTCTTGAAAGTAGGGTGGTGGGAAACTGGATGGCGTTCTGGTCACCAGCATCCTTGTAGTAAGTTATCAGAGAATGAAAAATATCTTCCATGGAAAAAGGGATTTCATTCCATCTCGCCTAACGATTTATCAGTCACTGATATCTCCAAGAGAAGAATGTCAGCTATTTTAGGTGAGACGGGAATTCACATCTTGCCTAATCCCTTCTCGCCTAAAATGGCGGTAAGATACAAGGAGGGAATTTCTGCACTAAAGAGAGAATTCTTCTACTAGCATTTTAACCAGATATTTTAATCAATATTTTCAATTTCTGTCAACTAAGTTATAAATATTTAATAAGTACTCTACAACAAGAAAGCACAAGGGAGGGGGACGATGAAGTGGATATAGTTCACTTTTGGTTTGTTTTGGGAAAACTGGAAGGTGCTTAGCAGACAGGAGCTAATCAGAAACAGGATAGAAATATACAGTGTTTCAAAACAACACTGACAACGTTTGGGAGCAGATTCGTGACTCCAAGATAAGACAAAAAGTATATACCAACCTGGGTGTACAAATACTTCGTTTCGGTACTATGAGCAGCCAAAAATCTGTCGGGAGATCGAAAAAAAAGCCATAACTCGAGAACAAAATGTCGGATCGAAGTCGGGGGAAAGGGAATGTTTATTATTTTTAGCCGTAGTTTCCATTAATACACAACTCGATGTGGTACAGGGCGGGGGCAAGGGTCACCCCAAAGAAATTGAAGAAATCCTGGGATATTTTATTAAACGTTGAGTATAATGACATACGATTAAACTAACTAAAACTAAAGACGATGTTTCAACTAACAAAAGTCTTAGAACGTGGTCCTCGTTACAGAAAAACCTCGTTAGAATTCGAAAAAGGAAAGATAAGTATATTTGATTGATCTACTTTGTCTCAGTACAGAATTGGCTATCGAGGAAGAACTGAAATTATATGAAATCCGAAACGTTTAAATATTATGCCTTCTAGGCTAATGAATACAGAGAAATCACTCACGGCTATGTGGGTAGCATACGGGACTTTGGCATAGGAGACCCAGCTCCGATTCCCGGCAGGAACGCAAGCAGTTTGAATCTCACGTTAATTCGTAGCTCCATGGCTCATATAACTTTGCTACCGAAGGAATGTTAAACTCAAATCCGATCCAATAATACAGACAGGTAATAGATGGAAGCTAATTATTGGAAAATAATTCGTGAAATGAGAATGTAAGTGAAAATAGATAATGCCGAGAAGATTCACTGGTACGATGGTATCCACCACGAACTTTTATAACCTGGGATCGAACGAGGTCCATCTCGCACCAGAAGTAAGCGCTCTATCACTAAGCCATCGTGACCCTACTTTGGAGAAAGCACTATGATTCTGACCGAAGTATCGGTCTAGAAAATATTGTGTGTGATAAACCAATATAACTTACTAGAAGTACAAACAGTCAGAATGTTGAACTTCTTTCGTTCGGGTCGCATGATTTTCGATAAGTACCTCGCATATGATAAATAATACAAAATAGCAGAAACGTGAGAACAGCAGCCAACAGTTCTGTTCACGAAAACCGAAATTGTTCCAATATTGGACGGAAACAGTGATGAGGATTAATTTCTTTCTATTCATTCTTTATTTGATCATATTAAACACACATATACAGTAATACCATCGAAACAAACTAAACACATGAATAGCTATTAACAACATGCATATTATTAACGAACTGTTACAAAAAAAAAGAACAATTACTAAAGAAAGATCTATATGTATCACACAACATTGATTATGTGCACAATTAACACAAAATGCGGGAATGTATAATTTCAGTTGATTTACAGCAGTGGTGTAGCCAAAGGAGGTGTGAACATGGTCGAGAATCCCCTTCATCCTCAGAGACCAATTACCGTTAAGTCAAAAAATACTTGTTATCATAAGATTCCAATGTTATAACAACTTCATCTCCTCCCCCATTCAAAGGTATTGGTTATCCTAGTGGTGTACAGTGTGTATCATACGTATACCACATAGATGCTGTTCTATGTACATTTGCCTTTTTTCACTATGAGGTACACTTGCGAACAAAATGAAAACAATATATGTTGTTAGGGACCCTCTCAAGAAAAAGCTGGCAAAAAATTGTGGGTGTCCCAGTTAGTCTTCTACTAATTTTTTTTGAAAATTTCAAAAAAATACCAATTTTCAACCTCAAAATATAAAAAAAAATATTTTCCCACTTTTCTCTTGCTGAGAACAACTAACATCTTTTTTTTTTCATGCAAATCAGTTGAAGCGTTTAGGAGAGAAAAAAATCAATTTTCCTTCCCCCCTCCTAACACCCCTCCGAAAGCGCTTGGGGGGCTGAAACTTTTGGAAACCGAGTTTCTCATAAATGTTAATCGATACTGTAAATTTGGTGCAGATATGCTTGGGGGAGCTTTCACATCCTTATTCCGCTAAGCCCTTTTTTCCAAGGTGAGTAACTATAATATGTATGTTTTTCCGGAAACAAATCTTTGTTTTCTTTACTGTTATAAATCTTATAATGGAGCAATGGAGCATGAACTGTCAGTGACCAACAGTCACCGACACACAAAGAAACAGATAAGATCTTAAGGCCACTTGCTGGTTTTAGAAGGGGAGTATAACCTCAGGGAAATCACGTGTACTGATTGCAAACCAAGCACCTGGAAGATTTTGTTTTAGATTTTTACAGCTCTAAATCAATACATTCAGTGAGTGAACTGCAAGTGCAATGATAGTCTAGCTTTCCTTAACGAAAATATTTGAAAAAAATACTTTTTCTTAAAAGCTGATGATGAGGACATAATTTAAAAGTAAAATGTCTGAAGTGTACCGGCGGGAAATATTTATCAATAGGCAGGAGTTCGTCTACATATTTGAAGAAACATCTGAAGCTTTTTTTATTATTATTGTTTCTAGAGCATACCGAAACAGTACCCACACAAGCATTGCGGATAAAGCTATTGTCCAAATGTTAATAATTTCTTTACACGTGCTCTTACTAATACTATATTAATACTTTCTTCAATACTTCATTCTAGTTTAGTGCTATTCTGATTATACTTATGGAGATTTGTTTATATTTATGGAAGTTGCAATTTCTTCGAAAAAATGTTTCAATTGCAATTGAGTAAGAAAAAAGATTTCATTTTCTCAAGAGATTTAAAAAAACGAAATGTATATTGAGTGTAGGTGAAGTAATATGTCGATTGGTTATCCTGACAATAATATAGTGATTTTATAAATAGGTTTTAAGTTAATCATCGAAACGTAAAAACTTTGACGTAAAAAATATTCTAACATGTTTTATAGGATATGATTTTCCTTTAAATCAATAATTAAGAATCGCGGTTAATGTATACAGTGGCGTATTTACGATTTTGTTTCGGGGGGGCTTTGCCTGAAAATGTGAAAATTCTGCAAGATATTACACATACTTTACTATAGTAAGTAAGATTTCGGGGGGTGGGGCTTAAGCCTGGAAGCCCCCCTAAAACGCCACTGTATATATATATATATATATATATATATATATATATATATATATATATATATATACTTTTCAAAATATTTTTATTTGTAAATAAACATGTTTACAATATGCTATAGCAACTACTAATAGTGCAACAGAGACTATGTAAAAAAAAATCCCACAATTTTTGGATCTAAATATCCAATATATTTCATTCCAAAATTTTCTTGTATGCCTTATATCTGGAGAACTACATGCAGTATAGACATACCCAAACTA
Organism: Thermobia domestica; assembly: GCF_964235325.1. Lineage (NCBI taxonomy): Eukaryota > Metazoa > Arthropoda > Insecta > Zygentoma > Lepismatidae > Thermobia > Thermobia domestica. The sequence continues at coordinate 151,424,095 of NC_137471.1, read as the reverse complement.
TCTCTTAACTTAGTATAATGTGATCATTCCGTAAAAGGAGGGCCGCGGTGGCTCAGTGGTAGAGCGTTCACCTCTGGTGTTTGGGGTATCGGGTTCGATCCCAGGACCCAGCCAAGTGAAGTTTATGGTGGACAAACACCATGTGCGTGGGTTCTCTCGGGGTTCTCCCGTTTCCTCCCACTTTCTTCATTCCACGATTTGATCCATTATTCATCATCACCGTCTCCTTTAGCCTAACCGTCATATCCTTGGGACGTAAAACTCAAAGATTTCATTTTTTTTTTCATTCCGTAAAAAAATACGAAAATTCGATTTAGAGGCCGTTCAAAAGTTTTGTAGGCCCTGATCCAATTAGCCCGAAAGATCCAATATATTTCAATCAAAAATTTTCTTGTATGCCTTACATCTGGAGAACTTCATATAACTAACTAACTAACTTTATGGCGTATGGAACCCCGAGGTTCAATGCCGCGTTCACAAAAGCTCTCCATTGAATTTAACCTTAGCCAATTGAATCCAATTGAACCCAAACTATCTCTAAAGTCAGTATGATGTGCTCATTCCGTAAAAAAGACGAAAACTCAATTTAGAGGCCGTCAAAAGTTTTGTGATCCCTGATCCGAAAACTAATTATTAGCCAAGATCGCAATCCTTTGATGCATTTTTTAATCATTCTTAAAGTTCTTTCCCAAGATCGCAATCTTTCGATCATTTTTTGGGATAATCCCTAAAAGTCATGTACGCGTAAACTGGAACGACTTTTAATTACTGTACTTCTTTTCACACACACACACACACACACACACACACACATATATATATATATATATATATATATATATATATATATATATATAGATAGATAGATAGATAGATATATGCGTGCAACAGGAGTGCAATTGTGACAAAATGTGTGGGAAATGTGCAGAAACTTCCAAGGGTGCAAGTCGTGCACATTTCTCACACGTTTTGCACACGCTTCTCACTCCTTCTGTTGCACTGCAGTTTACGCATACATTTTTTTTACAGTGCAGTACAGCATTTCAATAATAGCGCATTGTTTATTGTTGCTATTAGTGTAGATATGTTTGATGGGTGCCATAATTAACGCTGATGAGCAAGTCTAAACTGTCCGCATGAAGGGATGTAGCAGCGCTCCTATTATAAACCTACAGTTTTAAACATTTATTACGATCGGGAAAGATCAGAATGTGTAATAATAATAATAATAATAATAATAATAATAATAATAATAATAATAATAATAATAATAATAATAATGATAATAATAATAATAATAATAATAATAATAATAATAACAATAATAATAGTGATAGTAGTAGGAAACATTTAATGAAAAGAATGTATTTTGTATATGATTATATTCAAAGTTCCGGACATAAAAGTAACGCGTTACTTGTCTTGCTTTCGAAGTAGGGTAACAGTTACTTTTCTAGGGAAAGTAACGTTCCCTTACTGTTAACGATATGCAGTAAGGGAAAGTAAAGTAACTTATAGCGCGTTACATTTTTACAAGTAATTTACCCAACAATACCTCAAAGCCTCAACAAGTCTTCGATGGGTACCTAAAACAAGCTTTCGGAAAACTGATTCTATGCTATTTTCCAAAAGTAGATGGGACAAATCTATTCACATGAGAGTGTTTCATGCATAGTGTAAATAAAATTTTGTGAGAATAGCGTTTTATAATAAAATGAGCCTTGTAACTATTTGAATGACCCTCGTCTTTGTTCTCTTCACAACTGATTCTATATGCCCAAACACACACACACATACACATTGATGATTTCAGAAGAGTCTCCCCGGAGAAACTGAATAAGCAACGAGTGTAAGTAGTACAGTACTACTAAAATACTGGTTTCCCAGAGGAATGCCCACGGAAATTTCGTCGTTCTGGTGCAGTATCCTCAGGCCACATCATGAAATCACTGCTCACACAATATTAAACACCAGTAGTTTAAGCAGTAACGCCCGCGGGGTTTTTCCAGGGAGGGAGGCTGACATACAAGCAAAATTGCAAATACAAGCCCCTTGAAACACACAATATAAGTTCTACTGCATGTAAAACAATTACTTACGCTCATGGCGTAAGTTTACTACAGTAATGTGTTTGAATAAGGAAATTTGCTTTGATATGTATTTTGAGGAATCGAACCAATTTTGATAATCCAGGGGGCAATGTCCTCCTTGACTCCCGTTGCAGGTGGGCATGAAAGTAAGGATATAATTTTTTGGTAAGGTATACGCGCAACTGTTTTCAAACATATAATGTTACCCATCATCCCCATATATGCTTCTTCTTTCGTAAAATTAAAATGGGTGAGTAATATGGTTACCAACTCCAATGGTGCCCACCCCCCTTATGTCTATGACGCACCCCCCTCAATTGTCTATCCGTAGGTGTTCTTCCATGAAAAAAATCTTCTTTTCGATTAAGTTTACCCCCCCCCCTCATCAAACATATTTATATAGATTTTAACCTCCCAAATATTTCAATGACGCAGTTTGCGTCATAGCCCCTCCTTGTGGGCACCCCTGCCAACTCTGAAAAAAATTACCGGAACCCGTCCAAAATTTCCTGCGATATAGGCCTAAGTGAAAAATCTCTCTCTTCGAACCCATCTATGGGAAGGAAATGTACTATCCTGGAGAAAATGCATTAGGATTTACATTTCTGGGCTATCGGCATTTAAGGCCATTTAGCGCTTCACGTTTTGAGGGATGACGTCCCTCGGCGAGCACACAATCCGGGAAAAGGGAAGGAAGAAAGGATTGGGAAAGGAAGGAAGTGGCCTGGGACTTAAAGTTAGGTACCACCCTGGCATTTGCCTGGTGTGAATGAGGAAAACCCAGGAAAACCTCATTCAGGATGGCTGGCATGAAAAAAAGTTTTACACTTTTTCGACCGAGTGCCCCCACCAGGAATCGAACCCGGGACTGCTCACACCGAAGGCAAAAGCGTTAGCGACCACCAAAATGCATTAGGACCCGTATTCTGCATATCCTTAATACATGCACTTATAAGCGTAATATATACAGTGTGTTCTGAAGTCGTATCGATCATTTTCTTCTATTTACCAGTAACTGCTACTTCTTTAAAATTGTCGAGAGATGAAAAAATAGTATCTTAATCTGTACGTGTCAATTTTGGACAAATCCTCACGCTATATTTCTGCCGCACAATTATGACAAATTGAACACTTCTGTATCCAGGGGCGGATCCAGGGAAGTGGGCGATCGGGGCGTTGGTTCCCCCCCAGAAGAGAAAACATTCTTATTTTTTATATATATAAATAAAACCCATCCCAAAGTTTGGAGCCTTTAAAATTAGCAGTATGACAACCCACCGCCCCCCAGAAGTCGGCTCTGGATCCGCCATTGTCTGTATCTATTGTCGAAAACTGTTTCACAATAAAATTTAATTATCAAATTTCTTGTTAAATAAATGAAAAGAACACTCATAAGCATCGCTGCTAAAAGGGATGTTAAACTCAAAATGAAAATCATGAAAAGAACTGCCCTAGGTTTTTAAAAAAATCACCGAATGTATAATACCATAAAAATTTGTATTTGCAAATAAGACACTGTTCAAGAATTAGGATGTTTAATGTTTCATTCTGGGTTATAAATTTCAAAATAGTGGTCATAAAGAGGCTGGTAAGAAGTTTATAGTGTGTACTGGTCACCGACCTTAATAAAAATAACCGCAATATATAATAACGGGCTGTTGGCAACCCTAGTTAGTATGCACAGGGCTATAACAATATAAGAGGCCTCAAACTTTAATGTACAGTAAGGAACACTTCTGAATGGTACACCCATATGGAAATTTACGGCAAAAGTGTAACATCCAGAAGTGTCCCTCCCGGGGCTCAGCCCCGGTACTGTTTTGGTTGCCGGGGCTCAGCCCCGGATCTTTTCTCATTGCTTTTTAAAAATTTTTCTCCGCATCTGAAATAATGTTGATAAAATCCGTACTTTAACTTTCCTTTGTCACTGTTTCGGTAGCTCATATTAATTTAAAATTCAAGTGCATTATTGAGGCAACCGGGGAGTGAGAAAATAGCAGAAACAAGGTTCTCTTCTCTCCGGTCGCTGCTGGTAATTTTCTTATTTCTATTTGTTTTTCAACAGGGGCTATAGCTGAGCTATAAAATCCTTGGGGGAGGAGGGGGCGGATAGTGACAGAAACTAAGAAGTTCTTTCTTCTACTGTCTTGTGTGAGCTTTCTAGCTTTTCAGAGTCCTTGCAAGAAAAGACTATAGCCCTACCAAAGGCAAACAAGCTCATATACAGAACGACTGAGGTGTTTAAGGCCCATAAAGAGAAAGGAGGCATATACTGGAGAGAAGTACAGAGAGCCGTGAAAGAGAAATATTTTAAAGAAGTTCCCTTGAAAATGAGTGTCAGTAAAAACAACGCTTCGGAAATTAACAAAGGACAGTTCTATGAACAAAAGGTGCTTGACTGAGAAGGACACTGTGTACTCCGAAATGATGAAATTTTTTTACGCTGAGTACTGGCCGGAAAATATTAATGTTGATTATAGCAAACAAGACTTGAAAGAATTGTGTGAATTGTTTTCTTTGTGTTTTCGAGAAACTATTCAAACTTATCACGACTTTAAGGATAGTGGAGGCAGGCAGGTCTTGGAGAGAATGAAGGTACTAATGCAGTGTGTGCAAACGATACCAGTCAGCAATGCTGAGTGTGAGAGGGGTTTCAGTGTAATGAATAATGTTGTCACGCCAACTAGAAACGCGCTATCGGTTAGAAGTGTGTCATCTTTAATGACAAAAAATAATAATGGTCCGCTATTGTCCGCAACCCCTCCCGTACGTTAAGCGCTGGATATCACAAGGAAGAAACACCGCCCTCTCAAGTTGCTAGGAAAGAAATCGAGGCAGAAGAAAACAAATCGAAGGAAGCTTTATGGAAACTACTGTGACTTAACTGCATTCATTGTCTTATAAGAGGTAAATTCAGCTATTTTGATATTATTATTCACATATAAATTATGTGAAAATACTATGTTGTCATGAGATTTGATTTGATTTGTGTTTGCACAAGTTTTCCCAACTCTATTTAATATGGAAGTGCCTGGAATTTTACAAGATTTGACTAAACCGCACAAACACACACACATTATATATATATATATATATATATATATATATATATATATATATATATATATTGTAGCCAGGAAGGGCCCTGGTACTTTTTTATCACGAATTTAAACACTGCCCTTACTGTACATCCCATTATCCCTTAAAGCCACATTTAAGGTAAAATAAAATAACGAAAGTTTTGGTTTGTTTCAGTTTACCGCCCCACGGTTATGCCATGATGACTAAAGGAGACTTGGACTTACTGATTATAATGGAATCTTAACCACTTTTTCCGTTCAACTGTATCCCACCGGGAACCGAATCCACGCGTGCCGTAGGCAAGCTTGTTAGCCACTAGACCAAACGGATGTCCAAAATAACGAAAGTTAAATATTAAGTGAAATATTACATGATAAAACACACGACGGTATATATCCCTTGAATCAAATTACATAAGAAAGAAAAGTGTTTAAATCTTCTTACCTTAACGCAGGGCCGTGCTGGGATACTAATGAGGGCGGTGGACAAGTCTACTAAAAGGACGCCCATACAAACAGGAATATATATATATATATATATATATGAGAGAGAGAGACTTAGAAAGAAAGTATGGCTGCTATTTTATATCAAAATCACCACCAAATTTGTTTTAGTATTAACGTAAATAGCTAACCTCGAATCGAAATCTTCTTTACTACAGAAAAACGTTTAGTTAGAAGCAAAATGTATCAACAACTTAATATAGCACGCCAATGGGCGCAGGAGGTTCATTGCCGTTTTTACTAAAGCTCTCCATTGATTTATGTCCTTAGCCAACTGAACCCAGTTTCCACTTTATATTTCAATCTCTGCGAGAACCATTTTAATATTGTCCTATCATCTGCGCCTCGGTCTTCCTATTTGGATTTCCAGTTACAACTTCGAAAGCGTTTCTAATTTCTTCCATTCTGGCTACATAACCTGACCATTTGAGCCTCCCAAACTTGATGACCGTAACAATGTCTGATAAACGGTATAAAATTATGCAGTTCCTCCTTATGAAGTTTCCGCCTTTCCCCATTCTCGTTCCTTTTGGTGTTCGAATATTGGTTTAAGAATCTTGTTTTCAAATTCTTTCAGTCTGCGATCTTCCCTCAGAATCAGTGACCATGTTTCGCAACCATATAGCACAACAGGCATGATTATCGTTTTATGTTTTGAGCTACAAACTCCTCAACAGAATTAGCGACAACAAAAGATTTTTAACTGAATAATAACACGAAATCCCCACTTTCAGTTGACATCAATTTTTTTAGTGATTATGGTTTTGGTCTGTTAATAATGATCCTAGATATTTGAAAGTATCCACTTTGTCGCAAGAAAATGTAAGTTGGTATTTTAACGCATCCATAAAGTGAAGTATTACGATCCCGACAAACTTCCGTTAATTTAGTTTTCTCTGCATTAACTTTTAAGCCTATATCCCTGAGAGTGTTAATTAAGATTTCTGCATTCCTTTCTATTCCTTTCAGGATGTTGTATTCTCTCATTTATTTTCAAGTATCAGTCGAATTGTAAATATCTGCTCGATAGTTAATCGATTACCTATACCGTTACCTATATCCGGGCTGGTAATCTCCAATAATTTCATCTGCGTATGGGGTCAGTCTTGCTAATAGAATATTTGAAAGGATTTTATAGGATGTTGACAGAAAAGAAATGCCTCGATAATTATTACAGTCAGTTTTTTCGCCTTTCTTGTGAATTGGAACAATGATTGACTCTTTCCACTCTTGTGGCAATTCTTCCTTGTTCTAAATAAGGAGAATGAGTTTGTGTATCTTGTTCCACAATTTTTCGCTTCCAGCTAACATTAACTCAGCCGGAATTTCATCTACATCCGGAGATTTGTGTTTCTTTAATTTCTTTATAGCGGTTTCTACTTCTATTCGGTTGGGTTCTGGAATATACAGTTCTGCGGTGTGCAGTGGCGTATTTACGATTTTATTTCGGGAGGGGCTTTGCTAACTTTCGGGGGGGACTTTGCCTGAAAATGTGAAAATTCTGCAAGATATTTCATATACTTTACTATAGTAAGTAAGATTTCGGGGGGGGGGCTTAAGCCCGGAAGCCCCCCCTAAATACGCCACTGGCGGTGTGTGTCTCCTTTTCTCTACGCACACTAGTTTTTGGTTGCGTGTTAAGCAAATCGTCAAAGAAATCTTTCCATCGATTTAAGATGCTATCCGTGTCAGTGAGAACACCGTGTCAGTGAGTCTGTTTTCTTTAATATATAAACACGAGGTGATAGCCTTTCTTAAATTCGTTGATTCTCTTATAAATGTCCCGGATGTTTTTTCTATTTTTACTATTATCTTCAAGTTCCTTAATTTTAGCTTTCAGAACATTGCGTTTCTTTGTTCTAAAAGTTTCGGAAGTTTCCCGCCTGATATCTGCGAAATTTTGTGTAGTCAATTCATTCGGATTTTGTAGCCAGCGTAATTTTGCATGTTTTTTCTTCTCTGCTAGTTTTATGCATTCTTAGTAGAACCATGGTTTGTTCCTACGTATTTCCTAGCGTCCCAATTTTTCTTTTGCTGAAATTTTAATGCTCTCTAATTTCAATTCAGGTATCCTCAACACTAGTGCACTCCGAATCTTCTAAAGCCGAGAATCTATTCGACACTTCCATCTGGTATTTCTCTCTTACCTGGCTCTCTTCTAATTTCTTTAAATTGAATCTCTCCGTTTTCGGACAATGAATATTCCTTTATTCAACGATAACCTCTCTCGTATTATCGCTGCTACCAGGTAGTGGTCAGTGTCACAATCAGCCCCTCTAAACGACCGGACATCAATTATGTTAGATTGCCTTCTTCTATCTACTAAAACGTGATCAATTTGATTATGTGTTTTCCCGTCTAATGATGTCCAAGTGTATTTATGAACGTCGCGATGTGGGAATTTTGTACTCTTCACGCATTACTTTCCTTATGCAGACTTTCGTTCCCTATAATCGGTTTGAAAATATCCTCTCGTCCTACCTTCGCATTGAAATCCCCTAATAGAATTTTCATATGGTATCGCGGGAGTTGGTCAAATATCCGTTCCACTTCTTCGTAAAAACTGTCTTTTATGTCGCCATCCTTATCTTCAGTTGGGGCATGCACATTTAAAACAACAATATCGCACCACCGTTCCTTAAGAGTAATAAAAGAAAATCTGTCAGTAACAAACTCAACCTGCTTAATTGCTGGTACTATACGTTTATGAACGTAAAACCCTGTTCCTAACTGGTGATTTTTATTTCCTTTCCCGCAAAAGAACGTAAAATTTCCGGAATTCACAGATCCATTTCCTTCCCACCTAACTTCTTGAACTCTTACTACGTCCATCCTGTATTTTTCTAACTCTCTCGTTACGGATTTTAACACGCCTGCCCTATAAAGACTCCTAATATTCCATGTTCCAAATCTCATGTCCATTTTCTTTTGCTGAGGTCGTGCCAAGTTATCAGTCCTTGTCCGAGGCTTTTGTTAATATTTCTGAACAAGTGCTTTTTTTTTACAGGATGAGGTTGTTAGCCCTAAACAAACCCCCAAGCTGGAGGACCACTCCTAGTCGGCTGTCCGCGACTGCTTATTCAGTATATTCGCAGCTAACCTCTATATCTAGAGGCCTTCTCCTCGATCCGCAACCTGAGAACGCGCCATGCCGTGGTGACAGGAACCCACGTAACACGGTAAAATAAAAAATAATAATGTCATATTTCGCAGGGCATCTTATGTATAGGGCGCTTGTATTCTTCACAGGTTCTGTACTACCAGTCAGTATTTGAATTTATTATACAAAGCTCGTATACAGAATAACTAAAACCATTTATCTGTAATGTGATGTTTCGTAGGGCGCCTTATGTAAAGGGCGCACTGTACCTTTCACGGGTTCTTCGCAAACAGTAACTGTGTGTATTTATTGTACAGAACTGTACTATACAGAAGAGTAAATAAAATCGTTCATCTTTGATGTGGTCTCGGAAGGGCGCCTAATGTAAAGGGCGCGCTGCACCTTTCACGGGTCCTTTACCAATAAAACTGTAAGAATTTATTACTAAAAACTTGTACCTTTATTTATACTGTGATGTTTCGGAGGGCGCACCGGGACACGTCCCGGTGGGCCAGCACGAGCCTGCCTTAACGTGATGTGTTTTGTAGAACCAGAGATTCCAGGATCGTCATCATCTTCTGATTGAGTGTTCCGTGCAATCACTTTATTAATACAAGACATGTGTTTAGTTCTCAAGTGCGATAATAAAGCACTTGTCGATCCTCCTTTGCATCTAAGTACTTTTTTACACAAGAAGCATTTATCTTCTTCTCTAGTCTCGGCACGTTCAAAGTATTTCCACACTTCACTCCGTGACATATTGTGCTTTGCTTCACCTTAATTGCTTAACACTTAATTGCTACTTTCACCCTTATCTTGCAGTTCACTGAAATGAATATTAAATGCTTGCTCAGTGCGTTTGCGCAGTTGACCTTGACAATCGTTGCACCATATGCACCTGCAAATTTTTACTATCAAAAGCTCAAAACATTATAGGCTTAAGACTTTTAGGTTCCAAAACGTTCAAATTAGAATAAAGTAAATTTAAGGACGTTATACGTTATCAAAAACGTTGTTTAGGATTTTGTTTTATATATTACAGAAAATGACATTTTCGTACATTTGATTAGCAGTATATTTTAACAATGTTAGCTATTGTGCACATCGAAACATCTTTTAATACAACAATATTTTAGTTTTAAGCTAACATCTCAAAATAAAATATTAATAGAACTTTCCTTACCTGGAGTTGTTATTCAAATCTGGTACAAGTAACATTGCCAAAGGGGGCCAAGAAGGCGGGCGCTACCCGTAGGCTATACCTGCACCCCAGACTGGTAGTATATATTAATATTGCGCAAATAATGTGAAATCAACCTTTTCAGTATAACCTCTCTCAAGTAAAATGTATCCACCCTTCGATTGTGTCCCCAAGAACTTAAATCTGATACTGTAACTGGTGGTATAGCATATCATAGCCAGTTTAGAACAACAATGAACCTAATATTTTTACTTTACTTATTTATTATTTTTAATTTTCCTATTTTTAAAATCAAATGCACTTCACTTTCCTAGAATCACACTAAGAGAGAAAATAATACCTATATGAGGAAGAACATACCGCGTAGAGGGAGCCTTGTTATTCCATAGTTCAAACCTGTTTGACGATGAGAGGCTAAATCAATATTTCGTGCGTTGATATATATACTACGGCAACTTAGGGTATAGATTCTAAACGCGGGGGAACTCCGTCCCGACTTCGAAAAAATATGTAGGCGTCGCCCAGTTCCTTACAAAAAATACAATGGAGAAAGATAGGAAGGGGGAACAAGCGTGACGTCATGCTGCTACCTACCGTCCTTAGTGATGGGCAGTGGGAATATTCCCGGTGGGAAGGAATTTAAAAATGGGAATATTCCCGGGTTTTTTCCCTGGCCTATAAATTCCCGGGAAGGAATTTATTTTCATTTCTTTACTTTATCTTCCAAATTATAAGAACAATATGACTAATAACTTTATTTTAATATATTATAATTTAATTCTAGGTTTTAAAAAATTTGGAGGTTAAAAAATTTAAAATTCTTTGACTGTACTTTATATAACTAATACAGTGAAACCTGTCTATGTTGGCCACCATCGGTTCCATCGAAAAGTGGCCAACTTAGACAGGTGGCCAACTTACAGAAAATAAGTGTGATTTATGTATTTTTAAAATAGGGTTTCTAGTATTACTTGATTGTAAAATTTTAATTAACAGTGTCACGACAGCTACATATAAATAATGTATATAGAGTAATCATAAAAATATACAGTACTAGAAAATATTACTATAGTATGTTTAATGTATGTGCATACCTTTTCCTGAAAACTAGTCTGTACTTTGGGTTATTTGGATTGAAAACACAATAACACAAACAACCATGAAATAGAAGCGTATGTACGCAGTTTATTGAAATTGATATTATAGCACACTGAGTTATTCAGATTGGAATGAAGAAAAGCTAAGTTATGAATTGAGAAATCCATATGCAATTTATATGACTTCTTTTCAGTTGTTACTGAATGGCGGTTCATTCTAGACGTATTCGTTTTATTCTTTTTGACAGATATGCACTAATATTGTAGTTAACTACCTCTTGCTAATAAGCTAGAAGTGTTTCCCTCGGAGCAAAAGATGTTTTGAGAAAATCTTGAGAGAATTAATATCTCAAAAACTCCGCTATCTTTTAACAAGCCGACAGTTACCAATAGTTGACAATTGAGATGGTTAGTTTTAACCTCGAGAATTTTCCGGCATTACTAAAGCTCCCCACTGTTAAGAGGAGCTGATATAGCTAATGGTTTTATCAAAACAGACAGGGTAAACAAATACATACAACCATTTCCTGAATTCCTGTACGTGCTTTTTCTTATTCACATCTTCCTTCACCATCCCTTTATCAGGGTAGTCTTCAGGCCATTGACCTCCAAGAGCAAATCGCGGGAATCCTTGCTTCTTTTCTCCAGTCACAAATACAGAACATCTGCCTCTAATATGAGAATTCGAAAGAGTTAAGAAAAATAACAAAACCGTATTTTGCGTGGCCAAGATACGCAGGTAAATTTATCATTATCATCATAGGATAAACATTGCTTCAGTGTGGCCAACTTCCAAGATAGACAGGTGGCCAACTTATAGAGTAGTAAATAACGAATGTCTTATGAGAAAATGCAGGTTCAAGACAAACTAGGCCAAGATAAGCAGGTGGCGAACTTAGAGAGGTGGCCAAGTTGACAGGTTTCACTGTAATATATTTTTTGTTCCATTTTCATTTGCACTAAAAAGTAACGTAATTGTTTAGAATTAGGGGGCCAAAACTAGCAAAAAGTAGGATGATTTACGAAAGAAATGAGTTGATAGTGATGTTCAAGTAGTCAAGAAAGTATCGAACACCTTTTTTTTTTTTAGGGTAGTAGGGGATTTATAGAAAACGGAAAGGTAAGAGAAAGTGATTTATGTGAGAAAAGAAAGTGAATTGTTGGTAACGAAGATAGAAAACAACGTGCCATGGGGGGCTCTAACCCGCCTTCATTCGCTAACGCTCGCTCTGCAATTCTGTTTGAATTTAAAGTTGGTAACGTAATTTAACGTATGAAACCATAAAACAACCTTATCGAAATAGAATATCGCAAAAAAGCAGGTGCAAAAGCTGGCCCCCAATGCTAAAGAACAGCCAAAATTAGCAAAGTACTAATTTACAAATGATGAAAAGGAACCATTTTGTAAAGTAATTTAGAATTATATAGAAATAGAGATGAAGTACTATTAATAAACACCAAACCACCATTAGTAATAGACGTCGGGCTGTCTCCTCTCTCTGACTCGAATTTCTGAAGAGGTACTCGGACTTCTTCTACATGTGAATTAACGTATGGAATTTCGAGTAATAGGTAGAATGATAGGTCGTGTATGGCAATGCTACGTGCTAAAATATAAAGATAAGTAAGTATCTTGCAAATTTTGTGAACATAAATATGTATGCGCAAATGTTGATAAAGTGGTGAGACAGGTATCTTCTATCATTAACCCAGTCTAATTGGTTTATAACATTTATAAATTTAATGTGTTTATAATATCAGTAATAGAGTCAAGTTGAGCAAATCCACTTACATATAAATTTAAACTGTTACTATATAATTTACTATATAATTTTTCACACATATTTAATTGATAGAACATGTAAATAAATATACATTTATGCATACTCTCTAAATATAATAAAGTGTTAATAAAGTAACATAGTACCGTTCAGAATATATAGATTTTAAAGAATCCTCTGTGGACAACAGTAATAATATGCTGTGATATAAACATTAAATCAACTTTGAAATCATAATATAGTAATAGAATGCAATTTTCTTTCTGATTGAACATAAATTCCCAGATAAATTCCCATTTTGGGAATCTTCCCGGGAATATTCCCGAAAAATATCTTCCCGGGAATTTACCCATCACTAACCGTCCTCCTACCTTTTCAGATCCACTTTTACCCCTTTTTATGACCCCCAAATTAGAACATTTTAGAAGGTTTAAAATTCTTGTATTTTTGAACATAGCAACTTGATCTGTAAAGAAGACACAAAATTTCTCCATTAGACCTAACTGTACAGGAACGAAATAGGATCATCCTTAAGAATCTGAAGCTTCGACATAACACTCCATTTGTGATGTGTGTCACTGCATGAGAGCACTGCGTGGTAGCGATTTGTGTTCATGCAAAGCAAAATGTGCGTACATCAGCACAATACAAAACTGAAAAAAGCTATTTATTAATGCTTATTTTCATTACCCGAAACTAAACGCAAATATTACGTTGTGTCGAGCTCGAAATACCGCTAGTGAATGAGGGCTCAGAGCGCTTGAAAAAAATTGATTTGCACAATAATTTTGTACTCTGAGTCCAGGAAATGAACACCAATAGGCCTACATACATTTCAATTTCTTACTGGTAAATAGTTATCCGGACTTTCGGTATCCAGTTCTCAAACAAGCCAAAAAGTTCGCTATAGTAGATAAATTCAACGACGGTACTAAGAAAGAGCTGTTTCAAACAAACAATACACAGTAATTTTTTAAAAGGCGGTAGATGAGCCTCCATTGGAATGCCTCCGTCTGTCTTTATTCGTGAAGACAATAAATCAAGCAATTTTTGTACTAGTATTACCATTTCTTCTATCTACTACATAATATTACGCAAATCTATCATACAGGGCATAGTGTTTCTTTCAGTATTCTCCCCATTAAATTGATCACTTGTGACTATAAATATCTATATATTAAAATGCTAGGTTTATATGTTTGTGTGCAAAGAAAAGTTTATATGTTTGTCTCCAATCTTTTGTCAATGAGATCTCGAAAACCACAAGTGCTAGAATCGTGCCATTTTTGCTGGTCGATTCCAAATTTTGTGTAGATTGGCCCAGTTCCAACTGAATATTTAAAAAACGTTGACATTATTTCTTTAGTACATATTTTAGGGTACACTGGAAGTGTTGACATTTTAAAAAAAATAACACATTCTATAAGTTATACACTCCAACACAACATGTTTGTATACAGTGGTTGTATATTTCTCAGGCGTTTGTTTCATGATCAATTGATAATGAAAATCGAAGAAAACTATTTCTCGAGTGATGGAGAATCTTTAATGTTTAGAATGTTTTCCTAATGAACTCCATATATCAGTGGCATTGTAATAAATTGTGTATGTAATGTATTTACTTATTACATACTGCATGCAAGAAGAAAGAAAGCACTGATCGTACAAGAATTAGAAACTCCAACGAGAAGTAGGCTCACTCTTGCAAACGGTGCGAGATGTTGAAAAAATAATCGAAAAAATCTCTCCTTTGTGGTACCCCTTGCCGATTTTTATCAAGACGTCTTTCATTTGTGTCTATAAGGGGACATGTACAGATGTTGTGAGAAATGACAAGGAGATTCATACTCATATGTGAATGATGCGCTGTGTAGAGAGTGCAGGTTAAGCTAGTCTAATTAAAATAAATCCAGGTTCTGAAAATCTATTTATAATATGGAAGGTAATTGTATTCGAAACAACTAGAGAATTACAGAAGAGTGAATACTGAATCCAAGGAAAAACATGTTTTTAAGCGTAACTAATAATAATAATAATAAAAATAATAAAGTACCGTTATAACAAAAATCCCAACTGGGTGTTGATGAAATTTGAAACTGGATTTAAGTAAAAGCTCAAAGGTAGTTTCATGAAAACGGAAGCCATTTTTGATTGAAAACTAAGCCGATTTGAAGATCTAAAACATATGTAGATTCTTAAGGAACCAATACCGGCTTCGGTAAACATCGCAATGGTTTTAGTAAAAACTAAAACTCAAAACTTTTCTGGAAAACACATAAAATTATCTGTGGAAAGGAAATGCGTTCCGGAGAGCAACGAAAATTATTCTGGTCAGAAATAGAACCAGTTTTGGAAAAACTGATACAGGTTTTGATAAAAAACAGAACCGTCTTTGAAGAAAACCGAAATCGGTTTCAGTAGAAAAACCGTGGCGGTTTTTGAAGAATACAAGAACCGGTTTTGGAGAAAACAGAAACCGGTTTCGATTAAAACCTAGCCGGAAATGAAAACCGAAACCGGTTTTTGAAGAAACCGAAACCGGGTTCTGAAGAAAACCGATACCGTTTTTTTAGAAAACCGAAACCGGTCTTTTGGAGAAAACCGGTTTCGGTGAAAACAGTTTTTTTAATTTTGAAAAACCGGTTTCGTTTTTTCCTAAAAACCGGAAACCGAACAACCGGTTTCTGTGCCAACCACTTGTATATACTGTATGTGTGTGTCGTCTTTTTAAGCGTATGAGTAATTGTATGTTTATCTGTTTATTTATATATTTATTTATTTATGTGTATTTATATATATATTTATAAATGTGTACATTATATATATATTTATAAATGTGTACATTATATATATATTTATACATGTGTAAGGATAAAATAGTATTGTAACGCCGCTAGTGGTGCATCGAGCCGGAAGGTTCATATCGTGTGGAATGAGTTGATAGCCGGTAAATTTGCAATTAAATTTGGGAGTGAGATGCGTTTTACTGATAAGTAATGTGTCAAATTGTTCCTCGTGTAATAGTTGTTAAAATGTGAGTTTATGAGGTAAGTACAAGAGAATGTTGAGAAATAGAAATAAAAGTCATAGTCAAATAACTAGATACATGATCACTATGAAGTTAAATAGTCGTTTCGGGTGGAGATACATGAAAGTGCACGTACGAACCACTGTAAGCGGCATGAAAATCGAGGTGAAGAATGTTGCGAGCTGCGTGCTCAACGTGTTTTAATATTAATGGTTGTGCAAAAGATGAACGTTTTGAAGAGTGTGGGCGACAAATGCTAATAGTTTATGCATATAAAGAAATTGATTAGTCTTTCAAAGTCTCACCTTTTCGATTTTGAAAATAATGGGTCAATAGTGGTACTACAAGTTTCGGCTTGAATTCTTCTGGAGCAAGCAGAGACTTGCACTTGTTGCTGTATGTCGGAGGCGGGAATTGATACCAAGTGTTGCAGATTGGAACTTGTTGCAGATTCGGACAGTTTTCATAGGAAGAGGAAAAGTGTGAACCTCTTTGTAGGATAACAGGTTCATAGGTTGCACCTGTTAGTAGGATGTAGTTTATTTTCTTGACAGCGTTTACCTGGGAGAAGAATTGGTCGTAATGAGCAAGATTGTTCAAATCGGCGTCTCTTCTTGAAAATTAAGATTTGTTTATGCAAAAGGTCGTTGATAGTATCTTGTGATGTTCTCAGAATTCGAACTATGTACGTTGGTCCCTGATTGTTCCGAATATGGATGCATTTTTAAAGGTGTATCCAACTTCAGGAAGTTAAGCCTATATATCAAGTGTTATAGATAGAGGGACCCCTCGTACTACTACTATTGACACGGTATGTGGCTGAGGTTGCTAGTGTCGGATGTTGTTGAGAGAAGTTAAAGTTGCAGTTTTCCTGAACATTTCGAAACTGGATTGTCACGAATTATTTTGCAAAGTTAGCCGACTGTGATTTAATGATGAATCCTTTTTTTTTTCGTTTCTACCATTTGCGAAATACCTTTGCGTTGCCCATACTGGAGAAGTTAGAGAAGTAAAACCTTCGAACTAAAGTACTTTGGATTGTAGTTTTGCCGTAGCAAGCTGTAGACAGGCTGCAGAGGAGGATAAGCTGGTTGGAGTCAGTGTCGGAGCTCGAGATGCTATGTGCATTTGTATGCTTCTTAAATGGTGGTGAACTAGTTGATGATGCTTGGTGGTTGCCACTGATTGGAGAACGAGAACTCTGGGAACCTGGATTAGTGTATGCTCTGTCTCTTCGATTTTTCCGCATCTCGTTTACCTCCAAACGAATAAACGAAATGAAATTTTGAGTTTTACGTCCCACGAATATTCCGGGTAGGCTAAGCGAGGCCATGATGATGAGCAATGAATGAAATTGTGGAATGAAGAAAGTGGGAGGAAACTGGAGAACTCCGAGGAAACCCAAGCACACGGTGTTTGTCCACCACAAAGTTAACTTGGGGGAGCAGGATTTGGACCCGAGACCCCATGCATCAGAGGTGAACGCTTTACAGCTGAGCCACCTTGGCAATTTTATCTTCAAAGAATGTATGAAAGACTTTCCATCGTCAATTATCATATGCGGTAAAATAACCGAACTGAAACAGTATCCAAAACTATGAGATGAGAACAGAATAAGAGTGAAAATGATCATAAAGATAATCAAAAATTATACTACTTGTGTACTCCAGCCAGTACACTCGTGAAAACTCTCAATTTCTTGCAACCTGTCTCCTGTTAATGAATTAGCATCACTGTTCGCCCACATGAGTGCAATAAACAGAGTCTAGACTTGGCAGCTACGGTTCACTACATGTGCGCCAGCTGAGAAAGTATGTGAATGCACTACGTTTTACCGGCAAACCAAAGTGGCTAGCAACCTATGAGAAGGTTACGCCCTCTGTAACGTGAGTAATGGAAAAGAATTTATTTACAAAATGTAAGTTGAGACCTGTGCTCTATCGAAATTTTACAATTATACGGTATAACAACTAAAAAAAATCAAAAAGAAAAAGAAAAATGGGCGTATGGAACTTTGATCCTTAGCATTATAATGTAAGTAAACATATATAACACAACGTAATATAGACAGATTGATTCAATATAAGTACAATACAATTAAAGAAAATAAAAATAAAATGTGTAAAGGGATAACGAGGATGGAGAATGAGGGGAGGTGCGAAGCACAAGTTAACACATGTGTATTGTTAATTAGCCAAATGAATGTGTCTTTTGCGTAGGGTCATCTCTATGTGATGATGGGAATCGGAGAAGCCAAACTGAGCAGAAAGTGATTACTGTGCAGGATATGATGGATGAAAAAGTGGAAGATGCTAGTAAATAACATAATCAGATATAACCTTCAGCCCCAGATTATCCCCAATTCGTGACTTTTTTAAAATTATTTGTAAACAAGTGCAACAACAGTTTTCTTAATTGGTATGTTAGGAACTTTGGTTGAGACACTTGTCGGTTTCCTGGAAAGATGTAGATTACGCATTTATATGCCTAAAAGACCTCCAAAATGTGGAATTAAAATTTTTATTCTTGTTGGTGAAACATTATACTACACAACAAATATAGAAGTGTATGTGAGGACACAACCAGAAGGACCGTTCCAGATAAATAACAAACCTGAGGAAGTAGTGAAGAGATTGTGTCAACAGATTCATGGTTCATCTTGCAAAGAGACCTTTTTACAATAATCGGTTTACAAGCTGCAATTTGTTTAAATGAATGGAATGAGACAATAAGTTAACAATTATAGGGACAATTCGTAAAAACAAGAGAGTTGCCCTCGCGTTTGTGAATGTCAAACGGAGGAAAGAATACAGTAGTGTATTTGGTTTTCATTAGAACTGCACCATTGGTTCGTATGCATCTAAGAAAAATCTGTGTTTAGTGCTGATCTCAAGTATGCACAATCACGTCAAATTAGATGAGAGTACCAGAGATAACAGGAAGCCAGATATTGTCACATTTTACGATACTAAAGGTGGGGTGGACATAGTAGACCAGATACCTACTGAATATGACGAAGAAAGAAACACTACACTATGGCAAATAACGTGATTTTATCACTTCCAAAATGTAGAACCGAACAATAGTAATGTTATGCATTCAGCGAACACAGCAAACTTTTTCGGATTGACTCTAGAAGATGCTTCTGTACCTCCTCATGTAAGAAAGCGAGTACGATGTTACATGTATAAACACAGTAAGGCCAGATATTTTGCCAAAAGTACTGTAAGTGGATTTGCCTAAGTCACGCAAAAATGATGTGTGAAGACTGCTGCAGAATTGAAACCTTAATATACCGCTATTAGGAGAAATCCTGGTTTACTTCTTTCTAGCTAATACATATTTTATTTTCAGTACCGGTATTTAAGCAATGAAATAGTAACATAATTATCGAACTTAATTTTAGCAATAAAGGTATTGCCTCAATAAAAATGTACAGTTTCGCTTAAAGCGTATCCACTCTGGTGTTTGTATTTAATATTGTAAATATAATACAAATTTAAATCCTAGTTCACATCTTATCAGACAAAAATGTTCCTGGGTCCAGGAGGCAAAATGTTACTATTCATAAAAAATTTTTCACCTTACCACTATACGATTAAGAACAATGAATCTCACGAGGGTAAAGTGTACTCACAGAGCTTAAACCTTAGTCACAAGCAGTATGCTGATAGCGATTTGGTGTGGAATCTAAAGTGAGGTAAAATATATTGCATGAATAAAGGGTTTTGAGTTTGGAAGCGTTTGTTGATATAGGTGAGACTTACTTTTTCGATATATTACTGTAATATGGACAAGTTATGCATTGGTATAGTTCCAGAGTGGGACTAGGTAATCGGACAATGAAAGGTATGTGGAAAACTTTTGGTTAGAGTGTCAACAGTTCTTTTATAGATTTTGAATAATGAAGCTATCCTCACTGTAAATCTGTATGTTAATTTTGGCAGTAACAAACCTTTGTATGTACTTAGGATTGTCTATGCATGAAATACAAAAAGACGGCATTAAACCACAGAAAAGTTAAAGTTCGTGCTACTGCTTCGGGAATATTTGTGCTATCTCTATGCTTTATCATTTCCATTGTGAACCCAGTAGTAAGGTTACGGCTAGAGTCTGCGTTTGACAGTTGGAGATGGAGTGAAATATTGTTATCATTTATTGGTAGAGAACACTCAATTAAAATAATTTACAATGTTCAACTCAGATGGCAAGAAAAGAGTGAGAGTGACTTGGACAACGTGATCCCACGCTACAGAAGTGTGCCAAATCAGATGTTTTTTTTTATTCTGCGTTTAATGTGGTAATGTACAGTAGATTGCTGCTCAAAAGTGCAGTGAACAGAAAACCACCTTTAAACTATACTACAAAAATGTACAGTGTTACAAACAATTTTAAAGACTGTGCCGTAAATATGGCTGTTTAGTGGTGAGCAAGACATGTCTGAAAATATCGATATGGAACAGTGGAATGTCGTTTCTCAACCAATTCTCTACATAGAAATAAGACCGCAAGGTCATAGAGTTGGATTGTTTGTAGTATTAAAATTAATGGGGCAGAAGAGCAAAGAATGATCTCGTACGTGAGTGTGAAACTATTTGAGCAGAGTTAAGTCTGTCCAAAAACAATCTTCGTCGGGTGTTTCTGCAGACCATATAGGAACAGTGCTCAAAGTTCACTTGAAAGATGCCACGAATCATTTCCAGATGTTGTCAGAAGGTGACAAAGTTGGTCATTTTGGTGACTATAACTTGAGCTTAGATATGGATCTACAGTAAACATGGGATAACGTCAGACACAAATGACATCCCTTTGTCGACTATTCTACTCAAGCACTCAATTTGGGATAGTACAATGTTCATAGCACGCGTAAAAATAACAGCTTAGGTTATATCATTTCTATTCCTCCAACAGAATGCGACATCTCATATAAACTCTCCGCACGTGTGAGATTTTTTTCCTTTGTGGATTTTCATTTACTTTGCAATATGTGAACCTTGAGTAAATGCCTTGCTAAGCTCTTTGCATCTCTTTGGTGACTGATATGTGTTCAACTGCATTTCAAGGTTTCAGCGTAGACTATATTGTCTTCCACACCTCTCACGTGTGAGGTTTTGACCCTGTGTGGCTCAGCACGTATCACCGTTGAATAAATTCTATTCCAGGATTTTTGCAAGGTGAGATTTTACTACTGTGTGGACTAACATGTGTGTAGCCAAATTTGAAGCTTGATTAAATTTTTACCAAACTCTTGACATGTGTAATCTTTTTCCCCTGTGTAAATTAAATGTACCCAAACTTGAACGTAGTCAAAATCCTTTACCACACGCTTTGCACGTGTAAGTTTCTTCAGTCTGGACTAACATTTGTGCACCTTAACTTGAAATGTGATTAAATGCCTAACCACACTGTTAGCACATGTGAGTTTTTTTCCTGTGTGGATCAACAGGTGTGTAGCCAAATGTGAACGATGAATAAATGGCTTACAACACTCCTGGAACGTGTGAGATTTTTATCCTGTGTGGATTGACATGTGTGTAGCCAAATTTGAACATCGACTAAATGCCCTACCACACTGTTGGCATGTGTAAACTTTTTCTCCTGTGTGGATTAACATGTGTGTAGCCAAATTTGAACGATGATTAAATGCCTGACCACACTCTTGGCACGTGTGAGGTTTTTCTCCTGTGTGGATTAACATGTGTACAGCCAAATTTGAACGATTATTAAATGCCTTAACACACTCTCGGCATGTGTGAGGTTTTTCTCCTGTGTGGATTAAAATGTGTGTAGCCAAATTTGAACGTCGGTTAAATGGCTTACCACACTCTTGGCACGTGTGAGGTTTTTCTCCTGTGTGGATTAACATGTGTTTAGCCAAATGTGAACGTTGAGTAAATGCCTTACCACACTCTTGGCACGTGTGATGTTTTTCTCCTGTGTGGATTAACATGTGTTTAGCCAAATGTGAACGTTGAGTAAATGCCTTACCACACTCTTGGCACGTATGAGGTTTTTCTCCTGTGTGTATTAACACATGTGTATCCAAATGTGAACGTTGAGTAAATGTTTTACCACACTCTTGGCACATGTGAGGTTTTTCTCCTGTGTGGATTAACACTAGAACGGCGGCTGGGTCATTTTTGACCCATTTCAAACTTTACGTTTTAACAACTTTTCTATTTTCTTACGAATCGGATCGAACTTTTGTGACTTTTACTCATTCTCTTGAAGAAATATTTGTACTAAGTATCACTCTTATCCACACGTTTCCTTTTGAAATACCAAACAATTACACTAGAACGGCGGCGTGGGTCAGTTTTGACCCACCTCTTTTATTAGTGATATTTTGTTGAATTGTAGCAACACTGCTGGCTAGCGTCTTTATTTTGCGACCGTCCTTTCTCATAATACTCTCCCATTCCGCCTCGTGTTCAAGACCAGCTTCTCAGCAATTTTGTCAGTTTAGTTGGAGTTAGTAATACTTTAGAAAGTCTGTTGATTAGGAGAATCTCATTATTTTCGGATTGATGTGCTATTTCAAACACTCATTATGAGCAAGAAACTGATGACACTGGATGAAATACTTGCAAATTTCAATGACATAAGTGAGGCCGAGTCTGACGCTGAATGCCTTGATATTTCTTCAAATGAAGAATACCTGCCGAATAACAACGAATATGATGATTCGGATGAAATATTGAAAGAGGAAGAGATAAGCACAGAAATCCATACTTCTGCAAATAAGCGTCGTAAAATAGGTAAGACTATTATTATTATTATTATTATTATTATTATTATTATTATTATTATAACACAAATTATATGTCTTACATCGTAACAAAATATTCATAATATTTTCAATCATTTTAACAAAAAAATTGCAAACAATTTCCATGGTAATGTGAAAATATATAACTAGTGTTTTTTTGTTGGTATCACTATGTTGAAATGTTTCATGTGAACACGTTTATAGTACAAATAAATAGTAATAAATTGCCCACAGCCATTTTCGATGCACTATTGGATGAGGCCTCTCCCCGGAGGGAGGACTTGGTCTACTGCTCCCACGCTGACCAGACGGATTGGGACAAGGTTCCTATATACCAGACGGGTTGGGAGAAGAAAGCCGAAGCTCTCACTGTGATCGACACTATATGACCGCCCCGCTGGTCTAGTGATGAACGTGGCTGAGTACGGATTGAGGGATCCCCAGTTCAATTTCCGGCGCTGACAAGAATTCTTTGACTACTAGCCTGTGGAGTAATCAGAAATTTCAAAGCTACCGAAACCAAAAATTTTAGAGGTCTAAATGGGAGACAACGATCTTTCTCTTATGTTTGGATAAATTATGTTTCAACCAAAGAAGTAGAATCTGTAAAGGTGTTTTTCGAAAGAAGAGGTAGTTTACCAACTTTTCATGTCAGAGCTTTCATGATTAGAACCTAGCAAATCTTATTTATAAAACAATCACTCTATACTGACTTTTTCTGGTTTGAACTACTGCAAGTTTACGACTGTGTATGCTATTTTAGGTTATGTCAGGTTAAGTTTTCACAAATTCTAAATAGGGAGAGCAAAGTTATAGAAATGCATAGGTGCGTATTACAACCATATTAGTAAAATATTTTTTTGTGTAATACGTCACGTTTTTATTGGTGAACAATGTTTTTCTATGACACTTCGCCTTGTAGAGGGGTGACTGAACTTTGTTCTGTGTAAGACTGCAAGTTTAGATGTGTGTAGATTAGGTTAGTTTAGTTCAGTTAGGTCATGCGCTTGAACAAACTATCTAAGAATAATAACTATCTAGGAATTAGAATGATATATAACATTACTATATAATAAACTGACATTGTATATAATACATTTAATAATATCATTCTAATAATATTGTATTCATAAAAATAGCATGTTTCTTAAATTTGTATTATTGGCAAAAAAAACACATTTATCAATAAATAATAAGCTAGAGTTCAAAGAAGTTTTTTGTTTTATTGAATGAAAGTTACATTTTATTATGCAATACATTTTAGTGGCTTAGAATACAAATATTTAATAAAAATGCAATGGGTCATTTTTGACCCACTCCCGCCGTTCTAGAGAGTATCAAAAACCCCGCCGTTCTGGTGTTAACATGTGAGTAGCAAAAGTTGAACGATGAGCAATTGTCTTACCACACTCTTGGCATGTGTAAACTTTTTCTCCTGTGTGGATTAACATGTGTCTAGCCAAAGTTGAACGTTGATTAAATGCCTTACCACACTCTTGGCACGCGTGAGGTTTTTCTCCTTTGTGGATTAACATGTGCGTAGCCAGATGTGAACGTTGAGTAAATGTCTTACCACACTCTTGGCACATGTGAGGTTTTTCTCCTGTGTGGATTAACAAGTGTGTAGCCAAATTTGAACTTCGATTAAATGCCTTACCACACTGTTGGCATGTGTAAACTTTTTCTCCTATGTGCATCAACATGTGTGTAGCCAAAATCGAACGTTGATTAAATGCCTTACCACACTCTTGGCACGTGTGAGGTTTTTCTCCTTTGTGGATTAACATGTGCGTAGCCAGATGTTAACGTTGAGTAAATGCCTTACCACACTCTTGGCATATGTGAGGTTTTTCCCCTGTGTGTATTAACGTGTGTGTAGCCAAAGTCGAACGATGATTTAATGCCTTACCACATTCTTCGCAAGTGTGAGGTTTTTCTCCTGTGTGGATTAACATGTGTTTAGCCAAATTTGAACTTCGATTAAATGCCTTACCACACTCTCGGCATGTGTAAACCTTTCCTCCTGTGTGGATTAACATGTGTGTAGCCAAATTTGAACGTCGATTAAATGCCTTACCACACTCTTGGCAAGTGTGTAGTTTTCCTCCTGTATGAATCACCATGTGCGTAGCCAAACTTGAACATACCTTAAATTCCCTTCCACATACTCCACCGCGCCTGTGACAAATTCAACAAAGAATGAAATGTAAATGGAGATAATGATTAAGTAGAAAGAAAACATCTAATCATTCGCTATATTACATGATAAAGTTACGCCATATTACATGTTTTATTACATTTAATATAGTAGAAATATGAAATGGAGTACCATATCACTATTGTCTCAAATTGCTGTAGTTTGTTTCACTATATCAAATTAAACTATCATTTATATCGTGGCGGATATAAGTCTATGACCAGGTATTGTCGGTTGCCTTGACACAAATGCACAGTATGACAGTTAAATCTGTCTTGTGTGTAGTTTCGTGTGGAGAAAAAACGAACTTGCGATCCAAAGATCTGTACCGAAGATCATTCACTTATATCATCATAAGAGGAACACGAAAGGGGTTTTGAAACGAATTAAAAAATTACATACAACTTTCCAAGCTGAGGCAGAGAAAGTTAGAGTAACAAGACTAAAGACAAATCATTTACAGCGTTGTGATCATGGTTCAGTGATCTAAGGACCTGGCCAATAATCTCGAGGTTCTTCGATCGAATACACGTCAAGCATTTGTTTTTACTTTAGGAATTATGATGGAAATAGATCGGCGATAACACACGCTTCATTACATTCAAGTATTTGAATATATTTTTTTGTACTTTGATTTAGTTGCTCGTAATTCATATTAATATGGAGGCTAGTGTTTTGAACAATTTCAAGCCATGTTGACAGAGGAATTAGAGAAAAAATTAGAAACCATTGCTCAAAAATGGTAATGAATATTGGATGTCTAGGACAAAAAATACATGAATCAGTAGGTGAACTTCAACAGCCTGTAACAGAAATGATTTGGGAGCGTAGGAAAGAGCGAATTGAATGCCGAAGCAGAAAATTTACGTAATGATATCAAAGTAGCCAATAACTCTTTAACTGAAGTACGCTCTGAATTAGTTAACTCGGCCAATCATTTTCATTCAGTAACTGCTGAGTTTAAAAATAGTGTAGCGGAATGAAAGAAAGGTCTTACTGTGTTCTATGAATACATGCGAACGGCACAGTTTGAGTGTAGGAAAACCAACAAAATAAAAAAGTGCAAGGCAGAAAAGAAAACGTAAATACTCTTAAATTCGAGCCTTCCTAAGTTGTGAAAGATATGTGCCAAATAAACCAGAAAGTCGATTACAGACAGGAAAAGGAAATATGCAGTGTAGAGATAACGAAAAAAAAGAATTGTTACGCGTACCTCTAGACAATTGTTTCTAATGTAATTGTTTTGCCGGCAACGGATTCCGATGTCTCACACATGATAAGCGGTAGCGTTCAGGTTGCGCGTATCCGCCCTCTCGAAAAAGCCAGGGAAGGCTTGAGAGTTCAATTGATGATTTTGTGTCATAACGAAGTTACAGTGTTGTTGGATTTTTGTCGCAGGCAAATGGTTTTGCGCGACTTAACAAATTCAAATTTGTCTTTGTAACAGTGTATGTCTAACGTAAGTTGCATTTTAGTGCTGCAAATCCATTCAGACTTTATCAGCTTTGAGTATTGTAGAAGGAAACGACTTCAAATTCACAATAGACCCGCCAAGCGAAATGTGTTTTACGTAGTGAAGGTCTCGTACATAATATATCGGTCGGAAATGTTTACCGTAAACAAGCCTAAAAGTAACAATTCCAACAAAGCACACGCATTCGAAAGTATATTTCCGTTATAGAATCGAAATGTAACACCAAGGTTAAGAAGAAAAATAAGATGGCCAATGATACCCAGTTGAGATTTCCTTATACATTATTAACGTAAACTCGATTTCGAGGATCATAATCAGTAGAATTAAGATGAGCAGACGTGATCATATCAGTACATCAGATGCAACATTTATTAATTTTCAGTTGCCGAAGTGTTTGAATTTTCAAACTAGTACTTCACTATTGCGAAATTGTAGAGAGCGAAAATTTAAGTGTAGTGTTACTCAAAATGTAGACAATTGCTCATGACGAAAACAATGTTCGTCGACCTCCACGTAACCTCAGCACGCACAACCACACATTAGGCGTGTAGTAGGAAATAACTTGAGTATAAAATGAAAGTGCCTTGGTAAGCGTAATTCGGAACGCACTAAGCTCGGTCAAAGACGAACTAGATGCAAATTAAAGTCGAGCTGTAGGCGAGGTTATTTCGAGTCAAACATGCAGAAGAAGTATACATCGACTCCGAAGAGCACTAAAAAGCTTAAGCGAAAACACGTACGAACATTGTTTGGTAAACTACATGGCAAAATATAGTAATAGTAAGCGCAAACCTAAAAAGAAGTTTATGACAGATATCCCAATGCAGCGTAAATCCAAACGTCGTAAAGGAAGGCGTGTCATTACGTGGAACTTTAGTAAATACGCTGTAAAAAGGGGAAAACTTTCCAAATTAAACAAACTAACTGGAAAAGTACACGTAAACGTGCTAAATTACAGCTTACAAGCGTAACCGGCACAGATGGAAAATTAAAATATTAGCACAAAAAAAGCGAGAACTTCACCCGAACTCGGGCTAAACCCCGGAAGAGATGAGAAATCAGAAATACCGAATTTCAGCTTTTAAACTTTTAGATTATGAAAAAAGGATTATTGTTTATTTATTTGATTATTTCCCCGAATTTCGAAGGTTACTTTTCAGAATCAAAGTGTGTGCCCACCGCCACTGACGCACCAGTCCAAGAAACCTTCAATATCGTTCTACAATCAGATACGTTCACTTAGATGTCATGTTTTGTGGTTTCCTTACAGCTTTTGAAGATGAAAGATGAATGTGGAAAGGAGAGGAAGTACACCATTGGAAATTTTAAACATGTAATTGATTTAGAGCGCGATTTCGGACTTTGAAATTGTAATAATACCGCACCACATTTGAAAGGGATGGCTATACCATTTTGAATGCGGACATTCAGTATCGAATTCTTGTTAGGATGTCTAAGTTTTGTATTTTTTTCTTTTCAGGTCTTTCCAGTTTTGGGAACTATACTTCATAATAAAATTTTATTATCAAATCTTGTTATGTTTTTAATCATTCTTCTTTATGTTTATATTAACATTTAGCTGTCTCCATACAATCAAGCATTTAGAGACCTGTTAGGCAATTAGAGATAATAACGAACATGATTAGAGAAATACTAGTAATAAATAGAATTAACCATAAAGTTAAAATTTTGGGTAATTAAAAAAATGTGCTCTTCAGATAGTGAATTTTTTCATTTGATGTTGTGATTGTATAATGAGAAAATATGCGAAATTTGTAATGTAAGATTAAGTCGCCGTTAAAATACTGTAAGTTAAACATAATTTAGTATAATATATAAAGTAATTGACAATAACCTTGAATTTGATAAAGTTGCTCGTTGATTTGTTCGTCGTTCGATATATATATGGCGTCTACTATAAAAAGTCAATGTGCATTCAATGTGACTAATGATACCTGAAGTTAATTGACTTCAGAGAAAGCGATAAGTTAAGAAGAGTTGAAAGTTAAAATATAGTTCATCCTCTAGGGACATCCCTACTTTCGTTATAAAATTAAAGTGATAAAACCAGTGCGACGCCTGGTTGGGTCCCAGCTAATGTGCAGATTCGGCAATTGACTAAAATGTCAAAATTTTGTTCTAACTTTTAATGTTTGGCGTATTTAGAGAAAAGTATAATAGCAGCAAAATTGATGTTCAGATTTTAGATTTTGATATAATAATTAGTTTTGATTTGGATTTGGAGAAAGTAAATTAAATCTTATTTTTTTTGATGTATGAAAATAACTTGTATTCTTGTGCTAGGAATCATAAACCGGTCTCGAGAAAAAGAAAAAGGGAAGACCGTTTACGATTCCACGGTACCCTTTACTACGATAAACACCGGATACTATGATGTATCGATAGTACGGAGTGCCTACGTCAGTTAGGCAGTATATGGTAAAATTAAGGTTTATGTTATGAGAACATATTAAGATTGCTACGTACGAATAGGTCCTGAACAACAATAATGTTTAATGAACAAGTTAATATTACTGTTATCTTGTGTTGTGCCAAAAGCTCTGGGATGTGACTTTATTCTCGATAAAGATAAGTGCAATTGCTAGTAAGCCACACATAAGTATTAACTAGCGCTCTTTAAAAGGTTACATTTGTAAACCTACCAATTTTGTAGGTACTGTAGCATTTGAAATGTGGGACTGTAGCATTAAATCTCCTCCCAGGGTGTATTTCTTGTCGTCCTTTTCATTATATTTATTTTCTTAAAATGCCCCCTCAAGGCCTGAATGTTGACAGCCCAATTGGTGTTCGGAAATTAACCCTGATTTGTCATGACTTGAATGCCGAAGGCATGTACCTAGGGTGGTATGTAAGGTCTTAGGGTAGAAGCGATTCATTCGAATCGTCATGGACCCTGCAAGCTTCAACTGTAAGAGATTGTCAGCACCGTTGGTTGTAGGATCCAATTCATTAATCTGTATTTTTTATGAATGACTTACAACCTGTGTTGTCAAATAATTACGCACAGAATGGCGCTCCGTAGGGCTTCACCGCCATTTAACTCATTTATTTGTATTAAAATGTTCAAACGGCTATGAGTTACGTTGTATAATGCAAGGTACATTGTATAATAAACGAAACTGACTTAACATTGACAGAATTTCTTTTCAAATTTGCGGTCTTTACAGTGACTGCTTTCCATACCACTACAACAACAAACTCTCCCTGTAATTAGAACTGATGCTGACCCCCAACATTAACGCCAAAATAAAGTTACATGTTCTATCGTAGAGGGTAGTTGAAACTTCGTGTATACAATTCATGGTTTTACCATACAGATGACTTTGAAACTCTTTTCATATTTTGTGGGAAGAAATGCCCGATGTGCAAAGTAACCCCTTGATAAGGTAGCTAGTAACCACTGTAAACGAAATGAAGTATCAAAATTCAGTGTGGCGAATCATAACACGGAACGATGAAAATGTTTGGGAATGAAGGGATCCATATAATTAAGAAGTTACGTCCCTAATGTATTGTGTTACTTTGGAACACAAATATACAAGCAAAGAAAGCATTTCAGGATGTTACCTATAAATTACTTAGGAACGTACAAGAACACATTCAACACGTAAGACATGTAAGTCATCCTAAATACAGAATTTTGCGCTATCCTTGTTTACCCAGAATTCTGCGTAATGCTCTAATCTGCATAGCAATTTTATTTTTACCGGCCATCTAGCACATCCTGGTTAGCGTTGTTTTTACAATAATTTATATATTATGTACGTTCAGCAAGCCCCTAATGTGATTCCATATTGAGAAATGCAGGTCCATACCCTAAAAAAGATTCCTGCAGCTATGAAATGGACTGATGTATGGACCTCTACAAATAATGAACATCCATTGTTGGTTAAAATATTCTTTATCTTGTATTTTGCTTATGTCTCTCGAAGCCCGCAGGTAAAATGAGGCTAGACCCATTTGAGATAAATCCTAAATAAAATCACAAACGTCTATAGTTTATGTTCGAATATAATACATAACAGGTTTAGTTTTGTAAAATTTTAGGATAATTACCATTCTCATTATTTGTTATTTTACATAAGTCTCTATATAAATAAAACAATATCGTCGAGCATAGTGATGGGCAGTGGGAATATTCCCGGTGGGAAGGAATTTAAAAATGGGAATATTCCCGGGTTTTTTTCCTGGCCTATAAATTCCCGGGAAGGAATTTATTTCCATTTATTTACTTTATCTTCCAAATTATAAGAACAATATGACTAATTACTTTATTTTAATATATTAAGATTTAATTCTAGGTTTTAAAGAATTTGAAGGTTAAAAAATTGAAAGTTCTTTGACTGTACTTTATATAACTAATAATATATTTTTTTGTTCCTTTTTCATTTGCACTAAAAAGGAAGGTATTTTTTAGAATTGGGGGGGGAGGCAAACCTAAGAAAAATTAGGATGATTTACGGAAGAAATGAGTTGATAGTGATGTTCAAATAGTCAAGAAAGTATTGAACACATTTTTTTAGGGCAGTAGGGGATTTATACAAACCGTAAAGGTAAATGGGTGAGATTTATGTGAGAAAAGAAAGTGAATAGTTGATAAGGAAGATAGAAAACAACGTGCCATGCGGGGCTCTAACCGACCTTCATTCGCTAACGCTCTCTCTGCGACGCTGTCTGAATTTAATGTTGGTAACGTAATTTAACATATGAAACCATAAAACAAACGCATCGGAATAGAATATCGCAAAAAAGTAGGTGGAAATCTGGCCCCCCATGCTAAAGAGCAGCCAAAATTAGCAAAGTACTAATTTACAAATGATGAAAAGGAACCATTTTGTAAAGTAATTTAGTATTATGTAGAAATAGAGATGAAGTACTATTAATAAACCTTGAACTACAATTAGTAATAGACGTCGGTCTGTGTCCTCTCTCTCCGACTCGAAATTCTTAAGTAGTACTCGGACTTCTTTTACCTGTGAATTAACGTATGGAATTTCGAGAAATGAAAGGTCGTGTATGGCAATGTTAGGAAGTATTAGGTGCTAAAATATAAAGATAAGTAAGTATCCTGCAAATTTTGTGAACATAAATATGTATGCGCAAATGTTGATAAATTGGTGAGACATGTATCTTCTAGCATTTACCCAATCTAATTAGTTTATAACATTTATTTATTTATTTCAATTTCCGCCGTAAGAACTTAGCGTTCATGGCTTCGTCAAGAGATACAGTTACTATTACAATTAATAATAATCATAATTACAAGAGAAAACGCTACAATTAATAATACAATTATTTAAAAAATATATATAATAATAATAATAGAAAATATATTCGTAACAATAAAACTAAAAGTGTATTTTTAGAGAAAATATAAATTGTATGTTGTTTTATATATTTCAAAATTCAAATAAATCTTAATATTTACATTACAAAGAAAGATCACACTGAAGATATTCATCTAAACCATAGAAAAGATGTTTAAGTAACAGTATCTTGAGGTGCCTTTTAAACTGCAGGTTTGGCATTCGTTTGACACGATCTGGTAATTTATTATAAAGTTTTATTCCTATGTGGTGTATCGAATTTTGAGTTCTTGTTAGGCGGAAATTTTGTATATGAATATGATTGGTTGTTCATGTGTTGTCTTGGTGTAGGTCCGAATTGAGTTGAAAGTTACTTTTATTCATATGTATGAATGATGTTGTTTCGAGAATGTATATACACGGCAATGGTAATATTTTAAGTTTCTGAAACAGTGGTCTACTTGGTGTATGAAACGGAGCTGATAACATTATTCGTAACATTTTCTTCTGCATTGCAAATACTTTCTTCGCATAACAGGTATTACCCCAGAAAATGATTCCATACGATAGAACTGACTGGATCATAAATTTAATGTGTTTATAATATCAGCAATAGAGTCAAGTTGAGCAAATCTACTTACATATAAATTTAATCTGTTACTATGTAATTTACTATATTTGGTCTAGGAATTAATTCGTGCGGTTGGTACGTACACATTGAAGCTGTAGTACAAACACAAAATACATAAATACCTTAAGAAAAATATTGTCCATCGCTAGCCACCACTTTCGCCCATCTGTCAGGCAATGTACGGATTCCGTGGCGATAGAAGTCCTCATCCTTGGAAGCGATCCAGTCAGAGACCCATGTTTCGATATCTTCTGAAGAAGTAAACCGCTGTCCAATGAAATCGTTGTTCATGCAATCGAACAAGTAGTAGTCCGAAGGAGCAACGTCTGGTGAATACGGCGGGTGGGGTAAAACTTCAGATCCGACATTTTCTAAATAGGTTTTGACCGGTTTTGCGACATGTGGGTGAGCGTTATCATGTTGAACAATAAGTTTATCATGTCTGTTCTCCCATTCTGGTCGTGTTCTGGCCAGAGCTTGCTTCAAACGCATTAATTGTCGTCGATAACGTTCTCCATTCATAGTTTCACCCGGTTGCAGCAGCTCATAGTACACCACACCTTTCATATCCCACCATATGCACAGCATAACCTTTGCACAGTGAATATCTCGTTTTGGTTGTGATGGACCTGGTTCACCTGGTTTCACCCAGGCCTTTTTTCGTTTAGGGTTCTCGTAATGGATCCACTTGTCATCACCCGTAATAATTCGATGCAGAAACCTTTTTCTGCTCTGTCGTTGAAGCAGCAATTCGCAAATGGTTTTTCGTCTTTCAACGTCTCTGTCTTTCAATTCATGTGGAACCCAATGTGACATCTTTTGAATCATTCCCATGGCTTTCAAGCGTTTGGAGACTGTTGTTTGATCAACGCCTAATGCTGCTGCAAGTTGTTCCTGCGTTTGACACGAATCCTGCTCGAGCAATGCTGTCAATTCTTCGTCTTGAATTTTTTTGGGCTGTCCAGCTCGCTCTTGGTCTGCCAAGCCGAAATCACCACTTCTAAACCGTGCAAACCACTTCTGACACGTTCGCTCAGCTAGAGCATGGTCACCATACACTTCCACCGAAATACGATGACTTTCAGTCGCACTTTTCTGCATGTTAAAGTAATGCAGCAGGACACCCCGCAAAAACACTTTATCAGGCACAAATTGCGCCATGTTCACTTAACTACAAACTGGTGTTGTTGACGCTTTAATCCACTGCCCTATACTACGAACGATACGCGATGACAGGGGTTTGCAACACATGTGTGGATACACGGAACTGTGGGACGCTCCGTTCGTTGCGCCATCTCTTGTCCACCCGCACGAATTAATTCCTAGACCAAATATATTTTTTCACACATATTTAATTGATAGAACATATTGTAAATAAAGATACATTTATGCGTGCTGTCTAAATATACAAAGTGTTAATGAAGTAACATGGTACCGTTCAGAATATACATTTTAAAGAATTCTCTGTGGACAAAAGTAATAATATGCTCATATATAAAAATTAATTCACTTTTGAAAGCATAATATAGTAATGGAAATGTGTAGTATAGAAATGTGTAACCAATAATAAATAAATAAATATTTTAGCAAGATATAAACTACATAAGAACTGTATGGATGACATCAATCTTGTTATTATTTTTATTTGGTATAGGCCTACAGCTTGCGTATGTGTGCCATGTCATTTCCAAATTGTAAGCTATTAACTTACGTTCATGATATCTCCCATACCTAAATATTTCTCGTGAAGTATTGCTTTTAACCAACAAAATTTCCGAAACCATGTAACCCTATTATCAATCTGAGCCAATTAATTAATAAAAAATTGAACATTACCTTTCTGGCCGAACTGAATTTAAACTTTTTGTTGTTAATTGTTGGGAGCCATTAGAATACGACGCGCAAGTCTCCTGAACCACAATTTTCCTTAGCGTTTCTATATTACTTTCAAATGCGGGATCTTCTAGTGCTAATTCTGGTTTCACCCTATCAACGTTTAGTTTCAAATCCAAAGAGCACATAGCTGTATCCTTGTCCACTGATACCTCTACTTCCGTTGTAGATAATATTAACTCTTTGTTGTCATTCATTAGTTCGTATGTCCACCATTTCCCTTCGAGTGGATCTTCATGAGGTAAGTCATAAGCAATTTCTTCTTTGCACATCAATTCCGACTTAACAGACGCCTCACCAGCCATTGTGAATTGAAATTTAATAAGAATTTAACACTGTTCTTATACCACCTTATATTTTACGTTGTCAGTGTTAATGAAATGATTTACAAGTATGTTCACAAAAGCAACTTTATATTTCCAATCTTCTTCTTCTTCCTCTTATTCCTCTTCATCAGCCACAATTGCTCTCTCTGCAATAAATTGTTTGTTTGTAGTAAGAATCACAAAAGTTTTGCATAGTATCATTATCACTGTATTGAACAAGAATATCGGCAATTTAGAAAGGTAATTAAACGTGTAAAATGTAAAGATTAGAAGAGTTGAAAAATGATAAAAAGTAACAAGATGTGTACAAAGTCATAAAACAAATTGAAAGTAGTATGATAAAGCGAAAATACGTGAAAAAAGAAGTTTCGCAATCGGGAAAAAGTCAAATTTCAGTTTCAGGTTCAGGTTCAAGGTATTTTCCTTCCTTCTATTCAGAAGTTTGGATCCTGGAAAAAAAGAAAAAAAAGAGAAAGTAAGTACTGCTCTTTTTTCATTTAAAGTTTTCCATTTTCTTTTTCCACCAAAATTCAAGAATTTCTTTGTTTTTTTTTCTATTTCTTTCTCACATAGTTCCCTTCCATTTACATTAAAGCCTAGCCTCCAAGCTAATTTAACCAAATTTCCTTCCTGGGAATAATTTAGTTTCCGGGGGTGAGGTATAAACAGCAACCAAACATATACAATCTATATATCATTCAATTCAGCTTGACAAAGCAAATCGATCGAAACCAAATTCAACTACTTCCGGTTTACTGACCCTAATTTAGTTTCCGGGGGTGGGGTATAATCAACAACCAAACATATACAATCTATATATTTTCGAAACAAGATGTATTTTTCTCTTCAAATAAATTAATACGAAACAGAAAACAAAAGATTGGCTTTACTTTTAAAGCAAAATTTGAAAGTATTGGAGAGGCCAGTGTGAATTTGCCTCGGAACTCCCTCAATTATTGGATACAAAACAAATCGATCGATACCAAATTTAACTACTTCCGGTTAACCACTTCCGGCTTACTGAGCCTAATTTAGTTTCTGGGGGGGTATAATCAGCAACGAAACATATACAATCTATATCTCAATCGATTCAGCTTGACAAATCAAATCGATCGATACCAAATTTAACTACTTCCGGTTAACCACTTCCGGTTTACTGAGCCTAACTTAGTTTCAGGGGGTGGGGCATAATCAGCAACGAAACATATACAATCTATATATTAATCGATTCAGCTTGTCAAAACAAATCGATCGATACCAAACTTAACTACTTCCGGTTAACTGAATCTAATTTAGTTTCCGTGGGTGAGGTATAAACAGCAACCAAACATATACAATCTATATATCATTCAATTCAGCTTGACAAAGCAAATCGATCGAAACCAAATTCAATTACTTCCGGTTTACTGAGCCTAATTTAGTTTCCGGGGGTGGGGTATAATCAGTAACCAAACATATACAATCTATATATTTTCGAAACAAGATGTATTTTTTCTCTTCAAATAAATTAATACGAAACAGAAAACAAAAGATTGGCTTTACTTTTAAAGCAAAATTTGAAAGTATTGGAGAGGCCAGTGTGAATTTGCCTCGGAACTCCCTCGATTATTGGATAAATATCTCATTACGTTTTTCGAAACAAACTATTTTTACTTCAAAACAATCAATAACAAACGAAAAACAATCTCTTGACTTCGTTTTCGAATCAAAATTTGAAACTAAGAGGGGCCAGTGTGAAGTTTCTCCCCCAACTGTATTTTGTAACCCTTACGTTTTTTTAGAACATTTTTTTCTTCAAAACAATCAATATCAAACGAAACACAAATGATTGGCTTCGATTTCGAACCGATATTTGAAAGTACAGGGCCAGTGTAAAGTTATCCTTCCAAATCAACTTTAAATATCTTCTTATTTTTGCCAAACAAACGATTTTTCTTTAAAACAATCAATAACAAAAGATTTTGGTATTGAATTGAAATTTGAAAGCAAGGGTTAACTTCTCGTAGATGCAACTACATAACCGAAATAAAAACATCGAAATTCTTAATGTTCTCTGTTCACGTAATGCTTTTTCATGTTTTTGTTTTGTTCTTAAGCAAAATTTCCTGCTAACTAACTCTAAGGACTATAGAGGCTGAAGGTTGAATGCTGCATTCACAAAAACTCTCCATTCACTTCTCTCCTTAGGCAACAGGATCCAGTTTCTACTTTATATTCCAATTTTGCGAGATACGTTTTAATATTGTCCTATCTTCACCTAGGATCTTCCTATTGGTCTTTCTCCAATTGGATTTCCAGTTTAAACTTTCAAACCACTCTTATTTTCTTCCAATCTGGCTACATGACCTGCCCACCTGAGCTACCTAGATTTCATAACCTTTATAATGTTTGATAAACAATATAAGTTATGCAGTTCATCGTTATGAAATTTCCGCCATTTCCCACTCCTGTCGTTCTTGTGAGCGAATATTCACCTAGGGATTTTATTCTCTAATACTCTCAGTCTGTGTTCTCTCAGAGTAAGCTACCAGTTTCAAAACCATACAGTTCAACAGGGATGATTATTGTTTTGTAGATGTTAAGCTTCAAAATCTACGTCAGAATTCTTGAAGATAAAAGATTCTGATCTGAATAATAACACAAATTCCCTTCTTTCAGTCGAGATCTTATTTCTTCGTAGATATCGTTTTGGTCTGTTAATATTGATCCTAAACTAACAGCACAATTATATAGGAAGCACTGCCTATCATGTTCCCTCAGGTACATGGAAATGTGCCCAGTATGTGCCTTATGTACCTGTGAGAGGGAAACCACATGGATGGCAAGCGATAGTCACAGTCTATGTCCGCCCCTAAGCACATGCCTGGGAAACTTACCTAGCATGTTCCAAGAAGGTTCCTCATGCCCCAAGCATCAATGAACCACATAATTATTCACCCAAAACATGTTAAATCGCCTATATGCGTAATATGCTTACATTAAGGTGAGTCTAAAAAACACTTTAACCAAGTAAAAAAATGTGCCTCAGAGTGGGCGTGAACCAACAACCATTTGATTACTAGGCGCGTTCTCTTCCGACATGGCCACGAAGTCGATGGGGAAAATGTTGCTTGTAGAGGGATAAATCCTTGAGGTATTCTTAATTTGGCTACTCAGAGTGCTGTTGTAACCCTGTTTATTCGACGATAACCATTTGGGATCAGATAAAATCCTCTCGCCATGTAATTTTATAACAAAATGACGCGCTTCTGTTTACTTTATTTCATGGTTCTTCCATTTTCACTTTCAAATGATCGGTGACAGTTGGCATCTAAGAAAATACAATTCGTTATCCCTAAGTACGTAAATAATTAATTGTTCACATAGGTATGAAACATTCATCTTAATTTTTATTCATCAGTTATGTCATTTCTTTCTTCTACATTTATCTCCCAAATTTCATGCATTTGTTGCTACTTTTTTTTAAGCGATTGTGTACTAGGACAGAAAGTGGAGCAAAAAGCGCGAGAAACCATTGCATGTTACTGCGCATGAGCAGGTGCAAAGAGCTGACTGTCATTCGTGTGTCGCTGCAGATATCAATTATATCATAAGTATCTAAAAACGTATGCACCTAAAGTAAGTACCTCGAGCATGAAAGATATATGTCCCAAATGACGATATAAAAACAAATGATTATCACAGTGCTAAACTGAGCCAGGTATATAAATGCTACATTTGTGGTACATAGTCGCAAATATCAGTTAGGTATAACAAGCACCTAAAACTTTAGCTAGCTGAAGTACATACTTAACAGATGAATACCATATCTACCAATTGTCGCGTACCCAAAAAGTAGCTGAGACACCTAAATGGCACATGCCTAGCACATCTTGTAGTGTTATGGTAGATTTTTGAAAGTATCCACTTTATTAAAAGATTTAAACTAAATTAGGCCCCGGTAACTAAATTAGGCTCACTAAACCGGAACTGGTTAACCGAAAGTAGGTAAGTTTGGTATCGATCGATTTGTTTCGTCAAGCTGAATGGATTGATATATAGATTTTATATGTTTGGTTGCTGATTATACCCCATCCCCGAAACTAAATTAGGCTCAGTAAACCGGAAGTGGTTAACCGGAAGTAGTTAAATTTGGTATCAATCGATTTGCTTTGTCGAACTGAAT
Source organism: Thermobia domestica (assembly GCF_964235325.1). Classification (NCBI taxonomy): domain Eukaryota; kingdom Metazoa; phylum Arthropoda; class Insecta; order Zygentoma; family Lepismatidae; genus Thermobia; species Thermobia domestica. Next base: position 151,385,432 of record NC_137471.1, on the reverse strand, counting down.
CGATAGATATATAGATTGTATATGTTTCGTTGGGGATTATACCCCACCCCCGGAAACTAAATTAGAGTCAGTAAACCAGCAGTAGTTAAATTTGGTATCGATCGATTTGCTTCGTCAAGCTGAATGGATTTATATATAGATTGTATATGTTTGGTTGCTGATTATACCATACCCCCGGAAACTAAATTAGGCTCAGTAAACCGGAAGTAGTTAAATAAGGTATCGATCGATTTGTTTTGTCATGCTGAACTGATTGATATATAGATTGTGTATGTTTTGTTGCTGATTATACCTCACCCCCGGAAACTAAATTAGGCTCAGTAAACAGGAAGTGGTTGACCGGAAGTAGTTAAATTTGGTATCGATCGATTTGTTTCGTCAAGCTGAATGGATTGATATATAGGTTCAATATGTTTGGTTGCTGATTATACCCCACCCCCGGAAAGTAAATTAGGCTCAGTAAACCGGAAGTAGTTAAATAAGGTATCGATCGATTTGTTTTGTCATGCTGAACTGATTGATATATAGATTGTGTATGTTTTGTTGCTGATTATACCTCACCCCCGGAAACTAAATTAGGCTCAGTAAACCGGAAGTGGTTAACCGGAAGTAGTTAAATTTGGTATCGAGCAATTTTCTTTGTCAAGCTGAATGGATTGATATATAGATTGTATATGTTTGGTTGCTGATTATACCATACTCCCGGAAACTAAATTAGGCTCAGTAAACCGGAAGTAGTTAAATATGGTATCGATCGATTTGTTTTGTCAAGCTGAACTGATTGATATATAGATTGTGTATGTTTTGTTGCTGATTATACCTCACCCCGGGAAAGTAAATTAGGCTCAGTAAACCGGAAGTGGTTAACCGGAAGTAGTAAAATTTGGTATCGAGCGATTTGTTTTGTCAAGCTGAATCGATTGATATATAGATTGTATATGTTTCGTTGCTGATTATACCCCACCCCCGAGAACTAAATTATCCTCAGTAAACCGGAAGTTGTTAACCGGAAGTAGTTAAATTTGGTATCGATCGATTTGTTTTGTCAAGCTGAATCGATTGATATATAGATTGTATATGTCTCGTTGCTGATTATACCCCCCAGAAACTAAATTTGGCTCAGTAAACCGGAAGTGGTTAACCGGAAGTAGTTAAATTTGGCATCGATCGATTTGTTTTGTCAAACTGAATCGATTGATATATAGATTGTATATGTTTGGTTGCTGTTTATACCTCACCCACGGAAACTAAATTAGACTCTTTTGATATTTTAATTGTTATATTTTTACGGCAAGTAGGTATAAAACTCCATAATACACATATTAACTATGAGCGAATGTCATCCAACAATATTGTAAGACTACGCACTATTATGAACAAGCGTAGGAAAATGAACATTGTGGTTGATGGCGCGAAAGACGGCATCAGGAAAACATCATGAACTCAACGAACGACTAGACAAACCGAATGCAATGAAAATCTGCAAAGAAATTGTTCATCTGTTATAGTGTTATAAAATTAATATTCTAAAACGTTTGGAGAGTGAACATAGTTTCAAGATATAAGTGGTTTGTGGAAATTAGTGAACACATTCCAATTTTATGCAAATTACTTAAAATGACATGAACGCACGTCGTAAGAACCAGTTACATTCACGTTGGTTTATAAGAAAATTTAATCTTCGTAGTAGATTACGTTAATATTCGTTGCAAGATGGCATAAGTTATCTCAAAGAATAAATCCATTTGATGTACCATCAAATTATCGAATGTTTAGTGATTTTATCATAAACTTCGCAATGGGAAGATGAAAGGCGAAGTAACCAGAATGGAACCACGAAATCGTCATCAGTATAAGAAAACGGAAATAGATTCCTTTTCAATGGAATAACACAAAATCCCACCTAAAACCTCTGTAATTAAAGTGTAGTGCAGAAAAGTGTTTAGTGAACCAACGTGGGCTAAGTGGTAAAATATTACCAACCTCAAAATAAGCCGCCTACGACAATATTTCATATCATTTTGAATTAACACCTTGCTCTTTTTTTCGTAAAAAGTGAAATGAGCTAAAAATAAAAAAGAAGGTACTAAAAGAATATCAAAGTAAATGTATAAACAAAATTATATTCATAAAAGTTGCACGTAAGTAAATGTTAAGTGTACAATACCTTTTCTTCAAGTAAAATTTATTCTGTGTATTTGTTTGTTTCCAATAATCTTTGCCATGTTTCATACATCAATCACCACAGGAATTCCTGGCAATAGGTACAGGTACTTGGAAGCATAATAGACGGACACGTCAAAGATGGTGAGTACGCGCGAGCGCAACCTCAACATGAGTTTATGTAACGCTAACGGTAACGGTGGAGGGTGTTGGTGATTAAAATATTAAACAAATTTTTAATAACCTCTCGTTATCCGGAATCTCGGTAGCAAAAGCGCACGCTCCGAAAACAGTGTATCAAGAGATAGTGAACTCAAATAAGAATACCAATATTATTACTACAACAACCTTCGGTTGTAATCGACAACTTACCATTTAATCCTTCAATATAAATCCCCACACTGATGTTATTCACGAAGTTGTTAGACGTAGCGTGGACGTAGAGAGATGATACAAGACTCAGAATTTTCAGAATACACTTGCGTAAACTTGTTATTGAAAACCATGTGTATTTATTTATTATATTTGTTTCTATATTACCACATTCTATCACAAAACAGTATTCATATACACAGCGGATAATCCTCACCACAAGTGAACAATATTTTGACGTAAACAGTCGCTTCAATAATGACTTGGTAACATTCCTAATTTTAATTATTGATACCGTTCAACTTAAAACTGAGATTGACAAGTAGTCAACTAAATAAGATATATAAAACAAGGAAATATACAAAATACTATATACAAAAAAATTAATAATAGTACATGCAATAAGGTATCGCTGCTATATTTCTAAAAGTCTTTTCAGAGTAAACAAAAGTCCAGACGACAGTAGCAAATTATGTTATTTCAAGTGTATAGAAAGAATTGTTTCAAAGAAGTTTGACCATTTGTCTATATTTGTATTTCTTATTTTTAATTATTTTCTTTTTACGGATGCACTGAACTACTATATTATACTTGCCACTTGGTATAATTGTTTCTATCTTCAGTTCTGTCTTTGCCCGAACAGATGATTCACAATTGTAATACCAATTTGAATTCAAACTGACTAACTAATTGACACTTGATAATCGTGACTGGCTTACTTTTATTTAGGTTTAATTCAACTTAGTACTGATACTTCAAACATTCTTCACAGATAAATAGGTTAGTTAGCACAGTTTTCAAAAATAACAGTTACATAAGGATGTTATACTACTACTGTGGTTCTTAGATATTTTTATAGCTATTAATTGAAGTTATCCTATTATATAGGCATATATCAAATATAAATTGATTTTCTTTCAAGCGCTTTTTCTGGATATATGCTCCAAATTTGAGCTTAAGACTAAAAGAATTCAATGCAAAGTAACGCGTTCGTATTGTGCGCTCATTATATACATGACGTTCTATATTTACTGATCCTCTAGAGTGTATACAAGTGATTGACTTTTACGAATACTGACTGGCGCAAGAAACTTAATTATATTTAATCCTTGTATCACTGATATGCTGTATTCAATAAAATAGATTAGGTTATGAGTGAAGTATTTGAAATGAATATTATTATATTGCCCTAGGTAAATACTGTATCAATATTTTAAATTTACTTTTTAATGCGAATATGTTTCAACGATTATATCAAAAGAATTCTATAAGGTTACGAGTACAAAGCATGCTTTAGTGTGTCGTATACGGTATACACATATCACTTGTTTAAATCCTTTTCTTAGACATTAGTACGTGAATCCGTGCTATATTCATTTGTTTAAATATATATCTTTTTTACTATGACGAATGCAAACAAACTGTATAATGCAAGTGTTTTCAGTAGGACGATGCCCAAAAGAAATGTGCGATGTTTACTTGCAGTGTCTTTCTTCTCCACAAATACGGTGCACTTGTTAGTTTCTTATCTTGACTGGCAGGTTGACACAAAACAAGTGATTAAAAGTTTCTTGTTCCATTATTAATTCAGTTACAAATAATTCTTCATAGTTGCATTTTTATTTTATTCTTTTCTTTATACCATCCCACCTGTTCTTACTTTCTACACTGCTTCTGCTGATCCTGTGTTGTCAATGTTGCCAGTGAAGTTTAGACAACATTGGTAGAGTTCAGAGGGATACTGAGCGGAGCGCTCAGTCACACCGCTCGAAGTGAGCAAAACGCTAAACTTTTATACAAATGCTGATGGGGCAGCGTGTCCTGTCACATATGGCGTCCGAATATTTTGATCCTTGCGCCGTCACTAAGCATTCAAAAATTAACTTTCACTTAGTTACACAGATACTTATAAGAACAAGATAATACACAAACAAATGAAACATGACACATATACTTATATACATATATACACAATATTTCGAAAAATGTACAGCTCGCAATCTATTCGCAGTATTCATCAGGCAAGTCCTTTAAAAGTTGACTGGCATAATTCCCTTCTGCGTTCTTCCGCCATTTACAGTATTGTTCCTTAGTGGGCTTCCACAATTTACACTGATGTTCGCATCGGTGTCCTATCGATTTCCCATTGTTCGGATCAATCAGGTCCACAACCTTAAGACGGCTTGCGAACACATAAGTATGTTCCTGAGTACAGATCAAACATCTGTTTTATCTGCTGTGCTGCTGCATCACTGATGGGATGTGTCCTGAGGAATATAAGATCGCCTACTTTAGCATGCCGATCTGATGTCATTTTTTCGTTGGTACGTTGATTCTTCTTCGCCATCTGAGACTTCTTACGGTGTGCAATCATAAGTAGCCGGTTGTCCCACGAATTCCCGTCTTCATCAGTCTCCTTTTGGAACAGTCGTTTTATCACAAGCGTTACACCCTTCACGTTTAGATCTGCTTGGACTAGAGCAACGTTCAGATTCTCCACAATATTGTAATTGGGTAACATAACGATATTCTATAAGTGCTTACTCCAATCGACATGTTGTTCAGCACAATACAAACTCCAAAGCCTATTAATTTCTCCATGCATCCTCTCCACGGGATTTGCTTGAGGATGGTATGGTGTGGTGTGATACACTTTAACTCCTTTACTAGCCATTGACCCTAGGAACTTACTAGATACAAAACATGGACCGTTGTCACATATAATGGCGTCCGGAATACCTAAATGCATAAAATACAAATCCAGGCACATCAGAATGGCAGCAGTTGTATTTCGTCTCATTCGATACGCTACTAGATGCTTGATAAACACACCATGCACGTGGACACATATGCCATGTTTGACTTGCTGGTTGGAAGCTTCCCTACTACATCAACTGATAGTAACTCTCGGGCTCTCGAAACGGTGACTGACTGTAACTTCCTTGGGAGAGGATTAGGATCAGCTTTGTGTCTCATACATAATACACAATTGCAGATGTATTGTCGCTCATCAGTATACATGTATTCCCAAAACGAAATTTTCTAGAAGCATCGTGTGTATCTTCGCATAGCCAAAATGACTACTGTCATCATGGTAACATCTCAGTACTCTCTTTACTAAACTTTTGGGTACAACTATCCTCCATTTATCTTTCAAATGAAAATCACGTTTTAACAGCACACCTTGTTGGATCTTATAATACAGTCGTACAGATTTACCCCAACTTATTTCTGATACATAGGTCTGATCTTGCTCTAGAGCATCAATATACTTCATTAACTGTCGATCTTAACGCTGGTATTGCTTCCCATCCTCACTGGTCATATTTGCTAAATCTCCTGGAAGGACATGAAAATTCAAAATTGTAACAATTCTAGGTGTTTCGCATACGGTAATACGAGACAAAGTATCCGCTACTACATTGGTTACTCCTGGTATGTATTGGATTTCCAACTCTACATCTTGCATCTCGATACACCACCGATACAGCCTTGTATTCCAATATTTTATGTTCTTAAAGTGCACTAATGTTTGATGGTCAGTTTGTACGATCACATGATGCCCGATCAATAGATTACGCCATTTTCTTATAGCCTTCACCACACCCAACATCTCTATTTCGGTAATGGCATAGCGAGATTCGCAAGGCTTAAGTATGTGTCCAGTGAAACCAATAACTCGTTTCCCATCTTCATACTCTTGTGTCAGAATAGCAGCAGTCCCAATAGTCGAGCCATCGACTATGATAATGAAGTCTTTTGACATATATAGATACCCCAAAAGTATATTTTTAGAGATCTCATTTTTTATTTCCTCGAAACAATTCGTATGTTCAGGCAACCAGGTCCATTTCTTCCCTTGTTTAAGCAGCTGGTATAAAGGTGCTGACTTACGAGCAAAATCATGTATAAACTTGGAGCAACACTGAAAAAATCCTAAGGTCCTTTGCAATGTTTTTATAGTTGTTGGCCTTGGCAACGACTTAACTATATACACGTACTCTGGATTTTTCGCTATCCCTACCGGTGTTACCACGAAACCTAAGAAATTTGCCTCAGGTACAATAAATGTGCATTTCTTTAAATTGACTGTCATAATTGCTTGCTCTAACTTATACAATACTTGATCTAACAACTCGATATGAGCTACTGGATCAGTCCCGGGAATTAAAATATCATCTATATACAGCAAGATCTTTTCAAGAAAAGCAACTCCCAACACTCTCTGCAACGCAGCCATTAAACAAGCTCCACCGTTCTTGTAACCAAAGGGTACTCTGCAATGCCGATACATCTGGCCTTCAAAACAGAATGCTACAAGATCCCTACATTTTTCAGTTAACTCGATCTGACAGTAGTAATGCACCAGGTCAATGGACGTTGCACACGTCATACCATTAAATCTTGCAAAGAGGTCATCGAGGCGTTCAACCTTCAGATTTGTTAAAGATACGAATTTATTAAGTTGGACCAAATCAAGACAGACTCTAACCTCATCTGAGTTCCCCTTTCTGACTATTGCCAGGGAATGGTGATGTTTTGACACTGCAGGCTCAATGATACCTTGACGCAACCATATTTGGATCTGCTCCCACGACTTATCTCGATAACACAGTGGAATTGCGTAAGGTCGTTTCACAATTGGATCTTCAGTGGTAACCTGGATTGTATACTTAAACTTGTTACATTTTCCTGGGAAATGGGCGAAAACTTTTCTTCTCTTCATCAGCACATTGAATAACATTTCCTTGTGTTCCGAAGCAATAGGAGTTTCCTGAACCACTTCTCTCACTTCTTCTAGGGTAGCGTACAGACTCTCTTCAGTCGTTTTTTCCCTGACTTCCACTCTCTTTGGATGCAAGCCGAACATTGGATCTCCTGAACAAGCGGGTCATACAAATATTCCACAAGAGCTTGATCCTTTATTTGTGCCAGCGCAATTCGTCTCAGGTTGCAATCTTCTCTTTGCCTTGACCTAGCTTCATTATACGAATCTTCTTGTTGCATCAATACGCTGTTAAACTGATTTAAAACTTCTTTCAGATCTTCATAATCACATCCACATACCTGTGAGCCGCATACTTCCTCTGGATGGCATTCGCATTCACTCCAGTCTTCTATGACGTTTCCAGGAAGATTGTAACCCACACTCAACTCATTAATCATATTATTACATGTATTTTCTTCCTCCTTCGCTTCAACCATGGGTACTAGGACTTCTTGCACCCCAGTTTGAATGGTTACCTTGCCATTTCCAAAATTCATTCTGACTTAAAACTTGCTCATGTAATCACGACCCAGTAGAAGATCTTGGTTGAGCCCGTCGACCAGAAAAGCTCGAACATTCGTCTTTATCTCCTTAATTGTCACAGGAAGATATGCTTCTCCTCTCACCATTTTCTTCCTGGTTCCACTATAATCGACAAGAACTACGTTGGGTGCTGATTTCAATTTCGGATGTGATATAATCTTCGTAATCTTTCTCCATAACTCTAAACTACATAATTTCACCTCCGCTCCGCTATCGACAAGTGCTTGCACAACTTCATTTAACACACTCGTATGATACGAGACCATTCCTTTATTTGTTCAAAGTCAGTCTTCACGTCATCAATATTCTCACAATCTGTGTTATACTCCCACTCTTGTCCAGCTATACATTGAAATTTAACTCGAAAAATATTTATCTCATTCCTAGACTCATACTCACGGACATATAAAGGACTATATACATCCCTATACACTTCCTCAGGTATATCCTCACTTACACTTTTCTCCTGAGTTTTCTCACAACACAAGTCGTACCTACTTTCGACCCGCGAGGTGGATACTTCATTTAGTTTTTTTTGAATCTGGTCATCCTCGAGAATTCCAGAGGTGTTGAATATTCTCTTGGGAAGATCTCGGATCATCTCCTTCATATTCTTCGTGTGTGTACCATTTCCTTCCTGGCCGTCTATTTCCCCTCCAAGAACGTCCACGACCGCCTCGTCAATAGTTCCCTCGTCCTCGTGCACCATCTCGTCCTTCATCCAGTGATTCTTGTCTTGTGTTCACAGGCTCTGTCTTGTTGTCCTCCTGGTCCTTCGATATAGCTCCTACTTTAGGTTTACGAGTGATCAACTCTTCTCCGTCCTCCCACCTTCTAGCGCCATCTCTTCCTGTCTTCCGTTTTGCTTTCCATGTGTCGTGAATCAGTTCAAGTCGTCGGACTGTTTCAAGAATGTCTGCTAACTCCTGGTCTCGTCATGAAACCAACTGTCTCTGATACTGAACTGGTAGTAAAGTTATGATGGTGTTACAAATCTGAGCTTCAATGCTCTGGAAATCCAAGTCCCTAATCTGACAAAATCAATTTGTAACAAAACGTTCAACACTCCCATCAACCTTAGGGTTGAATGGTACAGTCTTAAGGTGCGTTAGCCTAGCACACGTCACGTCTTCTGAATGATAATGTCTTAAAAACATTTGCTTGAGTTCGAGATACGTGATGAATTTATTCACATTTGAATAATGCCATGACAGCACTGCGTCTCTTACTACGAACGGTAATATCTTAAGCGCCTGATTAGGTCGCACACCCATTAGAGCGCACTCTCGTTCAAAGTGTATTATAAATGCTTGAGCTGACAAATCACCTCTCTCTGCTGGATAATGCATGAACGATTTTATATCCGTTAATCGCAATTTCAAATCCACTTCGTCTTCTCCCTTTTCCATTTCCTCCCTATAGTCCTGAGATACTTCCGAAGAGGCTCCGCGACGGTTCGTTGGTCTTCTGGCGTTTCCATTTTCGTTCCCATTAGAAGGAAGCTGTCTTTGTCGGTTTCTTCTTCTTTCCGTCTTCGGAGGCCATCCATCTTCTTCTGAATACCCGCTCTCATCGGACGAACTGGTCTTGATCCGTCTTCTCCGATAACTTGGGTGCACTTTAGGTTCCTTGCTCCGAGAAGCCACCGTACTGTTGAGGGCACTTCTTCCATAGTAGGTACCGCTGGAATCACTTCTATTGCGCCTTCCATCTAAGCTTGGTGATTGAGCAGGATTGTATGTCCGCTTCACTTCTGTTTCCTCTTCTACGCCTGAACTATGTCTTCGCCATTCCTCCTCGATCCTTTGTTGAAGTGACGCGATTGCTACCTCCTGACAAGCCAACTTTTCTTGTACTTTCCACAGTTCCGAAGTGTTTTGTCACATGACAGCCTTCGACTGACTCACTTCCGCGTGACACTCTTGCAGTTGATTATTCATCACCGCGATGGCTCTTATCATTCTTCCAGAAACCTCTTCTATCACCTTTCTACATTCATCAGTCTTCTGCAGGACCTTTAATTCTTCTTTGGCTAAACGATCTTCTATGTGTGCCGTAGTCATCTGTAACACCTCATGCTTCACATCTGCAATCTCATCCTGCATCCTGTCCTGCAATTGTGTCATACCTGCTACACAGCTCTTCGATACCTGATCGATTCTTCTATTTACTTCTTCAAATTGCTCACTCACCTTTTTCTCTGTAAGTATTGCCACTTCCTCAAGTTTACAGACTGTATTCTTCAAATCTTGAATCTCCTGCTGAGTTCCGTCCATCTTTCGTGACCGTTCATTTACTTGTTGAGTTAACAAGGCGTTCGTCCTGTCACATTTCCTGCTAACTTCTTCAATCTTGTTCTCCAATTGTTCTCTACTATCCCGTAAATCCTTCTGAATGACCTTCATCTCAATCTGAAAATCTTCCTTGATTTTCGATCTCAGCCCACATTGTTCCTTTTCATTATACTTCTCAAACATCCGGATAAGCTTCTGCTCTATTGCATCCAAAGACAAACTTCGTTCTCCCGTCTCCATCGCCTTATGTGGGTTGCACTGTCCACACTTCCATAACGACTCAACGGATGCATCATCCTCGAGTTCATTTTCTCCATTCCATTGTTCTTCTGTCATTTGACTACACACGCGGTGAAACCAGCGATCACACAGACAACATTGTACATGATACTCATCTCTAGCTGGGTCCTCACAACACACTACTTTATCTGAGTCTGACATGGCCGCAACACCAGATTCACTTGCACTTGCACTGTCTATTTTTCGATTACGCCGATTTCCACCCATGTTCCACCCACTACACAACTAACAGTCCACGAAATTCACTCTTGATTGCAACTATTCTTCACAAGCGTCTGAGTCAGGACCATACCTGTACTCAGGACCATACTTATGTGTTCGCAAGCGAAGTCTTAAGGTTGTGGAGCTGATTGATTCGAACAGTGGGAAATTGATAGGACTCCGATCCGAACATCAATGTAAATTGTGGAAGCCCACTAAGGAACAATACTGTAAATGGCGGAAGAACGCAGAAGGGAATTATGCCAGTCAACTTTCAAAGGACTTGCCTGATGAATACTGCGAATAGATTGCGAGCTGTACATTTTTCGAAATATTATGTATATATGTATTTAAGTATATGTGTCAGGTTTCATTTGTTTGTGTATTACCTTGTTTTTATAAGTATCGGCGGAACTAAGTGAAAGTTAATCTTTGAATGCTTAGTGACGGCGCAGGAATCAAACTATTCGGACGCCATATGTGACAGGACACGCTGCCTCATCAGCATTTGTGCACCCGTTGTTTTCGCAAGTTTTGCGTTTCGCTCACTTCGAGCGGTGTGACTGAGCGCTCCGCTCAATAACCTTCTGAACTCCGCCTTAGCTATAGCTATCTAGACTTGACTGGCAACATTGACAATACATGATCAGCAGCAGCAGTGTAAAAAGTAAGAACAAGTGGGAAGGTATAAAGAGAAGAATAAAATAAAAATGCAACTATGAAGAATTATTTGCAAGTGAATTAATAATAGAACAAGAAACTTTTAAGGACTAGTTTTAACCTGCCGGTCAAAGTAAGAAAAACTGAACATGTTTAAAGCTAACAAGTAAGCCGTATTTGTGAAGAAGCAAGACACTGCAAGTAAAAATAGCATATTACGTTTGGAGAGTGTCGTACTTGAAATACTTGGATTCTATACTTAGTTTGCAAGAGTCATAGTAAAATAAAAGACATATTTGAGCAATTGAATTTAATGTGAATTCACGTACTAAAGTCAACGAAAAGAATTCGTTCGTTCTCACAACACACTACGTGATATGTGTATACGGTATACGACACACTAAATCATGCTTTGCACTCGTAACCTTATAGAATTCTTTTGATATAACCGTAAAAACATATGCGCATATGAAAAGTAAATCTAAAATATTGATACATTATTTATGTAAGCCGATATAATAATATTTATTTCAAATACTTCACTCATAACCTAACCTATTTTATTGAATACTGCATATCAGTGCTACAACAAGTAAATATAAAGTTTCTTGCGCCAGTCAATATTAGTACAAGTTAATAATTTGTATACACTCTAGAGGATCAGTAAATATAGAACGTCGTGTATATATAATGTGCGCACAATATGAACGTATTACTTTGCATTGAATTCTTTTAGTCTTAAGCTCAAATTTCGAGCATATATCCAGAAAAAGTGCTTGAAAGAAAATCAATCTATATTTGATATAGGCCTATATAATAGCATAACTTCAATTTATAGCTATAAAAATATCTAACAACTACAGTAGTAATATAACATCGTTACATAAATGTATTATTTCTGAAAACTGTGCTAACTAACCTATTTATCTGTGAAGAATGTTTGAAGTATCACTACTAAATTAAATTCAATCTAAATAAAAGTTTGCCAGTCGTGACCATCAATTGTCATTTAGTTAGTCACTTTGTATGTAAACCAGTATTGCACTAGTGAATCATCTGTTCGGGTAAAGACAGAACTGAAGATAGAAACAATTATACCAAAGTGGCCAGTACATTATAATAGTTCAGTGCATCAGTAAAAAGGAATTAATTAAAAATAATAAATATAAAAATAAATAAAAGATTAAGCTTCTCTAAAACAATTCTTTCTAGACATATGAAATAATATAATTTGCTATTGTAGTCTGGACTTTCATGTATTCTGAAAGGACTTTTAGAAGTATCGTAGAGGACGCTTATTACATGTATTATTATTATTTTTGTTGTATATAGTATTTTGTATGTTTGCTTGTTTTATATAGCTTATTTCTTTTGAGTACTTGTCAATCTCAGTTTTATGTTGAGCGGGATCAATAATTAAAATTAGGGATGTTACCAAGCCATTATTGAAGCGACTGCTTACGTCAAAATACTGTTCACTAGTGGTGAGGATTATCCATTGTGTATATGAATACCGTTTTGTGATAGAATGTGGTAATATAGAAATAAATATAATAAATAAATACACATGGTTTTCAATAACAAGTTTACGCAAGTGTATTCTGAAAATTCTGAGTCTTGTATCATCTCTCTAGGTCCACGCTACGTCTAACAACTTCGTGAATAACATCAGTGTGGGGATTTATATTGAAGGCTTAAATGGTAAGTTGTCGAATACGACCCAAGAGTGTTGTAGTATTAATATTGCTATTCTTATTTGAGTTCACTATTTCTTGATACACTGTTTTCGGAGCGTGCGCTCCTGCTACCGAGATTCCGGATAACGGGAGGTTATTAAAAATTTGTTTAATATTTTAAACATTACCACCCTCCACCGTTACCGTCACCGTCACTGATATTATTATATACCGTTTTAAAACTCGAAGTGGCAATACTAACAGAGAAAAAGGCGAGTGAGCAATTTGAAGAAGTAAATAAAAGAATCGATCTGGTATCGAAGAGCAGCGTAGCACGTATGGCACAATGTAAGGACAGGATGAAGGATGAGATTGCAGAAGTGAAGCATGAGGTGTTACAGGTGACTACGGCACACATAGATCGTTTAGCCAAAGAAGAGTTAAAGGTCCTGTTGAAGACTGATGAATGTAGAAAGTTGAGAGAAGAGGTTTCTGGAAGAATGATTAGAACCAACGCGGTGATGAATGATAAACTGCAAAAGTGTCGCGCGGAAGTGAGTCAGTCGAAGGCTGTCATGTGGCAAAACACTTCGGAACTGTGGAAAGTACAAGAAAAGTTGGCTTGTCAGGAGGTAGCAATCGCGTCACTTCAACAAAGGATCGAGGAGGAATGGCGAAGACATAGTTCAGGCGTAGAAGAGGAAACAGAAGTGAAGCGGACATACAATCCTGCTCAATCTCCAAGCCTAGATGGAAGGCGCAATATTAGTGATTCCAGTGGTACCTGCTGTGGAACAAGTGCCCTCAATAGTACGGCGGCTTCTCGGAGCAAGGAACCTGAGGTGCACCCAAATTATCGGAGAAGACGGAGGAGACGGATTAAGACCAGTTCTTCAGATGAGAGCGGGTATTCAGAACAAGATGGATGGCCCCCAAAGACGGAAAGAAGAAGAAACCGACAAAGAAGACAACTTCCCTCTAATGGCAACGAGAATGAAAACACCAGAAGTCTAACAAACCGTCGTGGAGCGTATTTGGAAGAAGCTCAGGACTATAGGGAGGAAATGGAAAAGGAAGAAGGCAAAGAGGAATTGAAATTGCGATTAACGGATATAAAATCGTTCACGCATTATCCACCAGACAGAGGTGATTTGTCAGCTCAAGCGTTTATTGTACAGTTTGAACGAGAGTGTGCTCTAATGGGTGTGCGACCTAGTCAGGCGCTTAAGGTATTACCGTTCATACTAGGAGAGGCAGTGCTCTCATGGTATTATTCCAATGACAACAAATTCCTCACATATGCCGACTTCAAGCAAATGTTTTTAAGACATTATCATTCAGAAGACGTGACATGTGCTAGGCTAACGCGCCTTAAGACTACCATTCAACCCTAAGGTTGATGGGAGTGTTGAACATTTTGTTACAAATAGATTTTGTCAGATTAGGGACTTGGATTCACAGAGCAGTGAAGCCCAGATTTCCAACACTATCATAACTTTACTACCAGTTCAGTAACAGAGACAGTTGGTTTCGACACGATGCCAGGAGTTAGCGGAAATTCTTGAAAGAGTCCGACGACTTGAACTTATTCACTACACACGGGAAGGAAGACGGAAGACAGGAAGAGGTGGCGCTAGAAGATGGGAGGACGGTGAAGATGTGGTTACTCGTAAACCTAAAGTAGAAGCTATATCGAATGACCAGGACGATAACAAGACAAAGCCTGCGAACATAAGAGAAGAATCACCGTACGAAGGACGAGATGGTGCACGAGGACGCGGGAACTATCGACGAGGCAGACGACGTGGTCGTGCATGTTCTTGGAGGAGAAGTAGATGGCCAGGTAGGAAATCGTACACACACGAAGAATATGGAAGAGATAACCCGAGATCCTCCCAAGAGGATATTTAACACCGTTGGGATCCTCGGGGAAGTCCAGATTCAAAAAACTAAATGAAGTATCCACCTCGCGGGTCGGAGGTAGGTACGACTTGTGTTGTGAGAAGACCCATGAGAAAAGTGTATGTGAGGATATAACTGAGGAAGTGTATACTGGTGTATATAGTCCTTTATATGTACGTGAGTATGAGTATAGGAGTGAGGTAAATGTTTTTCGCGTTAAATTTCAATGTATAGCTGGACAAGAGTGGGAGTATAACACAGATTGTGAGAATATTAGCGACGTGAAGACTGACTTTGAACGAATAAAAGAATGGTCTGCTATTATACGAGTAAGTGTGTTGCATGAAGTTGTGCAAGCACTTGTCCATATCGGTGCGGAGGTGACGTTATGTAGTTTAGAGTTATGGAGAAAGATTACGAAGATTATATCACATCCGAAATTGAAATCAGCACCCGACGTATTTCTTGTCGATTATAGTGGAACCAGGAAGAAAATGGTGAAAGGAGAAGTATATCTTCCTGTGACAATTAAAGGAATACAAACGGATGTTCGAGCTTTTGTGGTCGATGGGCTCAACCAAGATCTACTGGGTCATGATTACATGAGCAAGTTTCAAGTCAGAATGAATTTTGCAAATGGCATGGTAACCATTCAAACTGGGGAGCAAGAAGTCGTAGTACCCATGGTTGAAGTGAAGGAGGAAGAAAATACATGTAATAATATGATTAATGAGTTGAGTGTGGATTACCATCTCCCTGTAACTGTCATAGAAGAAGAATGGAGTGAATGCGAATGCCATCCAGAGGAAGTATGCGGCTCACAGGTATATGGATGCGATTATGAAAATCTGAAAGAAGTTATAAATCAGTGGAACAGCGTATTGATTCAACAAGATTCGTATAATGAAGCTAGGTCAAGGCAAAGAGAAGATTGCAACCTGAGACGAATTGCGCTGGCACAAATAAAGGATCAAGCTCTTGTGGAATATTTGTATGACTCGCTTGTTCAAGAGATTCAATTTTAGCCTTGTTGTCCAAAGAGTGGAAGTCAGGGAAAAAGCGACTGAAGAGACTGTACGCTACCCTAGAAGAAGTGAGAGAAGTGGTGCAGAATACTCCTATTGCTCCGGAACACAAGTAAATGTTGTTCAATGTGCTGATGAAGAGAACAAAAGTTTTCGCTCATTTCCCAGGAAAATGTAACAAGTTTAAGTATACCATCTAGGTTACCACTGAAGATCCAATTGTGAAACGACCTTACCCAGTTCCACTGTGTTATCGAGAAAAGGCGAAGGAGCAGATCTAAAAATGGTTGCGTCAAGGCATCATTGAGCCTGCAGTGTCAAAACATCACCATCCCTTGGTAATAGTCAGAAAGAAGAACTCGGATGAGGTTAGAGTCTGTCTTGATTTGGTCCATCTTAATAAACTCGTATCTTTGACAAATCTGAAGGTCAAACGCCTTGATTACCTCTTTACAAGATTTAATGGTATGACCTGTGCAACGTCCCTTGACCTGGTGCATTCCTACTGCCAGATCGAGTTAACTGAAGATTGTAGGGATCCTGTAGCATTCTCTTTTGAAGGCCAAATGTATCATCACTGCAGAGTACGCTTTGGTTACAAGAATGGTGGAGCCTGTTTAATGGCAGCGTTGCAGAGACTTTTGGCAGTTGCTATTCTTGAAAAGATCTAGGTATATGTTCCAGATCTGGATATATGTTCCAAATTTGAGCTTAAGGTTGAAACAATTCAATACAAAGTAATGCGTTCGTATTGTGCGCTCATTATATACATGACGTTCTATATTTACTGATGCTCTAGAGTGTATACAAGTGATTGACTTCTACTAATACTGACTGGCGCAAGAAACTTAATTATATTTAATCCTTTTATCACTGATATGCTGTATTCAATAAAATAGATTATGTTATGAGTGAAGTGTTTGAAATGAATATTATTATATTGCTCTAGGTAAATACTGTATCAATATTTTAAATTTACTTTTTAATGCGCATACGTTTTAACAATTATATCAAAAGAATTCTATAAGGTTACGAGTACAAAGCATGCTTTAGTGTGTCGTATACCGTATACACATATCACTTGTTTAAATCCTTTTCTTAGACATTAGTGCCTGAACCCGTGCTAAATTCAATTGCTTAAATATATATATATCTTTTGTACTATGACAAATGCAAACAAACTGTATAATGCAAGTGTTTTCAATACGACGATGCCCAATAGGAATGTGCGATGTTTTCTTGCAGTGTCTTTCTTCTTCACGAATACGGCCCACTTGTTAGTTTCTAACCTTGACTTGCAGGTTAACACGAAACAAGTCTTTAAATGTTTCTTGTTCCATTATTATTTCAGTTACAAATAATTCTTCATAGTTGCATTTTTATTTTATTGTTTTCTTTATACCTTCCCACCTGTTCTTACTTTCTACACTGCTGCTGCTCATCCTGTGTTGTCAATGTTGCCAGTGAAGTTTAGACAACATTGGTAGAGTTCAGAAGGATACTGAGCGGAGCGCTTAGTCACACCGCTCGAAGTGAGCGAAACGCAAAACTCGCGGAAACAGCACGTATACAAATGCTGATGGGGCAGCGCGTCTTGTCACATCTATTTTGATTTGCTATTTAACTTGGAGGCTTGCATGATATTTACTCTAACCACGCCCACCTCCAGCGTGAAGTACTTATTCCCTCTAACCACTAAGTCCGCTTTAAATATAAAATTAACTGCCCGAACATGAGAATCGAACCCCGGTCGGGTTATAAAATAGAGAATATGTAAGTCATATGTAGAGATAAAAACAGCGTAAACAGCGTGAGCAATGTTGTCCGCAAATGAAGAGGGAGTATGCTCTTCAAAATGTTGTTTATCATTTTGGGAGGTGAATTCCTTAACCAACGAAGCTACAACTGTATTTCTGCGAAGCTAAAACTATATTTTTGTAAAATTTTTAATGAAAGCAAAGAAAGGTGGCCATTTAGTTTTCAGGCGTTTACGTTTTTTCTGAATATCTCAGCATATATTTGTTTTATCGAAAAGAAAATTGCGGAATAAATCTCTATTTCAAAATTTCCTTTAGAAATGAGAAGCTACACAAGTAACATTTCCAAGTGTAACACTCCAATTTTGATAGAAATTTGGCAGGCAGATACTACACATAAGATAAATAAATACGTGTTTTTTTTTATTTTCTGCCGAAAAACGGTTTTAGGGGGCAAAAGCCCCCATCCAAAATTTTGAAAGTTGTCGCCCGAAAGGCAAGAAGAAATGGACCGAAATGAACGAAATCATGCACAAATATTGTAGACGAAAAATGATGAAATACGGGTTTCGTGTTTTTCTAGAAAGATTGGTTGGGTAGGGCTCGGATCCCTCCAAACCTTTGCTCATGAAATATCAAAAGTGCTAGTAACAATATGTCAGACGTGCTTAAATTTACATGAAGAATTGCAACGAAACTTTGTGTATGGACAATACGCAAAAATAAATGAACACGGGTTTTTTATTTTCTGCAAAAGAAGAGTTATAGGGTGCAAAAACTCCCACCCAAACTTTTGAAAGTTGACGCCCGAAAGCCAAGAAGAAGTGGACCGTAGTGAATGAAATTGTGCACAGATATTATATTTTCCTGAAAAGAAAAAAACTGTTGAGCGGACCGAGGCGTTGAGTGGCGGAACGTGTGGACTGAAGCGAATGAAATTGTATGTAGATATTGAATACGTAAAGTAAGGCCATTCGTGTTTCACAAGTGTCTCCTTCTGATTTCTTCAAATTTGGCAGATCAACAACACGCACAAACAGTATAGTGTATTTTGTAGCATTTCATGAGGCACCTTTAACCCTTACAATGTTTTTCCGCATAAACAAAAACACGTGTCGATTAATTTCCTGTTTGCTGTCGATGTGCCAAATTTGAAGCAAAGCAGATAGGGACACTTCAGAAACACGAAAGACCTTACATAGGGTCTCTAAAATGTCTACCCACAATTTCATTTGCCTTGGTCCACTACATCCTGCGCTATTACGGTAATATTTACTTTTTTCCGGAGGAGGCCTAGGCCACAAAACACGTTTCGTTTATTGTTTTACGAATTGTCCCTATACGAGGTTTCGTTGCAATTCTCCATACTCTCTAAGAACCTCTGACATATAATTATTTGCACTTTTGACATTTCGTAATCAACAGTTTAAAAGGTCCGTGATATACGCAACCGCTTTTTTTTTTCAGGAAAATACGAAACCCAATAACCTCAATTTACCTCTACAATATCTGTGCACAGTTTTATTCAATTCTGTACACTTCTTCTTGCCTTTTAGGCCTCAAATTTCAAAATTTTGAGTGGGGATTTTGTCGCTTAAAACTGTTTTTCCTCACAAAATAAACTCGTATTCGTTTTATTTTTGCGTATTGTCCCTACACAATGTGTTCATGTGTGGTTTCAATTCTTCATGTCATTTCAGCACTTCTTACATACTGTTATTCGCACTTTTGATATTTCACGATCAAAGTTTTGTAGGGGTCTGTGTCCCACCAACCCTTTTTCTTTTTTCAGGAAAATACGAAACCAGTATTCCCTCATTTTATGTCTACAATATATCTGCACAATTTCATTCACTTTGGTTCATTTCTTGTGACCTTTCGGGCCTCAAGTTTCAAACTTTTGGATGGGGGCTTTTGCCCCCTAAAACCGATCTTTCGCAGAAAATAAAAAAAACTATTTATTTATTTTTTGCGTATTGTCCCTACTCAAAGTTTCGTTGCAATTCTTCATGTTCTTTACACACATCTTACATACTCTTATAAATACTTTTGATATTTCGTGATCTAAGGATTGGAGGGGTCTGTGCCCCACGTAACCATTTTTTTACAGGACAATACGAAACACGTATTCACTCATTTTACGTCTGCAATATCTGTGAACAATTTCTTACACTTCGGTCCACTTCTTCTTGCCTTTCGGGCGCCAACTTTCAAAATTTTGAGTAGGGGCCTTTGCCCCCCCAAAACCACTTTTCCGCAGAAAAACACGTATTCGTTTATTTTATGTGTAATATCTACCTGCCTATTTTTTTCAAAATTGGAGTGTTACACTTGGGAGGTATACATTGTGAGTCATAATGTTATATGCATCACATTTACTCTTCTAATAGAAGCAAACCCTTGACCCCCAAGCGTTACCGGACCAAATGTTCTTGGACGAAATGTGCTTTGAACTAAACATCCCTGGACGAAATGTCCCTTGGACCATTGTCTTTTGGACGATATGTCCTTTGGACCAAATATCTCTTGGACCAATTGTGTTTTGGACGAAATGTCCTTCGGACCAATTGTGTTTTGGACGAAATGTCCTTTGGACCAATTGTCTTTTGGACGAAATATCCTTTGGACGAAATGTCTTTTGGGCGAAATGTTCCTTGATCCAATTGTGTTTTGGACGAAATGTCCTTTGGACCAAATGTCGTTTGGACGAAATGTTCTTTGGACAAATTGCCCTTTGGACCAAATGTGTTTGGACTAAATGTCTCTGGAAGAAAATCCTTTGGACGAAATATTGGACGAAACGAACCCCAACTACCCACCGTCCCATTCTGTTCAGCGCATTGTACACAGCATCTTCTGAACACTGGTGAGCTTGTCTACGTTTTATTTTCAAGATCTCCATTTTTCTTCTTTTTTCATTTGTTTCTAATGAAAAAAGCTCCGGCATTTTTGGATTTTAATATTTGCAATTGTAAGAGTGGCAATAGCAATAGGAGTTCAATTTTGAGATACAACTTGTGAGCTTTAAAAGAAGCTAACTGCTGAAAAAAGATTTGAATTACCTGTAATATATGAATTATTATACCTAGTATAAAAAAACTGAAAGTAACTATGTCTGCGTGATTATCACGGTCAAATTGCAAAGTCAAATGAAATGACATTTGGTATATAATAAGGCCCCAATCCCAACTGGGAAGTTATCATACGCGTATCACTTTCATTATAACACATATCCTTAGTGGGGAGTAGGTGTCCCAATTCTTGCAAAAAACTGAGTATCTTACAAGCCGTTCAACTTAGAGAGCTGAAATTCAGTATATAGCTCTTTATTAAAAATAAAACAGTCTGGGCCTTATGCAGAGTCGTAATGGCGTGTGATTACAGCCATACTAAAGAGTTCGACTAACATATGTTTCCTGCATGTAGTCAGGCTTTTAGCATGATTTTAATCATACGTCAAAACGACTCTGCATAAGGCGGAACGTGTCCTGGCATTTTTAAAAATGTATTTTATGAGCGGGGGATGAGGATTTTCTATATATTGGAAATTGGTAGTGGGTTGATTTGTAAAAATTATCGAAAACGATTGATATTAGTTGAGAAACTAATTGAGGAATGGAAACTACAGTCCTTTGCATTTTATACCCACTGCTTTCTATTATAATAATTGCTGAAGCTGGTGTTTAATATATGGATCGTTCAGAGTACAAGGCAATCAAACCATAAAGTTGTGAGAAAAAAGGACATAACATTTGTATTCCAAGCTTAATTTCATGGGCATTTTAAATTAGTACGACATGCTTAATTATATGGAAAACTAGTTTTTCTTTTTTTTCTTACGTTGGTCTACTTTATCTTGATTTGATACTTTTACGTTTCATCCTGTTTTCTACTGAAATGTATATGTAAGCCAAGAAAGAAATAATTATATATGATAAATTGAAATTCATCTTAATTTGGAAGATGAGAAACATTTTACCATTGTATATCGTAAAGGTCAGATCCACAGGTATTGTAACAGAGCGGTGCTTGAGCGATTGACGGTAGGAATTCAACTCCGATAAGTGAACATTTCACAGTCTTGTTTTATTTCAAGTGTAACCTCTTTAGTCAATGGGGAGAAGGACGTGGATCATGGGTCAGAGTTGATTACGTTGGTGGGTCGGAGTTGGTCACAATGGTTCAGAGTGGTTCATAGTCGGTGGTGGGTCCATTCTGTATTCTACCATTAATTTCATAATTCGAAATCACCCTGTCCTTTAGCTTAAAGACACAATCGTGGAACGTAGAATTTAATATTAGTGATGTAATGAATTCATAATGGGTCGCTTCTTGTTTTACCTTGGTGCATTATACTTTCTCAATGGTAAGACAAGTGTTTATCTATTCTGGGTAGTTTCACAGTTTCACATTTGTAGAGGTGGTCACGGAGTTTTCAATGAAGGATTTATCACCATCTTGAACGTTCGCTATTTTGCACAAGTTAGCATAAAGACTCGAGACTTCACCACTTTTTTTTAAATTTTAGTAATACTTTTAAATGACATACTACTTGATTCCCCTTGCCATTTTCAAATTTTGAGTTGCACCTATCCTGACACCCTCCGGGGAACCTTGGGGCAAATCTTTTTTCTCGACACGGGGTACCTTTGAAATTATAAAATACATGTTTTCCGGTGTTGACATCTGTTTCATCGTTTCAGACTTTTATTAGTGTCAACAGGCTTCATGGATACCATGCTTCTTTATTCTCTTAGTTTTCAGATTCAAGCCCCCATGCCGTAAGCGTCAGTGGACCACCGATGCGCAACTGGCGACCTTTTGCCAAAAGTTGGTGATCCCGCAGGTACGATCCTTGGTGGCCCCACTTCGGTTCTGAAAATTATACCACCAGCGGCAGAGACTCAACGAAACGCCAACGAACCACCAAATTCCTCCCCCAAAATATGTTAAATCGCCCATATGCTTGATTTGTTTATATTCAGGTGAGTGTAAAAAACACTAGGGGAAAAAAGTATCCCAAGGTGGGCGCGAACCTTCAACCTTAAGTTTACTTGGCGCATATTCTTCTGACTTCGCCATGGAAACGATGAAGAAAATCTCGCTTGTAGAAGGATAAATTATTGAGGTCTTAATTTAGCCAATCAAACAAATCCCTCTATCTCGAGTTCTGTGAGATGGTACTGTGAACCGTTTCGAGATTTATTGCTTTCTGGTGGGGTACTATCTATGTGCAAAATTTGAGAAATTTGCCGACGCGCACCTTCGGAAACTCTCCTCTTTAGTGCAATGTTGAACAGAGATGGTGTGGGTCAATGAAACCTTGATCCACAACATACTGACCCACCACACATCGTGACCCACAATGACTCAACACCCAACGTGACCCATTCACCCACCATGACCCAATCTGACCCACCACCAACAATAAACAACTCTGAACCATTGTGACTAACTCCGACCCACTAAAATACATCGTCATTAAGTTTGATTCATTATCCACGCCATCCTCTCTACTGACTTAAGAGATTATATTTGTATTAAACCAATTTTTTCCAGTGGTTAGCCCCTCTAAAAACTCATAGCCTGCATCTCAAAAGCCAAGTAGAAAGTCCTATTGCCATTGCTACAACTGGAAATATCAAAATCCAAAAGAGCCTGAACTTTTATCTTCATTACAACCAAATGAAAAAAAAGAAGAAAAATGGAGGTCTTGAAAGTAAAACGTAGACAAAGTTGCCAGTGTTCAGAAAATGCTATCTAGAAGGCACTGAGCAGAATGGGTTGATTGGTCAATGGGTCAGTGTGAGTCACAGTGATGGTGTTTCGCAGTGGGTCACGCTTTGTTGACCTACGATTCATTGACCCACTCACAAATCTTGACCCATTTGACCCACTGACCAAATCAATCTCTGATTTTACATTTAGTATATCATTTAAAAGACGAAACATACATCTACATATTTTTTTCTCGACTGCGAAGTCTAGCTTGATACATATAATAGTTGAGGCGGTAATTTCTTCCTAAGGTGAGAAATTGATATTATTAAAGAGCCCATCTTGAAGTGGGTACAAACTACATTTTAAAGTCATTAGAAACGCTTTCGGGACCCCAGAAAGCTATTACTTCGACAGATATTTAAGTAAGTTTTTACATTTTATTAATCGTATCTCCAAGCCCCCCATCCTGTGAAGATGGGAGTAGTAAGGGCCTGACTTGAGGCAAATTTTTCCGCCCCCTGGAGCGTTGCGCCCGTCGCCGCCGCCAAAATTTTGCGCCCCGGGCGCCCGGCGCCCATTTTTGGGGTTACATGTTATGACATCATAGGGTCACGTGATGTTAGGCCATGCCTTTTTTGGGTTGCGTGATGTTAGGCCCTGGAGCATGGAGCCCACCGCCAAAATTTTGCGCCCCGGGCGCCCGGCGCCCATTTTTGGGGTTACATGTTATGACGTCATAGGGTCACGTGATGTTAGGCCATGCCTTTTTTGGGTTGCGTGATGTTAGGCCCTTGAGCATGGAGCCCGCCGCCAAAATTTTGCGCCCCGGGCGCCCGGCGCCCATTTTTGGGGTTACATGTTATGACGTCATAGGGTCACGTGATGTTAGGCCATGCCTTCTTTGGGTTACGTGATGTTAGGCCACGCCTTTATGGGTTACGTGGTGTTAGGCCACGTCTTTATGGGGTAGTTTTACCGAGGGGGGTTGATTTTGTTTTCTTTTACGGCATAAAATTTTTGGAGATCGTTACTTTTTAATGGAATATAGGTGTATGTATAGTTTACTTTGCGGTATATAATTTCAATTTAGCGCCCCTAGGCCACACCCCCGTTTGCCTTTATGGGGTAGGTTGTTGATTTTGTCCCCTTTACGGTATAAAATTTGGAGATTGTTACCTTATGATGGAGTACAGGTGTATGTATAGCTTATTTTGTGTTACTTGATTTTAATTTATTGCGCCCCTGGAGTGTGACGCCGCTGAAATTTTGCGCTCCGGCCCCTTTAGTTTACATAGTTTACGATCCGCCTTTATGGGGCAGTTTCACGTATGAGTTTATTTGTTTCTTTTTATGGTTATAAATTTGAAGAATGTTATTTCCTTTTTTACCTTATAGGATGTATATATATATATATATATATATATATATATATATATATATATATATATATATATATATATAGCTTACCTTATTTTTGTTCCCTTTGATACACCCATGCGCACACCTTAGCATTACGTCATGGGGTCACGTGGTGTTAGGCTTTATGGGTAGACCTACCGAAGGGGTGCAGGGGTACATAGGACCACCCCCCCTTAAATTTTGGAAATTGCCAGATCTAAAAATTTGGTATGGTAGCCTAGGACCACAGTATGTACCTCTACTAGTATTGGGTGTCTATGTCGTTCCCTTTCATGGGTAAAAAATTGCCAAAAATTCAAATTTCGGGGTTTTTTGACCTAATTTATCCTCTTGGATGAGGTGTTATTATCCCCCCTTTGATGAGGTGTTATTACCCTATATGGATATATGTGCATATACAGGGTCAATTACCTTTTATAAGACATGGGTATATTTGTGCACCCCTTTAAAAATGTGGGAGGAGTACCTTGGCCCACCCCTTAAATTTTTGGAAATCGTCCAATTTAAACATTTGGTATAATAGTATAAAACCCTAATATAGATCACTATAAATTTGGGTGGTCTACCTCGTTCCCTTTTAGGGGTATAAAATTGCCAAAATATAAACGTAAGCAATACGTTGTATCACGTGTTTGTTTTTTTGACCTAATTTATTCCAATGGATGAGGTCCTATTACCTTATATGGTTATATGGTCATGTATAGGGTCCATCCCCTATTATGAAACATAGGTACATTTGTGCACCCCCGGGAATGATACTTTGGCCCACCCTTTAAGTTTTTAGAAATTGCCAAATTTAAACATTTGGTATCATAGTACTGGACCCTAATATATATTACTATAAATTTGGGTGGTCCACCTCGTTCCCTTTTAGGGGCCATTTTGTTCCGCTTTAGGGGTGAACATGGATACAGTGGTCCACCTCGTTCCCTTTTTAGGGGGCATTTTTGTTCCGCTTTAGGGGTGAACATGGATACCTTGGAATCGTCCCGAGTTTGATTCTTGGAAATGTTGAATTTAACGTCCCCGCAAAAACGATGAGAAATGATAGGACGAAACATGAACTTACTTGACTGAGGATTGAAGCAGGGACCTCATACAGTAGAGACAAGCGCTAAGGGACCGTACACGTGTGTTGATTACTATGCAATGGTCCCGAGTTTGATTCTTGGTGCTAGTGTTAGAAAAATTTAACGTCCCACTTGAAACGATGATGAGAAATGAGAAAACATCATAAACTTACTTGCTTGCGGATTGAAGCTGAGACCTCACACATCAGAAAAAAAAACGCTGAGCCACCATGCCAACTTCAGTGCGAGCAGTTTTGCGTATGAAAAAGAACATGATCAGATTATGTTACATTACACATTTCTGCTCGTTGTTAAGCATAGAAGTTTGTTATTGTGAAATTGCAGCATGTGCTTTTACGAAGAGTACTACATCAGCAATTTTCTCAGCTGACGGACTTTTAAAGCTCAACTTTACATTTATGTCAAAGACAGTTTCGTAACATATCGATGAGTGTTACATTTTTCAATCAAGTTTAAGGAAAATGAATCACATTTTAGATGTGGTAATTTGAATGTCGTATTAAACTAACGAGTCAACGGTATGATGTCATGATCAAAATTGCGATACTAGATGTCGTAACGATTGATGTGTAAGGAGAAAACGTGAATAATGTCACAACCAATCAGATTGCTTCTTACATCACGTTTCGGCTCATGATACATAATGAAAGCTGTGTTTTCATTGGTTCTCCGTGATGTCATTGATTCATTTCCTCGTTTCTGATTGGCTGATAGTGATGTCACTTTATAGTTGAACACGTTTCAGACCTAAATAAATTTCTTAATTTCATTTTTGAAGTTCTACTTCCACGAAGATCGTGAATGAACGTAGGTGTACCTCTAGTGACAGCGTGACTTTACTCCGTTCCTTGAATTTGAGGTAAGTATCGACCGCGTTTTCTTAACATCAATGGAGTGTTTTTGCATGAGGATAACATTGTTATCACTGTTTTTATTTTAACATGAAATATTTAGCAAATGGAAGAATAACCCTCACTTACTTGACCGGGGATCGAATTAGGAATCCCACACATTAGAAGTAAGCACGAGAAATTTGTTGATTTTGGTTTAGCGTCCCTTCAGTAGTGGGGTGCTAGGAATACAGCTTAATGTTGAATTTGAGCGCATACTGGGTGTTGAACCCGGGCCACATCCCACACATTAGAAGTAAGCACGAGAAATTTGTTGATTTTGGTTTAGCGTCCCTTCAGTAGTGGGGTGCTAGGAATACAGCTTAATGTTGAATCTGAGTGCATACTGGGTGTTGAACCCGGGCCAGAGTTGCGTAACGCTAACCACTTGGCTCAGTTTCTGAAAAGTTACCATTAACGTAAACAAAGAAACTACGCACGATTTTGTTCCCTACAACGTGCCTTTTAACAGTGAGACGTGGACTTGCAGTTTAATGTGGGATCTGATCTCCGCCGAGAAACGAATTCGAGTCTGTCTTGTCTTAGCTCGAAAAAAAAAAAGCAAGCGCATGAGATTTTGTTTTCGTTTCATGTTCGTCATACGTTTAAAGTTCAGTGTCAGAGGAAAAATGCTTACTACTACAATGATTCTTTCAGCACAGTTAGAAAAACAATTTCATTCATTCTTTTTATCACTACAGAAACTTAGGTCATTTACATGTTGATGTTGGTCCCGGGTTTGATTTCCAGTATGACGACAATAAAACGTTTCAGTAGTAGAACTATTTGAGATATGATCATTCTTTTAGGATTGATCGTGTAGTCATTTTGATAACGTAGTGATCTCTGAATTCAATTTTAATTCGTGCTTTTTTTTCTCTTCTCGTTTTAGATATTTGTTTTCTTTGCCTATTCCTTTTTGCTTACCTTACCTTTTTTCCTATTTGAATATGGCTACTTCTGGCTTTACTGTCTTGCGAGAAATCAATAGACATTATCGGCGTTTTAATCTCGAAGGACGAATGCTGGAAATTCAAATTAATGCTCCGGCCAGTGGCACCGATATTGTTGAGTGGGTTCAGGCCTCCTTTCAACAGATGTTGGATTATTTATTGGAAAACGTCGACGAATCATCGATGGTTGGATTATCGATTTTATCCCACGATGAGAAGAACAAACCGTTTTATTTATCTTTTCGGCGTGCAAGTAATTTGACACTGGAAACTTTATGGGCTTCCTTTGATCGCATTCTTCAAAGTAACGATAGTTTTCTCATGAACGAACCGTTTATTGTACATTTTCATCATGTGGATGTGCCCCGTGGATTTGGATTGGTGCGTCGAGGTCTTTTATCAAACGACGAATTATTAAAACGCAAGACTGGCATTCTACGAGTGAAAAACACCGACAAGAATTGCTTGGCTTATGCAATTGTGATTGCTATTGGCCTAAAGAAATATAAAGATACAAATCAGAAACTGTACAATCAATATCGCAAACAGCTCAAGTTTGTTGTTATTCCAGACGTACATGAACTTTTGTCTCGATCCTCAGTGAATTTAGATCATGGGGGATCCGTGGAAGAATTGCGACAATTGCAACGTTACTTGACAAATTATAAACTTACCGTATACACCAGTTTTTCAGGAGAAGATATTCTGTATGAAGGACCGGGTGGCGAAGACAAGATTCCAATCAATTTAATGTGCATCAATTCTCATTATGAAATCATCACGTCATTAACGTCTGTTTTTTCTACCAACTATTACTGTGCTGCATGCCACAAAAAATATGATCATCTTAATAGACACGTTAAGAACTGTTCGGCCATGTGTGAGAAATGTTTGCAGAAACCGCCATGCAGTAAGACTAATACGGAGAAGCAGTGTCCAGAATGCAATCGTGAATTTTATGGTGGAACATGCTATACAAATCATCTGACTGTACCATATCATAAGGGCCAACCAATATGCAAGATGGTGAAACAGTGTTCCAAATGTCTACGCATTTATTCGTTTGTCCGTACAGGGGAAAGAAAACATGATTGTACTGATTATTTTTGTAATGTGTGCCATAAACACGTTACGTCTACCCATCAATGCTACATGAAGCCTGATACGACTCAATTAAAACCTGGAGTTCCATCAGTGTTACATGCCAAGAAGGCTATGATTGTCTTCTATGATATCGAAGCCACACAGGATACTTTCTTCGATGAAGACACGTTCATTCATAAGCCCAATTTACTGGTGGCCCAACAAGTATGTTACAACTGTGTTCAAGATGAGGATATACATCATCCGTGTGAAGTTTGTGGACAGCGAGAACATATTTTTCAAGATGATCCGATCAATGCCTTTCTTGCGTATTTACGTCAACCACGACCCAACATCAAACTTATTGTATCTTTGGCACATAACTGTAAGGGATATGATGGTCATTTTATTCTTAAATCTTTAGTGGAAGAACATGAATTGAAACCTACTTTGATCTTGAACGGAGCAAAAATTTTAAGCATGAAAGTGAATCACTTATCGTTTATTGACTCCTTAAATTTCATGCCAATGGCTTTAAGTAAATTATCCAAGGCATTTCATTTACCAGCGACCAAAGGATATTTTCCACACTTTTTTAATACTGCTGCAAATCAAACGTATGTGGGAAAATTACCGGACATCCATTATTATGGTGCAGATGAAATGAAAGTGGATGAACGAGAAAAATTCATGACATGGTACAACGAACACCAGAACGATACGTTTATTTTCCAAGAAGAATTGGTGAACTATTGTGTCCAGGACGTCAACGTACTTCGATTGGCTTGTATATCTTTCATGACCACTTTTGAACAAGAAACTCACGTCAATCCTTTCCTGGAGGCTATCACTTTGGCGAGTGCGTGCAATTTAGTATTTCGACGAAATTTCTTAAAACCTAATACTATTAGCATTCTTCCTGCACGAGGATACCGTCACAGAAACAATCAGTCACGGATTGCTTTGCAGTGGCTTGCCTACATGGAAGAAAAAGAGGGTCATTCAATTCTACATGCTGCGAGAGGAAAAGAAGTTTATGTTGCTGGTTTTCATCTGGACGGCTACTACAAAGATCCCGACACTAAAGAGGAACACGTGTATGAATTTGAAGGCTGTAGATCCCATGGCTGTCATCTATGTGTCCCTACAGGCCGTGATCAGCCCATTTATGAGAACTCCGAAGAAACGATGAACTATCGCTACGAGAGAACACAGCGTAAAATGAAGTTATTACGATACATGGGATATAAAGTACATGAAATGTGGGAATGTGAATTTCGTCAAGTGTTAAAATCCAATCCAGCATTGGCCTCTTCTTTAAGCACACATCCTTATACTAATAAGACACCATTAAATCCAAGAGACAGCTTCTATGGTGGCCGTGTTAATGCCATTAAATTGTATCACGTCGCAAATGAAAATGAAGGCGAAGAAATAAAATTCTTGGATATCGTCTCCCTGTATCCTTATGTGAATAAATGTGGACGGTATCCAATAGGGCACCCACGAATATATCTACAGGCAGATCCAGAAATGCCCGACATTCAAGATGTCAACGGATTGGTCAAGTTGAAGATTTTGCCTAGCAGAAATGCGTTTCATCCAGTGCTGCCATTTCGCTCAAATAAGAAGTTGTTGTTTCCACTTTGTGCTGCCTGTGCCACAGCATTAAATCAAGATTCTGAATGTACACATTCGGACAGTGAACGAAGTCTAACAGGAACATGGGTGTCCTATGAAATTCAAAAAGCCATTGAACTTGGGTATCAAGTCATTGAAATTTACGAAATTTGGGATTACGACATCACCGTATATGATCCAGAAACCAAGACTGGCGGATTATTCAGCGAATACATTAACACATTTTTGAAATCTAAGCTGGAAGCTTCTGGTTGGCCTGCCAATTGCGTCACCGACGAAGAAAAGCAGCAGTATATTCAAGTGGTACAACAACGGGAAGGCGTAACTTTGGATGCAGCAAATATAATGACAAATTCAGCACGTCGTAGTCTTGCAAAACTCTGTTTGAATGCCTTCTGGGGACGACTCGCTATAAGAGACAATTTCAGTCAAACGAACATCATTAACGATCCCAAAGAACTGTATCAGAAATTAACTGCTCCAGACATAAAAGTCAACCAAATTTTACCTGTTAACGATTCGATGTTATACCTTTATTGGCAGTATGAAGATAATGTTCGAGTACAAAATCACAATGCTAATGTTGTCCTTGGAGCATTTACAACGTGTCAAGCTCGTCTGGAACTCTACAAATATTTAGAACTGCTGCAAGAAAGAGTACTATATTTCGATACAGATTCCGTGATATTCACGCAGCGACCATCACAGCCCACAATAGAACCAGAAGTATTTCTTGGTTCAATGTCAAATGAACTTGAATCAATTGGACCAAAAGCATACATTAAAAAATTCGTGTCTGGTGGCCCAAAACAGTACGCCTTGGAAATCTACGACCCCGACACGAAATCAACCAGTTATGTATGCAAAATTCGTGGATTCACACTCAATTATACTGCAAGTCAAAAGTTAAATTTTAATAGTCTGGAGCAAATGATCATAAATCAATCGAGTGAAAAAATCTCCATTAGCACGCCGCACAAAATTTACAGAACCCACGATCATCATCTTGTCACAAAACCTGAAAAAAAGAAGTACAGTTTCAACTATAAAAAACGCCGATTAATACCAGACACATACGAGACATTGCCCTATGGGTATAAAAAAGCCAGAACAGAATAACAGCCATATTTTCCCCTAATCCCACCAACATCACCTCCCAAAGACGGGGGCAAAGAATCAACGCAACACGGGACATGCTTCAACGAGGCCACAGCGGAAAACAAAACTCAGATGACATCACCTTGCAGAAACCCGTGGAGAAAAAAAAAGGAATTCAGGTACGTCACATTTGCGTTTCTTTTCTCACCTCACTCTCTCTTGATCAGTTAGTTCGATGTTAATAATCTGTTTTTCTTCTTTCACAGGAAACAAAATAAATATTACCATGTATATTCATATGTTTTATTTTCTCTTTACAGAATTTGTACCCGTCACGGACACGTCTTCCTTTGAAGAAAAAAGAAATTCTGTATTCTCTTTCACATGCTAAAATAAATGTACAAAAACATGATTCTGTGTTTTTATTTCACATCCTAAAATCAAATTCTTTTTCCTGTACTGCGATTTCAATTTCTTTTTTCTGAATCAGTTTACCAATAAAATAAATCAATGTTTTGCGGGAAAAAAAATCAAACTAAATTTTTGTTTCAGAAAATTTTTTTGTGTACGAAAAAAAAAACTGATTCAGAAAATTTTTGTGTACGAAAAAAAATGTTTTCAGAAAAATTTTTTGTGTACGAAAACAAAATTCTGTTTCAGAAATTTTTTTGTGTGTACAAAACAAAAACTGTTTCAAAAAATTTTTTATGTACAAACAAAATTCTGTTTCAGAAAAAATTTTTATGTACAAACAAAATTCTGTTTCAGAAAAATTTTGTGTGCAAAACAAAAATCAGTTTTCGTCACGAAACTGCTCCGACTAAATGAATCGATTCATTCTGATAGTGTTGGCAACACTGGAAAAATTTCGGTAAGTATCGCTCAGACCCTGAGTTACAGCGAACACAACTAGATTCGAACTAGCAACCTTAAATGTCTGATTCATCTCTAAATACAGCCAACTAAACAATAAGATTATGTGTATACGTCAATGCTTTGCACTGAGTCAACAAGGTTTTCTTCAAGGTCAAAAATCGCACACGAAGTAAAAAGAGGACAACACAGATCTTCTATCTTTCTATATGAAACATAAACCTAGTATAAACTGCTCGCACTGAAATGTGTAATGTAACATAATCTGCTCGTCTTCTTTTCATACGCGAAACTGTTCGCACTGAATGGAGTACGGCGGCTCAGCGCTTCAATCCACAACGAAGTAAGTTCATGTTTCCTCCTATCATTTTTTCAAGGGGACGTTAAACTCAACATTTCTTAAACTAACACAAAAAAAATCGAACTCGGGACCATGACATAGTAATCAACAAACTGAACTTCTCAATGGAGTATGGTAACTCAGCTCTTATGTCTGATATGTGAGATCTCTGCTTCAATCCGCAAGCAAGTAAGTTTATGATGTTTTCTCATTTCTCATCATCGTTTCAAGTGGGACGATAACATTTCCTGAAACTAACACCAAGAATCAAACTTGGGACCATTGCATAGTAATCAACACACGTGTACGATGGCTCAGCGCTTGTCTCTACTGTATGAGGTCCCTGCTTCAATCCTCAGTCAAGTAAGTTCATGTTTCGTCCTATCATTTCTCATCGTTTTCGCGGGGACGTTAAATTCAACATTTCCAAGAATCAAACTCGGGACGATTCCAAGGTATCCATGTTCACCCCTAAAGCGGAACAAAATGGCCCCTAATAGGGAACGAGGTGGACCACCCAAATTTATAGTAATATATATTAGGGTCCAGTACTATGATACCAAATGTTTAAATTTGGCAATTTCCAAAACTTAAGGGGCGGGCCAAGGTACCATTCCCAAAAATTTCAAGGGGGTGCACAAATGTACCTATGTTTCATAATAGGGAATGGACTCCTATACATGACCATATGACCATATAAGGTAATAGGACCTCATCCATTGGAATGAATTAGGTCAAAAAACCAAACACGTGATACAACGTATTGCTTACGTTTATATTTTGGCAATTTTATACCCCTAAAAGGGAACGAGGTAGACCACCCAAATTTATAGTGATCTATATTAGGGTTTTATAATATTATACCAAATGTTTAAATTGGACGATTTCCAAAATTTAAGGGGTGGGCCAAGGTACTCCTCCCAAATTTTTAAACGGGTGCACAAATGTACCCATGTCTTATGAAAGGTAATTGACCCCTATGCATGACCATATAACTATATAGGATAATAACAACTCATCAAAGGGGATAAAATCGACCAAAAACCAAACACGTGGTATAACGTATTGCTTACGTTTATATTTTGGCAATTTTGTACCCCTAGAAGGAAACGAGGTGGACCGCCCAAATTTATCACGATACATATTAGGGTCATGTACTATAATACCCAATGTTTAAATTGGTCAATTTCAAAAAAAATTTAAGGGGTGGGCCAAGGTACCCTTCCCAAATTTTTCAAGGGGTGCATTAATATACCCATGTCTTATGAAAGGTAATGGACCCCTGTATACGTTCATATAACCATATAGGGTAATAACACCTCATCCAAGGGGATAAATTAGGTCAAAAACCCCCGAAATTTGAATTTTTGGCAATTTTTTACCCATGAAAGGGAACGACATAGACACCCAATACTAGTAGAGGTACATACCGTGGTCCTAGGCTACCATACCAAATTTTTAAATTTGGCAATTTCCAAAATTTAAGGGGGGGTGGTCCTATGTACCCCTGCACCCCTTCGGTAGGTCTACCCATAAAGCCTAACACCACGTGACCCCATGACGTAATGCTAAGGTGTGCGCATGGGTGTATCAAAGGGAACAAAAATAAGGTAAGCTATATATATATATATATATACATCCTATAAGGTAAAAAAGGAAATAACATTCTTCAAATTTATAACCATAAAAAAGAAACAAATAAACTCATACGTGAAACTGCCCCATAAAGGCGGATCGTAAACTATGTAAACTAAAGGGGCCGGGGCGCAAAATTTCAGCGGCGTCACACTCCAGGGGCGCAAAAAAATTAAAATCAAGTAACACAAAATAAGCTATACATACACCTGTACTCCATCATAAGGTAACAATCTCCAAATTTTATACCGTAAAGGGGACAAAATCAACAACCTACCCCATAAAGGCAAACGGGGGTGTGGCCTAGGGGCGCTAAATTGAAATTATATACCGCAAAGTAAACTATACATACACCTATATTCCATTAAAAAGTAACGATCTCCAAAAATTTTATGCCGTAAAAGAAAACAAAATCAACCCCCCTCGATAAAACTACCCCATAAAGACGTGGCCTAACACCACGTAACCCATAAAGGCGTGGCCTAACATCACGTAACCCAAAAAAGGCATGGCCTAACATCACGTGACCCTATGACGTCATAACATGTAACCCCAAAAATGGGCGCCGGGCGCCCGGGGCGCAAAATTTTGGCGGCGGGCTCCATGCTCCAGGGCCTAACATCACGTAACCCAAAAAAGGCATGGCCTAACATCACGTGACCCTATGACGTCATAACATGTAACCCCAAAAATGGGCGCCGGGC
Source organism: Thermobia domestica (assembly GCF_964235325.1). Taxonomy (NCBI): domain Eukaryota; kingdom Metazoa; phylum Arthropoda; class Insecta; order Zygentoma; family Lepismatidae; genus Thermobia; species Thermobia domestica. Next base: position 151,350,323 of record NC_137471.1, on the reverse strand, counting down.
GCCCGGGGCGCAAAATTTTGGCGGCGGCGGCGGGCGCCACGCTCCAGGGGGCGGAAAATTTGCCTCAAGTCAGGCCCTTACTACTATGGGGATGAATTTGGATATAACGGCATTGAGTTTCTCAGTACTCATCTCAACGACCCAGAAAACAATGGATAACTCTCTACAATCAGTCATTTTACATTATTTTTACATGTCACTCCTCCCAACTTCCATTCCTTGAGGTATCTGAATTCCACAATATTTTTGTCTTAAATTGAAAGTAATATGTCTCCCATGTTGGGTAAAAATTGCTCTAGACATTCCGAAGTTTCGCTGGAATATACACGTATACATACATCAAAACATTTAGAGCTATGTGAGCAATGCTTTCGATGTTGTTCCTGTAAATTCAAAATCCAGGTGGCATAGTCGCTTATACCAAAACGTGGCATTAAATGACATTGTGTTTGTAATAGTGTCACGAACTAAAACTATGGATTTGACACTAATCTCAGTCACTTGAGACATTTTATTTTTCATCCTTTATCGCCCGCCATAATAATGGGTTTTGAATCGATTGAATTGATTTTGAGTTGAACGTCCCGTCAGCAGTGAGGCTATATGAGACGTAGACCTACAAATTAACGTAGAATCCGAACTACATGAGCTCTCGCTGGGGGCCGAATCTGGGTCTCTTACGCCGATACGTGTACGCTATACGCATAACCACAAAGAAGCTTTACGATGAGAGTTAAATTTGGACTTTAACGCTTTCAGAGTTGTAATTATAAATTTCTGCAATAATGAGAACTATGGATTCGACACTAATATCGATCGCTTTTCCATTATATATATATATATATATATATATATATAAGAGGCGGAGAGAAAGGGACCACATCCACATACAAATGCCTTGGAGATTATTGAACTGAAATCCTTCGGAAGGAAATTCTATCTGCCTTCTTTATCGAGTATAAATCTCTTAGACATGACTTCGTGTTCGTAAATTTCCAGTTTACATGGTTTTGGGGATCGGGAGTTTTGTGTCTGTAACGAAGATTGGTGTTTGTATAATATTTTCTGTTTTTACCCGAATAGTCTCATTGCCTTTGAGAAAGCGTAAATCACCTGCTGTAATGACAAAATTCAGAAGTAACTTCCGACGACAAATAGCTGCAAATAAATGCACTACATAATTTATTTATTGCGATTGTATTATTTTCTTAATTTGTATTTAAAATTCACATATATCATAGAATACCAACATACTGTGAACACCTTTTATATTTTAAACATAATAATCACTGTGTTCTGCAATGAGTATATGTTATATATATACAACAGACGTATTTTAATGTAATTATTTTATATGATTTTTCATGCATTGCGGAAAATAGAATTTCATAAAAAACGTTGACTCAGATGGGAATCGAACCCTCAACCCTACGATTTGAAATCCAACGGCGTACCACTGAGCTAACACAAGCGCTTTTCGGAAAATACTTCTAGCGATTTATATATGTATTAAAGATAAAAATTACATTCACATCCACTGCAAACTCTGTTTTTGTTCTACTTTGACTTTTATTTTAGTACTCAGGAGAGAATAACGTTCTATGTCTTAACTTTCACCATTATTTTACATATGGAAAGATTCGTTTACGAATCTAAATATTCCATTAAGTATGCAAAGCAAAATGACAAACAAGCAAGTGCTGATATTAATACAAAGTTTCGAAAACTTGTATCATTAAGTATTTCAATTAATGTTGCTTTTTTATATATAATTCATAACAAGTCTTATTATATTTAAAAGAAGAAAAACACATCTGCAAAATTTTTCCCGTTTGCAAATGTTGGTTTCGAGGTTCAAACCTGGTTTAGTTTTTCCCGAATATACCCGAAGTTGGACTTTGCCTCGAAACAGCAATAAACAATGCGCTCAACCTTTTTGAGACAAGGTGTACATAAAAGTACCTACAAACAGGTTTTTCACTTACTTAGCTTTCTGAAGACTTGATTTTGTAGTGCTCTGAAAGCCTCATGATATTCGTAAGAATGTCACCAAAAACCAATAAATTTATTTGTTCATTATCATAATGGTTTGTTTTGATTAGCGCATGTCCATAACAAAGGTTAAATGATGGCACCAGAAAGTTCACTGATTATCTCCTGATATGTTCTGCTCTCTTATTTTCTTGAGTATTGTGCATCTACTGTGTGCAAATTTATAATATGCATGCTTATATACTTAGCCATATAGCATGGAGACGTCAAGAGCGAAAATCACGCACACGACTGCAAGATGCCCAGAAGTGTTTTTATTATTATTATATCTAGTTCAATTTAAAGCAAAGGGAATTTGAGGAACTGAGCTCGGGTGTAATCCTAGGAGTAGGCGAGATGACAATGGTAGGTTTATGTGGAAAATAACAAGAGTGACAAACACACCCATACCCTGTACTAGGTGGTCCCAACAAGTAGCTTTGAGTCACAATCGCGTAGGAATTGATCGCACTACATAAAACCGTTTTTACGATATCAGATGACACATGCTTAAAATGAAGAAGGGGTCCAGTATTTGGACATTTCCAGATGAAATCAGTCACGTCACAACAAAAGAGTATGCAGAATAGTTACTTCACTCAGGCGACATAGCTGAAAAGTAATAGTGAAGAACTGACACAGCAAATACGAACACTATGTACAAAGTAATGTTCACAGAAGGAGCAATTGTGGACTGTCAAGGATGAAGTGCTTTTCATTCTTTTCGGAGGTGCTGTTACAGGCTTACAACCTGAAACGTGTCAAGCTAGAAAGGAACAGCAATATTAAGAGAAATTATATAGGTCACTTGTAACCATAGAAACGGTTCACTGCTTCTAATTGTAATCAAAACTAGCTTGTAGTGGCCACCTTTAACAAATTAGTATTTTTCGACATCTTGCACGCGTATACCCACCACAGATAACGTGCCTCTTCTGTATGGACACACACGAGTTGTTGAACAGCACCCTAACAGTTCTAAGATATTTGCATCAAATTTGCCAAGAAAATGTGTTTATAGCTATGGGCTAACTGTTGTATCGACGGACCAATTTTAGAAAATTTACCAGATGAATTGGAGAATTTAGTTTGGGTTGTGAAGAAAAGTAAATGAAAGTCAGGTAAAGGGAATAGTTGAAGTTAAGAAAATACTTGTTAGTTGTATTGTTGTAGTAGTAGTCCCCGACGTATGGCTCGCTGAGTCAGCAAAAATTTTTGTGACGTCATAGGTCAAAGGTCAATGACCTTGGCCCTGGGTCAATGACCTAGGGGTACCTAGGACCACCCCCTCTAAATTTTGGCAGGGGTACCTTGGTCCACCCCCTAAATTTTGGCAGGGGTACATAGGACCACCCCCCTTAAATTTTGGAAATTGCCAAATCTAAAAATTGGGTGTGGTAGCCGAGGACCATAGTATGTACCTCTATCAGTATTGGGTGTCTATGTCGTTCCCTTTCATGGGTAAAAAATTGCCAAAAATTCAAATTTCGGGGTTTTTTGACCTAATTTATCCCCTTTGATGAGGTATTATTACCCTATATAGTTATATGGGCGTATACAGGGGTCCATTACCTTTCATAACATATGGGTATATTAATGCACCCATTGAGAAATTTGGGAGGGGTACCATGGCCCACCCCTTAAATTTTGGAAATTGACCAATTTAAACATTTGGTATTATAGTACAGGACCCTAATATGTATCATGATAAATTTGGGTGGTCCACCTCATTCCCTTCTAGGGGTACAAAATTGCCAAAAATATAAACGTAACCAATACGTAGTACCACGTGCTTGGTTTTTTGGTTGATTTTATCCCCTTTGATGACGTGTTATTATCCTATATAGTTATATGGTCATGTATAGGGGATCATTACCTTTCACAAGATATGGATATATTTGTGCACTCCTTTAAAAATTTGGGAGGGGTACCTTGGCCCACCCTTAAATTTTGGAAATTGCCCAATTTAAACATTTGGTATTATAGTACCGGACCCTAACATGTATTATGATAAATTTGGGTGGTCCACCTCGTTTCCTTCTAGGGGTACCAAATTGTCAAAATATAAACGTAAGCAATACGTTGTACCACGTGTTTGGTCTTTTGGCCCAATTTATCCCCTTGGATAAGGTCCTATTACCTTATATAGTTATATGATCATGTATAGGGGTTTATTACCTATCATAAGACATAGGTACATTTGTGCACCCCCGGGAGGGGTACAATGGTCCACCCCTTAAATTTTGGAAATTGACCAATTTAAACATTTGGTATTATAGTACAAGACCCTAATATGTATTATGATAAATTTGGGTGGTCCACCTCGTTCCCTTTTAGGGGTACAAAATTGCCAAAAATATAAACGTAAGCAATACGTTATACCACGTGTTTGGTTTTTGGTCGATTTTATTCCCTTTGATGAGGTGTTATTACCTTATATGTTTACATGAGCGTATACAGGAGTCTATTACCTTTCATAAGACATGGGTATATTGGTGCACCCCCAGGAGGGGTACCTTGGCCCACCCCTTTAATTTTGGAAATTGCTTAATTTCAACATGTGGTGTCATAGTACTGGATTCTAATATGTATCATGATAAATTTGGGTGGTCCACCTCGTTCCCTTTTAGGGGTACAAATTGCCAAATTTTAGTACAACCACGTGTTTGGTTTGACCTAAGTTATCCCCTTGGATGAGGTTCTATTATCTTATATGGTTATATGGTTATGTATAGGGGTCTATTCCCTATCATAAGACATAGGTACATTTGTGCACTCCTTTAAAAATTTGGGAGGGGTACTTTGGCCCACCCCTTTAATTTTGGAAATTGACCCTTTTTACATGTTTGGTATTATAGTATAGAACCCTAATATATATTACTATAAATTTGGGTGGTTCACCACGTTTCCTTTGATTTGTACGAAATTGGCAAATTTTAGTACAACCACGTGTTTGGTTTTGGCTCAATTTATCCCCTTGGATGAGGTCCTATTACCTTATATGGTTATATGATCATGTATAGGGGTCCATTCCATATCCCCTTAGATTTTGGAAATTTTCCAATTTAAGCATTCGGTATCATAGTACATGACCTCAACATGTATCATGATAAATTTGGGTGGTCCATCTGGTTCCCTTTCATGGGTAAAAATTACTAAAATATAAACATAAGCAATACGTTATACCATGCGTTTGGTTTTTGGAACCAATTTCTTCGTTTGATGGGGTTCTATTACCTTATATGGTTATATGGTCATGTATAGAGGTTCATTTTCTATCATAAGACATGGGTATATTTGTGCACCCCCAGGAGGGGTATCTTGGCTCATCCACTCGGTTTTAGAAATTGTTTTAATATAAGCATTTGGTATCATAGTACAGGACTTCAATATGTACCACTATAAATTTGGATGGTCCACATCGTTCCCTTTCATGGGTAAAGAACTACCAAAAATCGAATTTCGGAGGTTATTGACACCTATTTAGCACGTTATATGGTTTATTACCTTTATATGTTTATGTTCCCTTTTAAATTTGGGAATTATCAAATAACAAAATTCGGTAAACGTTTTCTAGGACCCATTGGTGTTCCTCTTATGGCCAAATATTCAAAATTTAAATGTTATTGACCGGCTTTATTATTGAATAAGTACAGGATTTATTACTTTTTTTCATAAGACACAGGTGTATTTGTGTACCAATCTTAAATTTTGGGAGGGGGTACATTTCTTATTCTCATATCAATAATTGGTAAATGTTCTTTGGGTAAATCATTGTGATCACGTGATCAGTTATTGACCTATGATGGGATTAGGAGTCCAGGACATTGGTACATTGAAACTTTGTAGGATAATTTGAGAATGCGTCATTGGTATTGATTATTACAGCCAAATATAAACGTAAGCAAGACGTTGTACCACGTGATTGACCTTGAGTTTTAGAAATCTGATAGCTAACCTTATTGAATCTTATGACTCATAGTCTTAAGGGAATACATGCTACAACACTGGCAAAGTTATTGTTGATGCAATTTGATTGGTTGATCACTATCTTTCCTGCAATCTGATTGGCTGATCACTATCTTTCGTGCAATCTGATTGGTTGATGAGTTTTAAATCTTTTTCTGCATTAAGTTTTGTTTTAACATTTAAAAATCTTGGTTTCGTTCAACATTTTGCACTCACTGATAAATATGATCAAAACCGTTTATTTGTTAATCGAATAGTTAAAACCGGATAAAGTTTGACGGTTAACCGTGAAACGTAAAATTTTTTTAGTTTGAATTTTTTTTGTTTGAAACTTTGTTTTGACATTTTTTCGTTTCCAAATTTTTTTTGTTTCAAAATTTTGTTTGAGATTTTTTCGTTTGAAATTTTTGTTTGAAAATTTTTTCGTTTGAAATTTTTTGTTTGAAAATTTTTGTTCGAAAATGTTGTTTAAATTTTTTTGTTTGAAATTTTTCGTTTCCAAATTTTTTGTTTGAAATTTTTTGTTTCAAAATTTTGTTTGAAATTTTTTTCGCTTCAAAATTTTGTTTGAATTTTTTTCGTTTGAAATTTTTTGTTTGAATGTTTTTCGTTTCAAAATTTTGTTTCAAAGATTTTTGTTCTAAATTTTTGTTTCAAAGTTTGAGTTGACATTTTTAAAAGTTTGTGCACTTATTAGTAAAGAACTGGAACTGTTTAGAACAAAAACATCTGGCAACGTTGTGGTGCAATAGTACACGTCAGAACATGATAATGCAACGTCATCAGTTTTGCATCATATATAAGTATCGTTCGAGTTAGTATTCATGATAACGTCATCATGGCTACTTGTCTGCAGTTTCTAAACACACGTGATGTGATTAAATCATTTACCAAGATTACTGATTTACAACAGAATGTACCTTATAGAATCTTAGCTAGCCAAATGATCCCTACAAAGTTTGGATTAAGAATCGTAGTGAAGCTTGAAAATGATAAGAATATAATTTTACCAGCAAGATATTTACCCATGGAACCATCAAAACAAGAAGAACTGTTGTGTTTCTTAAATACTGGATCTGTATCTTTATGTTACAAAGGATTCTTGGGTCGAAGTCATCAATTTGAATTTAGTACACAGCCAGATTCGTCAGCCATTGTGATGAAACCATGAATTCAAACGTCAGCACATTTCTTTCCAATGACGTCAGCTGTAGTTGTATGAATGTGGTTGGTCTGCATGACGTCAGCAACTGTGATGAAATCATGGATTCAAACGTCAGCACATGACGTCAGCAATAACTATAAACCAGCAAATACAGTGTCATCCCACGAAATCATTTGAGCAAGTGCTTTTCAGGAGGAAAGATGTGTACTTCTAACGATAAAGAGTTCATCTTCGCAAGCTATTATCCAATAAATATATTTCAAACAAAACATGTGATGATTGGTATCAGTGCTAGAACATTTGAACCTGTGATTCGATTGGGCAAAGCAGAACAATTTGGTGTACAACTGACCTGTGAAGAATGGCACGAATCGACCAAATGAACGATGAGCTAAATGTGACCATAGTCAAATCATTAGGCTCAAATCATGAAGTGGTGCTGCGTACAGTCCTCGAAGAGAAGATGGTGTTGTTACGTAAAAAGAATACATTTCATGCCCCTCGCAACATGGTGTATCTAACGGAAACAGAATGGAACAAATTCATCAGCGTATTTCAGTGTGTGAAACATGCAGTGGAAGTGTGCAACAAAACTAGTATATTCCTGAAAAAGTACTATTTTGAAAAATGTGTTATGCATATTGTACAACATGTATCTAGATATTGTGATGGTTGTCAACATCGTTCGTGGGTGCATACCTGTATTGATAAACAGTTTATTTGTGATCAAATGGACATTGAGTTTCCACCAATTGATATTGCAATAGATCTTAAAAGACTTCAACTGGAATTAAAATTATATGCTAAAGACAAACTAGTGCAAGAAGTTCAAAATACATTGTATCGACAATATCCAGAACCACTATCTGGTATGGATGTATGTGGAGTGTAATAAAATGATCCATTTCAATGATTTGTGTTTTTTCATTTCAAGTACAACCCCATGCTCTGACGTGTACTATTGCACCACAATGTTGCCAGAGGTTTTAGTTCTAAACAGTTCCGGTTCTTTACCAATGAGTGCACAAACTTTTAAAAATGTCAAACCAAAATTTTGAAACAAACATTTCAAACAAAAATCTTTGAAACAAAATTTTGAAACGAAAAAAATTCAAACAAAAAATTTCAAACGAAAAAATTCAAACAAAATTTTGAAACGAAAAAAAATTCAAACAAAATTTTGAAACAAAAAATTTCAAACAAAAAAATTTGGAAACGAAAAATTTCAAACAAAAATTTTAAACAAAATTTTGAAACGAAAAATTTTTAAACAAAAAAATTTTGAAACAAAAGTTGTCAAAAAAAATTTCAAACAAAATTTCGAAACAAAAAGTTTCAAACAAAAAAATTTCAAACTAAAAAAATTTTACGTTTCACGGTTAACCGTCAAACTTTATCCGGTTTTTAACTATTCGATTAACAAATAAACGGTTTCAGTGAGTGCAAAATGTTGAACGAAACCAAGATTTTTAAATGTTAAACAAAACTTAAAACTGAATACAGCAAAGATTTGAAAATCATCAACCAATCAGATTGCACGAAAGATAGTGATCAACCAATCAGATTGCAGGAAAGATAGTGATCATCCAATCAAATTGCATTAACAATAACTTTGCTAGTGTCAGATTACATCACCTTATGATTAAATTTCAAACTGTTGTAGCATGTATTGCCTTTCGTCTATGAGTCATAAGATTCAATAAGGTTAGCTATCAGATTTCAAATCAATCACCACCAATGATCTTAGACTATGAGCTGTGACTAAAGTTCAATGTATTGTTTCAAATTTCGCACCTTATGTTAAAATTCTGTTTATCACCATTCCCAAATTTAAAGAATACTTCTCTTGATATACCTAAGTCTTAGAGTTAATCATATCATTATATGTTCAATAAGGTCAATAATGTCCGTCAATTGTTTACCTGAGTAGAACCAACTGTTTAAGTGTGTACTCAAACTTAAGAAGTACCACAACAAAGGAAATGAATCCCTGTACACTACCTCATCAAGGACAATCACGTGGTACAACGTCTTGCTTACGTTTATATTTGGCGGGAATAATCAAAACCAATGACACATTCTCAAATTATCCTACAAAGTTTCAATGTACCAATGTCCTGGACTCCTAATCCCATCATAGGTTAATAACTGATCACGTGATCATAATGATTTACCCAATGAATGAGATACTATCCAATTACCAATTATTGATATGACAATAAGAAATGTACCCCTCCCAAAATTTAAGATTGGTACACAAATACGCATGTGTCTTATGAAAAAGTAATAAATCCTGTACTTATTCAATAATAAAGCCGGTCAATAACCTTTAAATTTTGAATATTTGGCCATAAGAGGAACACCAATGGGTCCTAGAAAACGTTTACCGAATTTTGTTATTTGATAATTCCCAAATTTAAAAGGGAACATAAACATATAAAGGTAATAAACCATATAACATGCTAAATAGGGGTCAATAACCTCCAAAATTTGATTTTTAGTAGTTCTTTACCTATGAAAAGGTAACGATGTGGACCATCCAATTTTATAGTGGTACATATTGGAGTCCTGTACTATAATACCAAATGCTTATATTAAACAATTTCTAAAACCGAGTGAATGAGCCAAGATACCCCTCCCAAATTTTTAAAGGGTGCGTCAATGTACCCATGTCTTATGATAGGAAATGAACCCATATACATTACCATATAACCATATAAGGTAATAGAACCTCATCAAAGGGAAGAAATTGGGCCAAAAACCAAACACATGGTACAACATATTGCTTATGTTTATATTTTGGCAATTTTTACCCATGAAAGGGAACAAGATGGACCACCCAAATTTATCATGATACATGTTGAGGCATGTACTATGATACCAAATGCTCAAATTGGAAAATTTCCAAAATTTAAGGGGGTTGGCCATGGTACCCCTTCCAAAAATTTAAAAGGTGCATTAATGTACCCACGTCTTATAATAGGAAATGGACCAATATATACATGACCATATAACCATATAAGGTAATAGGACCTCATCCAAGGGGATAAATTGAGCCAAAACCAAACACGTGGTTGTACTAAAATTTCGCAATTTCGTACTTATGAAAGGAAACGAGGTGAACCACCAAAATTTATAGTAATTTATATTAGGGTCCTATACTATAATACCAAACATATTAAAGGGACAATTTCCAAAATTAAAGGGGTGCACAAATGTACCTATGTCTTATGATAGGAAATGAATCCCCATACGTGACCATATAACTATATGATGTAATAGGACCTGATCAAGGAAATAAATTAGGTCAAAATCAAACACGTGGTTGTACTAAAATTTGGCAATTTTGTACCCTAAAAGGGAACGAGGTGGACCACCCAAATTTATCATGATACATATTAGAATCCAGTACTATGACACCACATGTTGAAATTAAGCAATTTCCAAAATTAAAGGGGTGGGCCAAGGTACCCCTCCTGGGGGTGCACCAATATACCCATGTCTTATGAAAGGTAATAGACTCCTGTATACGCTCATGTAAACATATAAGGTAATAACACCTCATCAAAGGGAATAAAATCGACCAAAAACCAAACACGTGGTATAACGTATTGCTTACGTTTATATTTTTGGCAATTTTGTACCCCTAAAAGGGAACGAGGTGGACCACCCAAATTTATCATAATACATATTAGGGTCTTGTACTATAATACCAAATGTTTAAATTGGTCAATTTCCAAAATTTAAGGGGTGGACCTTTGTACCCCTCCCGGGGGTGCACAAATGTACCTATGTCTTATGATAGGTAATAAACCCCTATACATGATCATATAACTATATAAGGTAATAGGACCTCATCCAAGGGGATAAATTGGGCCAAAAGACCAAACACGTGGTACAACGTATTGCTTACGTTTATATTTTGACAATTTGGTACCCCTAGAAGGAAACGAGGTGGACCACCCAAATTTATCATAATACATGTTAGGGTCCGGTACTATAATACCAAATGTTTAAATTGGGCAATTTCCAAAATTTAAGGGTGGGCCAAGGTACCCCTCCCAAATTTTTAAAGGAGTGCACAAATATATCCATATCTTGTGAAAGGTAATGATCCCCTATACATGACCATATAACTATATAGGATAATAACACGTCATCAAAGGGGATAAAATCGACCAAAAAACCAAGCACGTGGTACTACGTATTGGTTACGTTTATATTTTTGGCAATTTTGTACCCCTAGAAGGGAATGAGGTGGACCACCCAAATTTATCATGATACATATTAGGGTCCTGTACTATAATACCAAATGTTTAAATTGGTCAATTTCCAAAATTTAAGGGGTGGGCCATGGTACCCCTCCCAAATTTCTCAATGGGTGCATTAATATACCCATATGTTATGAAAGGTAATGGACCCCTGTATACGCCCATATAACTATATAGGGTAATAATACCTCATCAAAGGGGATAAATTAGGTCAAAAAACCCCGAAATTTGAATTTTTGGCAATTTTTTACCCATGAAAGGGAACGACATAGACACCCAATACTGATAGAGGTACATACTATGGTCCTCGGCTACCACACCCAATTTTTAGATTTGGCAATTTCCAAAATTTAAGGGGGGTGGTCCTATGTACCCCTGCCAAAATTTAGGGGGTGGACCAAGGTACCCCTGCCAAAATTTAGAGGGGTGGTCCTAGTTACCCCTAGGTCATTGACCCAGGGCCAAGGTCATTGACCTTTGACCTATGACGTCACAAAAATTTTTGCTGACTCAGCGAGCCATACGTCGGGGACTACTACTGTTGTTGTAGGCGGTACTATATGTGGAGGCGAAAGGAAATATTTGGCGAAGAGGTATACTTGTTATGACTTACGGAAAAGGCAGTGTGGAAATGGTGCGTAAATTGCAAGATTGTCACACATCGTGTTTGCGTTTTACCGAGTTGTACAAAAATAAGGAGTGTCAGCTGTTGAAATTGTGTGAAAGGCATGGTCTAATAAACAGGCGGACACTTAATCGTAAGTGTGGAAACTAAACTGCTGAAAGAAATAGGACATCTAAGGAAACCTAATGTAATCTAACCTAATTTAGTACATTTTTGTACGCTTGGGATGGTGTTTCGTATCTCCCTCAACGCTATGCGACACATAAGCCATGCAGTTTATGACATTTAAAGTGTTTTTCCACCAGCCTCGTTTATACGTATACCACCACCACTAACGCGCCTGCTTCCTAAGAATTCTCACAAAAACTAGCAAAAAGTAGGATCATTTACCAAAGAAATGAGTTGATAGTGGTGCTGAAGTAGTCAAGAAGGTATCGAACACAACTTTTTAGGATAGTAGGGAATTTGTATAAACCGTAAATGTAAGTGGAAGTGATTTCTGTGAGAAAAGAAATTGAATTGTTGGTAACGAAGATAGAAAACAAGGTGCCCTGCTCGGCTCTATTCCGCCTTCGCTCCCTAACGCTTGCTCGGCAATGCTGTCTAAATTTAATGTTTGTAATGTAATTTAACGTATGAAACCATAAAACAATAACTTCGGAATAGAATATCGCAAAAAAGTAGGTGCAAAATCTGATCCGTCAACGCTAAACAATCGCCAAAAGTAGCAAAGTACTAATTTACAAATGAGGGAAAGAAACAATTTTGTAAAGTAATGTAAAAATGTACATTAATGTAGTTATGTACAAATAGAAATGAAGTACTACTAACTGAACCACTGTTTTTAATAGACGTCAGTCTGTCTCCTCTCTCTGACTCGAATTTCTGAAAAGGTACTCGAACTTCTTTTACATGTAAATTCACGCATGGAATTTCGAGAAATAGGCGGGAAGAAAAGTCGTGTGTGGTAATGTTATATGCAAAATTAAAAAAAAAAAAAAAAAAAAAAAAAAAAAAAAACAGGAGACATGCAAATATTGTGAACATACATATTAATCGTAAATGTTGACAAAATGGTGAGTATCTATGTTCTGGCAGTTACCCAACCTAATTTGTTTATAACATTTAGAAATTTAATCCGCCTTATGCAAAGTCGTTTTGACAAATCATTAGCTTCATGCTAAACGCCCGACTTCTGCAGGAAGCATATGTAAGTCGAACGATTTAGTATGGTACTAATCATACGCCAGAAAGACTCTGCATATGGCTCAGTTTTCTTTATCATTTCTGACGAGTGTCGATATGTGTATGATAATTTCTAATTCTATTTCGTACTCATTGATAATTAAATTGCATCAAAGTGTCGCAAATGACTCATCTTCTGCTCCAACTGATATTTGATTCTTAAATCTGCGTCTTAGTTTAATTTTAATAATTCACTTACATGAAGGAGGTTAATGACAGCAGCCCGCCCCATTTTTTTTACACTGACTACACACCTAACACTAACTAATTCGAGCTTACTACGACACACTGACCCGCCAGACTGATCATCACTCAGCACCTATAACGAGGAATTTAACTGCTAGTGTTTCGAAGGATAGGTGGCGCTGTCGGCGGAAAACGAGTTTTACGCGGGAATGACTTATCATACAGTGTTCAGTACTTAGTCCTGTATATGTATACCAAGTTTTATGCCAATCCTCGCGTTCGAACCGAAACATCTCCTTTGTTAGAAAAAAAATCATATGACTAGTTATATAAAGTACAGTCAACGAATTTTAATTTTTTTAAGCTAAAAATTATTTAAAACATAGAAGTATATCATAATAAATGAAAATAAAGTAATTTGTCATACTTTTCCTATAATTTGGAAAATAAAATAAAGAAATGGAAATAAAATCCTCCCCAGAAATTCATATGCAAGAGAATAACCCGGGTATATTCCCCTTTTTTATTTTCCTTCCCACCGGAAATATTCCCACTGCCCCTCACTACTCTTGAATGAGTTGACATTGGTAAAAGTTAACATTTTACGAATACAATAAACGAAAAAAATAACTAGTGCAATTTAATTTACGGTGGAAAACAATAATGATATCAAAACAAAAGTACAAAGAAAACAGAACAACCACTTTTGTTCATTGTTACGCATATTATTATTATTATTATTATTATTATTATTATTATTATTATTATTATTATTGTTAATAATACACAAGGTCAGTGGTAGCTCATGCCTTCAACACAGGCCCAAAGCCAGGGAGGGGCTAGAGCGTGCAATACCGCTCTAAAATATTTTTTGCCGCAGTAGAATATTTTTTCCGCTCTAGAAAGGACGTTGCCCAGAAGTTTGAAATTGTTTCAGCAAAGCCCAAAAAGGAAAATCTTGTGATTTTATATAACTAACTAACTCTATGGCCTATGGAACCCGGAGGTTCAATGCCGCGTTCACAAAAGCTCTCCACTGACTTTTATCTTTAGCTAACTGGATCCAGTTTCTACTTTGTATTCCAATCTCTGCGAGATCCATCTTAATATTTTCCTCCCCTCTGCGCCTAGGTCTTCCTAATGGTCGTTTTCCGATTGGTCTTCCAGTCAAGACTTTGAAAGCGTTTCTACTTTCTTCCATTCTAGCTACATGACCCGCCCACCTAAGCCTCCTAGACTTAACAATGTTGGGTAAACCATATAAATTATGTAGTTCCTCGTTATGAAGTTTCCGCCATTCCTCATTCCCGTTTCTCTTAGGTCCGAATATTCGTCTCGGGATCTTGTTCTCAAATACTTTCAGTCTATACTCTTCCCTCAGAGTAAGTGACCATGTTTCGCAGCCATACAGAACAACAGGCATGATTATCGTTTTGTATATTTTAAGCTTCAAATTCCTCGACAGAATTCGCGACGACAAGAGATTTTGAACCGAATAGTAACACGAATTCCCTGTTTTTAGTCGACATTTAATTTCTCCGTGAATATGATTTAACTCTGTTAATATTGATCCTAGATATTTGAAACTATAAACTTTATCAAAAGTATTATTTAATATTTTAACGCATGCATAATTTGCTGTAGTCCGGTCCCGACGCACTTCCATGTATTTAGGTTTCTCTGCATTTACTTCTAAACCCAAGTCCCTGCAAGAGTTTAATAAGACCTCTGCATTTCTTTCTATTGTTCTCCTATCATCCCCTATTAAATTAACATCATCAGCATATGCCATAACCTGGTGAATACCATTCAACTGTAGGCCCTGGTTGTCATCTTTGATTTTCCTTATAGCGTATTCCAGAACGAAGTTAAATGATAATGGCGACAACGTATCTCCTTCTTTCAGGCCATTTTCGACGTGAAAGCTCGTGGCCAAAAATTTTCCTACCCGGACTTTACTTTGGGATTCATTTAAACATATCTTAATTAATGTAATTAGCTTTCTCGGTATTCCTTGTGATTTTATTTACTAAATAAAATTGAACTTAGCGAGTATTTACTACTAGCCCTACTAACGAATGAAATTGAACGTGGCGCATATTTCTACGAAAACAACAGTTATTCTTATTGCTAGATATACTCAATAATTTCCCAAGTATTAAGAGTTTGAAGAATCACAACCACGACAAGCATTCAAGGTGTTGGACAAGATGCCCTTCCAAGGAATACCCATATGAAAATTGACCCGAAAACAGGCTATGTTACATGAATGTGAGTGCCTGGCTTGTGCATATGTAACATTGCCGACTTGACAGTACATATCCCACGTGTGCCTGTAATTAACGTGTAAAACATGCAACATGTCCATGATCCTTACAGTGCAAGGAAAACGCATGTCTCATACATGAAACTGATACCAAAACTGTGATGTCTGGAGAAAACGTACATACGCCTCTAGAATAGTCAGATACAGAAAAATCTGCTGTTTTTCACGTGATTTGAGTCTTGCGGGGAGCACTCACGAAAATAAATCAATGATTGTAAAATGCTTCTAAATAGCAGTTTGCATCGGCTCACTTTGTGTTTTCTGAGTAGCCCCGAACCATTTTTTTACGATTTGTTTACAAATATACGCAATGGAGAGAACGTTAATTCCTTATATGCACTCAGATAAAAAGATCAAGAAGGCAGCAGAACATCGAACCTATTATTTTAAAAAGATTTTGTCACACACATTATTATAATTGCACGCAATAATAAGTAGCAGAGTGCTTAGCGAATTTCCAGAAGGAAACAAAAGCAGTATAAAATGAACTGCAGGCAATTGTACCTCGCCAGACGTTCCAATTACTCTACTGACTATTATAACGCCATAAATATGAAGCAGGCATCCATCAAGTCATTTTTTGGGCAAAAGTTATCGAAAATGAAACTAATTCAGAAGCAGGCTCATCTGTATCAACATGAGTAGAAGGTCAAGAAGAAACTAAACGTCAAACATCTGATTTCCACCATGTATCAGACCTTGGCGATACAAAACCCGCTCAGCCTCATCTTGCAAATTTTCCAGATTCCAGCATTTTTGGTTCAATTCGATGATTTCGTCCAATATGGTACAAAACGTGGGATTGGCTCGAGTATTGTTATGTTAGATGCCGCGTTTTGCTTCCCATGCCGGAAATATCAATCAAGAAACAGTGATCCCTCGTTTGTGCAGAATAGTTTCAGAGACTGGAAGCATGCAAAAGGAGAAAAATAAGGGATTTCCTCGTCACGCCGATTCTGAAACTCATAGGCACGCTGTGGCTTGCTACTTGGAGCAACGGAAACGTGAGGACTCGGGCAAAACGGTCGTGAAGAAGGTGTGTAATGATCAAGGGTGGATAACTTAACGAAATGTGCAATATTTACAATTTGTTATCTGTAAGGTTACTCTTTTGTAACCCATTTCTGCACCTAGTTAATAACGTTATTGGTCAGTGTAACTTTTAAAATGGTACGCTTTGAATTATGTTACGCTGAGTAACGTTACTCAATGGACGTTTTGGTATTGTAGTTACGGTCACGAAGGGATTAGCGTTACTCGAAATACCCACGTATGTCGTACCTGCTTGAGATTGTTAAGATAAAACTGGTTCCACTGAATACCAGTTCTCTCTCGAACCCAAAGGGTTTTGTTCCTTGATTTTAGCGATATGAAACGTATTGAAATTCTGCAGAACATTTTGTTTAAGTAGACATATTTTTGTTATGATGAGTACCATTTCTATGTTTCTCTTTTCTTTATCGGTTACCTTTTGTACCTGTATTTCATCTTCTTCAATTCTGATGGTCTTGGAGTTACGCTTGAGTAACGTTTAAACATCCTTGGCGACAGGGAGTCTAAGGTTGGCTTTAAAAGAATCTCCATTATACTAGTAAATAAATTCCGCGTTTTTCAGTCTGTCTTCTTTTTCCTCATACTTAAGATTCAGTAAACACCTTAGGCCCTCAGGCACATGTCCTTTGAGAATAGCATTACTTTGATTGCTCTGTATTTAAAAAGAGGAAAAAGAGAAATGATCAAAGAGTGAAGTTTTTAATGTAAGCTTATTGATAAGAGTTTTACTTCTTGTGATGACACTGCCGATAGTTGAGTTGATTTGGAGTTTAACGTCCTTTTCGGCAGCGAGGTTTTATGAGACGGGACCTACTGATTAACATGGAATCGAAACCATATGTGCTCACGCCGGGAATCGAACCCGTACGCTAAGCGCTTAGGCATGAAGGAGCTCACTGCCGGTAGTCACCATATATGTTTATTTTACAACAGTCTTGCACTGACCAATGTAGCTGAAGCTCGAGCTCACTTCCCAACAAGGATCGAACCCGGAGCTACATACACCAAAGTTACACATATACTGGCCCCCAGGGAAGCAGGAAGGACATTTCATTTGCTTGCAAGCAATTTAGTTTATAAATCAAATACATATCAGACATCAGTGGCGTAGCGAGAAACTCATCAAGGGAAACCAACACACAAGATTTGGTAGAAAGGATCTCCTGAGGGGTGCACCAATAACTACCAGTAGGCCTACATTTGAATTGAATTGGATTTTTTTAAATGCATTTAGGCACCTTTGGTGTGAATAAGGAAATGCCCTGGAAATCCTAAGTATCTGTTCTCGGTGAATCCTTTTGTTGAACTTTTAGAAAATTGACTTAAAGTATCGATTTTGCAAAACTTCCCTTTGATTTAAGCCCTAATTGAAACATGACAGAGGAAAATTTCGGAAAGTGTTGCTATTTTCACTCCTAGCTTCTCACTTTAGGTAGTGTATATTTACAAGGAAGGGGGTGCACGTGCACCTTTGCACCTTTAAACATATTTCTATTTTCTCTTATTTTGGTAAAAAAAAATCTGCCAGAGAAAGAAAATTGTCAAAAAGTGCTACCCATTCAGAAGACTATTTTCTTCTCATGTAAATGTTTTGACTTCTCGTGGCAATGTGGTAATCTACAGTTTATTTTGTCTCTTTTTCTCCCTTTGATTTTTAATGTTCATTGTATTGTTTAAATGCTTATAAGTTAACTTGCCAGAAAGTGTCATAGTCGAAGGTTGTACTACTTGTAGAACTGATATTAAAAAGTAAATAAAAGAATTATCATGGAAACAAATTTTTCATGTTGTATTCAGAAAACAAACATAGGGTTCTTGCGGTTCTAAATTGCGGTTCTGAAATTAATATATATCGCAGGCATTCGTTGATATAGTAGCTTACATGTTGGTTTTCACCAGGTACATTCGTGAAGTGTCCTCTCGAGATTCGTGTAAAATTGATTTAAATACAAAGTTCTCTGCTGTCTAATGTGTATTGTACTAAATTTAGCTGCCCATGCCGGTAATTGGCATATTTATGAGCCTTCATATATCCGGAATTCTATCATACACTACCATAACGCTCGGACACAAAATTAATTTTAGTTTATTTAGATGTTACTCACTGGACATGAATATGGGCATATGAAAAACAAATTGGATCAAGTACTGCTTCTGACACATGTTACCCATCCCGGCCGCCATCTTAGATCCGCCATATTAGATTTTACTTTTGTTTTTTCAAATGGAAATAGGTGCAAGTGTTACATCGGAAGGTATTACATGTTCATTCCCTCCAGCCACTTTGCGAATAGACATTGCAGGTTAATATCAGTTACGCTTACGTTTTTGATGTTGACAAATCAAAACAATTTCTAACTGGTAAACTCCTTACAACATAGGTGTCATAATCTTATTACATTTCCATGAGTGATTGTTATTACTTCCATGTTATACTATAATAAGGAAGTATTGTATTACTGTCAAAATGCCTAATGTAGATCCAGATACGGCCAGATTTGGGTGAAGACCTACCATTTCCGTATTGACATCTGTGTGTCTGCATGTATATAAGTTCAGAGAATATTTCATCAACGATAACACATAAAAGATTGCATATACACACGGGGCCCTGCACAACTTTCTATTTGGTTCAATATGAAGTGCTTGACATTTAATGGTATATACAAGCTACGATAAAACTCAGTACACCAATGAAATTCCAAGAAAAGTTTACATTAATTTGATGTATCATTTGAACCTATTGCCATTTGAAAAACCGAAAGTTAAATCCAAGATGGCGGCCAAGGTGGGTAACATATGTCAGAGAAGGAGTATTTGATTCAATGGGTGATATCAATAAAACGGAGAAGTTACTCATTACTCATTACAATTTTGAAGTAGTTACTCGCATTGGTATCAATAAAAAGAGAACTGAGCACTAGTCGTCTCGGCTGACCTCGGAGAAGCCCCGCCCTTTTGAAGTAACCACTCGAACCGAGTAACTACTACGCGTTTGATATCAATAAAAATCAAAGACTCCTCTGTGATGCTAGTAACTTCTCCAAATTTGTGGAGCAAGCTAAATAGGTGACACCGTGCGAAATATGACAGAGTATATGGTTGAGTAAATCCGTAGAAAAACTTATAAACTGCATAGAAATGTTGGAAATGGAGATTACAAAAAGCATTATAAGTTTACGAAATAAAATGTAGTGATTAGCACAACATTTTTAAAGGAGAATCAACCGAAATTCGGGGTGGTGGACTACGTAATGATGAAAAGATGCGGGTTTTCTTCAAGGGCGCCGATCCTGTGGGGGCCAGGGGGCCCGGGCCCCCCAAAGCTCATGTGGGCCCCTATTGTATTTATGAATATACAATATTTGGCATAATTAGAGTGCAATTTGTCTTAAAATCCTGATATATATACCTTCTGCATCTGAATGCCCTCCCCCCCAAATTTACAGAGAAATCGGTGCCCTTTGTTTTCTTGCGTTACGTTAATATTCATCACAAAAACGCACACAGTACGATGTTTCTGTGGTTAGAACGGATTAATTGTGTGCAGGGATGGCAAAAATCAAGTTTTCGTTGTTTTTTTTTTTTTAATAACTAGAGTTTGGTTTATCAAAACTCCATTATATATTTACCATATTCGCGTGTGTCAGTGTGTGACAAAAATAAATAAATAAATAAAGTATTTCATGGACCATCACCAAATTTGGTAAAAATACAAAGAGTCAAGAATTAGGAAGTGAGTTTGTTATTAAAATAGTCTTCTCAAACCGAAAGTGGTTTAAATAAACCATTTCCGGTTTGATCATTGATCATCATAGATCGAAAAACGTAATACGTATTAAGATCCGGGTTTCTGTTTCGTAAGAACATATTTAATCTCTATTATTAACTCTCTACTAAAACCGGAAGTGGTTCATTCAACTATAATTTCTCGTTTCAATAAATATTGGTCTACATAGAGCAAGAGCGGTAAAAGATAGATGAAAGCAGTTTTCTCCATTCGGATAGCTCTCAAGTGTCTCAAAAGTGCAGTGGCGTAGTCAGGGGGGCTCAAGCTCTCCCCATTAGTGTTGTAATGTTGAAAGTGGATTCTGCTTACATGAAGTATGTTCCATTTGTAATGTTAGAACTTTTCTTTTTAGTTTCCTTAGTAAGCATAAGGGAGCTTGTAGTTTTACTCCAGATGTAATTAAGTATGTGTGTATGTAGTACTTTATTCCTCGGTAACTACCAGTTAAATTTAAACCAAATTAGATGTACAAGTACCCAATCATCTAAGGAATAAAGATCACTACATGTGATGGCCGAGCTTGGTCGGCGATAGGCTTGGCTCGGCTCTGTTTGTATGTTGTACTTTATTTCTCGGTAACTATTGGTCAGATTTAAATCAAATTTGGTTTCCAAGTATTGCTTAAGGAATAAAGATCATTATATATTATGTCTGGGTTCGGTCCCCGACATTCTCGACTCGACTTGTCTTGTACGTTGTATCTTCTTTTTCAGTAACTACTGGTCGAAATATTTTAAACAGGGACGAAAGTGGAATGCAGGACAAAAACGTCCTTCTCTCTTCTTGCCTTATGTTTTCTTACTTACTTGACAAAAGTTATATTATTTTGCTTGGTGAATTCTTTTCCTTCAACCTTCAGAAAATCATGCTTTTGCAAAGCTCTGCTTTCTTTTAAGCCCCAAACAGAAACATGATGGCAAAAAGTTTCGGAATGTGTTGCCATTTTCACTGCTCGCTTCTCATTTTAGATAGTGTATATTTACAACAAAGGGGGGAAGTGCACCTTTGCAGTCCCTAAATCCGGCCCTGTATATATATATATATATATATATATATATATATATATATATATAGGTAGATAGATAGGTACAGTGGTGGTTCCAGAATATGAACAAGGGAGGGGCTAAACCATAGCTTGCAGCTTTATCCAGTGTAAAGCAGAATTGAAGCCCATTTTAACCAGTGTATACCTTATCGTCAAGGGGGGACCATAGCTCCTATAGCCTTCCCTCGGATCCGCGCCTGTATACAAGGGCGCCGATTTCTCTGTAAAATGGGGGGCTCATTTAGATGGAGAAGGCATATATGAGGATTTTAAAACAAATTGCATTCAAATTATTCCAAATATCTTCTTAAATACAATAAGGGGGCCCACATGTGCTTTGGGTGGGGTCCCGGGTCACCTTGGTCCCCCCAGGATCGGCGCTCATGCCTGTATATATATATGAAATGCTTGTGTGTGTGAACGCCACCTTGATGAGTTTCTCGCTACGCAACTGCAAAAATATCTTTCATGTCCTCTATTGATCTTCAATTGAAGCCGGAATTCGTAGGAATGAACCACTTCCGGTTTCAATAGTCATATCCATAGAACAGGAATTGTAACAGTAAGAAGCGGTTTTCTGCATTCTATTCAGCGTTCTAAAAATAGCTGCCATCTTCTGTCTTGGGCCTCTATTCAAACCGGAAGTGGTCAAAAATCACAAACTTCCTGTTTTAACGTTGAGAGTTATAGAATAAATCTATAATAGATAACAAGAAGCTGTTTTCTGCTATCAGTTAAGCAGCCCAAAAATATACATTTCGTCTGTATTCTAATCCCTCTACTAAAATCGAAAGTGGAAGAAATCTATTACCTTTTGGGGTTTCAGTATTAATTGTGAAAATATTGCACTACAGAAACCTACTTTGTTTTATGAACTTTTTTTTTACTTTGTTGAGTCGCCCTAACCTGTATTTTCTGTTAAAACATGAAATAAGTCAAACTGGACATCATACGTAAACTAGTTTTACAAATGATTTACGAGTAGAGCACAGATTATTTACCACTCTGCCCATTCAGTACTGTCTAAGCTTGGCTAAGTCAAGCGCAGTAGCGCGTCTGAACAAAGGATTATGAATTAGGAAAACTAATATATAACAGTGGTGTATACTGGTTTGATGGCTTGGGCTACCACTAACCTTTATGATCCCTGTACATTATTATTATTATTATTATTATTATTATTATTATTATTATTATTATTATTATTATTATTATTATTATTATTAATCAATTTGTAATAATAATAATAATAATAATAATAATAGCTCTTCTTCTTTGGAGTAACGAGCAGTTGCTAGTTGGGAGTAGTTCCTCTTTAGTAACGCCTATGCTCTTCCTGCTGGTCTAAAACCTAGAGCCCGCTCCTTTGATGGACGTGGTCCCGGGACGATTTTTGGTGGAAGAGGTTGAAGGCATTACGATGGTTTAGATTCTACCTTAGACTGTTGGTTTGCATCTCCTGTAGTCTCGGTGCTACACCGGAAGGATGTCAGTGTAGCTCTGGGAACACTGCTTTCGAACAAACAAGCAAATAATAATAATAATAATAATAATAATAATAATAATAATAATAATAATAATAATAATAATAATAATAATAATAAAGAAGAAGAAAAAGAAATGAAATCTTTCAGTTTTACCTCCTACGGCTATACTGGCTAGGCTAAAAGAGACGGTGATGATGGTGAGAAATGAATGAAATGGTGGAATGAAGAAAGTGGGAGGAAACGGAAGAACCCCGAGAAAACCCACGTACACGGTGTTTGTCCACCACAAAGTTCACTTAGCGTGAGCGGAAATCGAACCAGGGCCCCATGCACCAGAAGTGAACGCTCTGCAACTAAACCACCGCGGCCTCTTATAAGAGAAAGAGTACAGATGAAGTGTAAAATCAAATTTTTGTGCTATATCAATCACTTCCATGTTGAACAAATACAGTTTTATTGAGAAAGTGTACAAATATATATAGAGTTAGGATGTTTTGAGGGGGCTCTAGACCCGTTGGACCCCGTTGGTGTGTCACTGTGTGCGAGTTATAAATAACGCTGAAATAGGCGATTAGCAACAAAGGAGCCCAGTCTACAAGAGCTAAGATGTCCGACACAGTTCCCAAATACTCCCAAAATGCGTTGTCATTCTCGTATAACTTCATGTTACCTTCGCCCACGCCCAAAAGTGAATGCTGTATCACTGAGCCACGCGGTCCTTTGTCGTTGAACAGGATCGTGTGAAAATACATCATGGAGAACGCATAAATGCGATTGGTATTTTGTTCAAGAGTTCAAGTTAAAATATTCTTCACATCTAGCCGCGGAATACAAAATGCATTTGCTCCAGAAGTGGTGAATAAACACACTATATGGTATTGGTTTGTAAACTTTCGTGCCAGAGAAAACATTGAAAACTAAACCCCGCGTCCACCGACCAACAACATGTTCTGATGAGCTCCTTAGGATGACTGTGAAAGCAGATCTTCGGAAAAGTATTCCTAAAATTGTAAACGAATTTGATACAAATCATGACACTATTGTTTGAGGTTCCACACAATCAGCAAGTAGAAAAAGTTGGATTAATGGCTACATGAGTTACATCGGCTAATATCGCAGTTAAAACGTATGTCATTCTTTGAGTGTATGGAATAACCGAGAAGTTTTCCTGCATTAGATTGTGAAAAATAGATCTGCAATTGTAAACAATCAGGACCTTAGACACAATCGAAAACGGTCAGGACAGTAGTTGGATTGTGATCACTTCAGGAACATATTTTCCAATACCACCACCCACCTGCAGAAGGTGCTGATATGATAATGTTTTATGGTGGAGGTGATAGATCATGTCTTTCTGTGTCGAGGAGAAATTATCACTGTGGATCGTTCAACGGCAAGAAAGTGGAAAGAAACGGGAGAATTCACGCACGCAAGGCTTGTTCACAACAAAAGCCCACTTGGTGCGAGCTTGGATTGAACTGAAGATCACACGAACCAGAGGCGAATGCTCCATCACTGAGCCACCACAACCCCCTGTCATTGAACAGAATCGTGAAGGTGCATCACGGAAGGCGCTTCGGCTAATAAATATCGAGGATCTTATACTTTTTACCATTGGTTTCTCAGGCCTCCTAAGATAATGTAAATTTTACTTCATGAACATCTAATGAAGTATGGTAGTCAACAACTAAAAATGCTCCAAATGTACACAGAAAAGCAATAGAAGTTGGATGATTGTTTCAATTTTACGCTTAATTTTAGATCAAGAGTAACGAACATTTTTTGGTAACATTGAAGTTGTCGGCTCCAATTTGATCTTTGCGAACACATGTGCTGCTCACAGGCAGGGATTTCCCTCCCCCCTCTCAAGACCTTTTCCAATTCATTCTCGTTCTGCCTCCAGCACTTTGTAGAGAATATTTTCAATGATCTTATCTGGAACCACTATGCCATTCCTAAAAGAATTGAAAATCATTTAAAATACTGCTGCTAGAACAACATTATCTAAAAAAAGAAGAAGAAGAAGAAGAAGTATAAAATAAATGTAATTTGTGCTCTACTTCCACTAAACACCAATTGGTGCTTCTAGAAGTAATACAAATCTTTATTGAGATTTTAAATTCTGCAGACCCAAATATTAGTTCTTGCCCTTCCAGGGAAACTTCCCAGTTACGGCGCTGTCATCTTCATAGCTATATACTGTTGGTAGCCATACACTCAGCAATTATATACAGCCTGCGGAAGAAAAATACACAAGTATGCTATGTACTTCATTATAGCAAAGGAGACAAACTTTCTAATAAACACGAGTCGTAAAACTCCTTTCTTCAAAGCAAAGATGGCACCTATACTGAGACGAACAATACTGTCTCGAGATGCGACTGAGATTCGATGTGTCGAGACGAGACAGAGATAAATTTATAATTCGAGACGATATCAACCCAGTCCAAGCCAAGAATACTATTGCAAGGAGTGTGCGTTCTGTATAAATCGATGTGTTTAGCAGCCTTAGAAAATAATATATAATTTCATTTTTCTAGAAACGACGGGCATAAAGTAAAATCTCGGAGATACCTTAGTACAATAATAGTGGTTATAAATTGGCTCCATATCTGTTAAGATTCTACTATACTGTAGATAGAGTAACACAGAAATTTAACCTTTTACATTTTTGCTTCATTCGGTGTAAAATACATAAAACTGAAACCTAGACAAAATAAAATTGTTACATTGTTTTCCCGGGAGAATTCTAAACTTCTGGGGTATTTTTCATCAGACTAACCTCTGGATTCATTCCTGTTTAGCTGTTGTACAAAGCTGCAAGTTAATGGTACATATTGATATGACGTATTCGACAATCTCTGCTTAATAATTCCAAGGGGATATTGCCACTTACGGAGTTAGCTACAAAATGTTTAGATGTGTTGTTTCTTTCGCGGGTTTGCGCAGGAAAGGAAAGAGCGTTCATATTTTATCGTTAGTATGTACACTCATGTCCAAAATTATTGTCGCATGTCTATAAATATGTTGTTTTAGGAATATAATTTGATAACGAAATCGCCCGGTATTTCTTATAATGTTTGTATGTGTATAATCGGCAAAGACATGTATGTGGAAAATTTCATGTCAAAAGAGTAGTAAATAATAATAATAAAACGAAAAAAAAACTTTCTATAAATAAATCCATATGATACAATACTAACATGAATGTATAAATGTTGCATGGAATAGGTTCACCACATCCCATAAACATAGGCACATAAATCCTGCTGAAATGTGATCTGGGCCCATTTCAGTAAAATTATTAGAGTCTCCAGTAATAATACATCTTTCTTAATGCTTTAAGTTGAGTTAAATATTATCCTCTCAATTTAACTCCTAAAGAATGGAATGGCCCCACGATGCTATTTCCAAAAGAACTGAAAATAATTTAATGCTGCTGATGCCCCATCATCATCTCAAAAAAAAACTAAGATGAAGTATAAAATAAATTTAACACCCGCCCTATTTCCACTAAACACCAACTGGTGCTTCTAGAAGTAATACAGATCTTTATTGAGATTTTAAATTCTGGGAACCCACATATTAGTAGATAAATTTCAAGTTACGGCACTGTCATCTTCATAGCTATATACTGTTGATAGCCATACACGTAGCACTTATATACAGCCTGCGGGAAAAAAAAATACACGAGTATGGAATGTACTTCATTATATCAAAGGAGAAACTTTCTAATAAACACGAGTGACAAAACATCTTTTTTTCTAAATAAAGATGTTACCTATACTGAAACGGACAATACTGTCTCGAGACACGACTGAGACTCAATGTGTCGAGACGAGACAGATAAATTTATAATTCGAGACTAGACCAAGACCCAACCCAGTCTGTGTTTCGTTTCGAATCGAATATTGGACCAAGTGTCCCAAATCGTTCTTACCACACATTTAACTTGGTCACTAGTCCAGGCCAAGAATACTATCGCAAGAAATAAATATTCTGCAAAGATCGATGGGTTTAGCAACCTTAGAAAATAATATAAATAGTATTTCATTTTTCTAAAAACAATGGACATAAAGTAAAATCTCGCAGATATGCTAGTATAATAATAATAGCTACAAATCGTCTCCCTATCTGTTAAGATTCTACTATACTGTAAATAGAGTAACACAATTTTACTTTTTTTATTTTTACTACATTTGGTGTAAAATACATAAAACTAAAACCTACATAATATAAAACTGTTGCATGATTTTCCCGGTGAAATTCTGAATTTCTGAGGTATTTTTCACCAGGCTAACCTCTGAATTCATTCCTTTTCAGCTTTGGAAGCAGTTATAAATTAATAGTACATATTGATATGACATATTCGACAATCTCTGTTAAATAATTCGAAGGGGATTTTGCCATTTTAATTTTCTTGCTGACTTAAAAGAAAACTATTATTTTATTGTTAGGTATTATATATGCACGTAATTTTAAGTGAACTAGACATAACTTGCCATTTTCGGAGTCAGCTGCAAAATGTTTAGAGATGTTTTGTCCCTTCCGTGGGTTTCCGCAGAAAAGAAAAAAGCGCTCATATTTTATCATTAGTATGTACATATATACAAGTTCAAGGTAATTGGACGTGTTCTAGCGTTTCTCTCACTGGCATTAAAATATTTCCGAAGGGGCAAAAATATTTCCCTTGAACGGGCTTTTTATGTAAAAGATAAAGTTCATAATATATTATTTTACTATTGTAATGTATGTATGAACGGAGCTACAACTTAATTAGTCATATTCTTCTACTACTTTCAGATTTAGCTGCAAAATATTTCGAGAGGGGCCATTAACTTTTTACACCAGTTTTCACAGAAAAGGAGAATAAACATTATCCCTTATTTATTGTTGCTATGTTTGCACTAAGTTTAAAGTAAATTGGATGTGGTTTTCTGTATTATTTAAAGCTAGCTCTAAAAAGTTCCGGAAGGGCTTTTGCCCCCTTAAACTGATTTTTCAGAGATAGGAGAAAAGCGCATCCCTTTATTTTGTGTATATTGTTTCCATGATACAAATTTTCGTTGGTACTATGCACGTACGTAAGTGTATACTTCTAATCTTTTCTTGTGTTCATGCTTTGCATTAATGTACATTTTCTTTTTTCCCAATAACAAAATGATTGGAGGGGCTTTTCTGCCCTTAGACGAGAGTTACCACAGAACACACATACCAATATATATATATATATATATATATATATATATAGATAGATAGATAGATAGATAGATAGGTAGATAGATATACTTTTACATGTCTCAATAAACGCCTCCTCCCCCTGAGACCCACTGATTTGAATTTAATTTAAAAAAAACAAACTCTTCTCCTTGGTCTGGGACCTGGACGAAAGTACTCGTAAATAAAATTTGGTAACTCACTGTCAATTATTTCTGGTCTCCAGGCCGCACACAAACACGCAGACAAACACACACACACACACACACACACACATATATATATATATATATATATATATATAGGGTGGGCCATTTTAATTAATCCACGGAAATATCTGAAAAATGATAAAACATAGAAGAAATTTTTGAAGTACACGTTATATATTGCTAAGGGGGAAAACCAATTCCGCCAAAAGTACCCCTCTCCGCCCCCCGTAAATGGGGGTAACGGGGGGTAACTTTGAAATGTCAAATGGGAACATGGGTCGAGTAATACCTCATTCGAAAGGTCTTGGAAAACTAAGTAACGCTGTACCAAAAGATGTTTCATATTGTGCACCAGTTTCAAAATGGCCGCCATGATATGGTTCGGAAACTCTAGTACCCGTAGTATGAAAACCATGGAAGGTAAATGAGTGGAACAAAATTGAAATACGTAAATATCATAGGGCATATCGAATGATATAATCCCTGTGATCCCAGTGGCCTCCCTGAAGGGGTCTTGTGGGCTAACTTCAAAATTTCAATGTCCGACCGGACAACGGTTCGGGCGTACGCTTGACCTACTCAATGCTGTTTGGAAGGCAGACTTCATGCATAGAGAATTGGTGCACTAAGTGAACGCGGATGACCACAGTTACATTTTGATTAACTATTAGCATTCATGTCATATTGTGAGCTTGAAGGACGAAACGGTGTGTATGTATATCCCCGAAATGCTTTCTGAATAACCAGCACGCATTGCATAAAAGTTTCTCTTTTTTTAGTTCACTACAGCGTCATCCTTACAAACAAATGTTTCAACCACACCATACCTATTTGTAAGGTTAGCCTTAATTTACGAATTAAAGTAGAGTTCTCGTTTGAACTTTCACTTTACTTTCCACCCCACTCACATACAGAGCGCAGGGAGAGATTATTTTGCAGGACTTGGGATTCTCTCTATACATTATGGCAATTTTACTCTAATATTTTTATCTCTGTTGTATTATTCTCGAGCCTTGGAACGCCTCCGTGGTTTTCCTATTTAATTTTCGTTATTTTCATTTATGTCTAACCGTATTCATACTATGGGCACTAGACGTTTTTTAGACACAGTCACCATGTCTTTGCGATCATTTTGAAAACGGTGTCTCATGTCGAAATTTTTCTTACAGAAGCGTTTGATATTAATTTGTCTATGTAACGTGATGTTACTCGCTTCAAGCTGCTATTTGAAATTTTCAAGTTGGCCCCGGATACCTTTCAGTTGGCCCTTGGAGTCACCCCGACAACACCTCTCGATGTGCCTTACGTCAGTTAGGTACTCCAGTTTTTCTTCTGTTGATTTATCTCCAATCGCTTTCATAGTACGGGTACTAAACCTTTTCTCTGACACGGATACAATGTTTCGGCGGCCTTTTGAGAACACTGCCATTTCACATCAATCGTTTTCTCCTGCAATATGTTAGATTTTGCAAGATTTATCGAACGAGGTACCACTCGACTCATGTTACTATTTGAAATTTTGAAGTTAGCCCCCAAGACCCCTTTAGGGAGGCCACTGGGATCACAGGGATCACACCATTCGATATGCCCTATGATATTTACGTATTTCAATTTTGTTCCACTCATTTACCTTCCATGGTTTTCATACTACGGGTACTGGAGTTTCCGAACCATATCATGGCGGCCATTTTATAACTGGTGCACAATATGAAACATCTTTTGGTACAGCGTTACTTAGTTTTCCAAGACCTTTCGAACGAGGTATTACTCGACCCATGTTCCCATTTGACATTTCAAAGTTACCCCCATTTATGGGGGGCGGAGAGGGGTACTTTTGGCGGAATTGGTTTTCCCCCTTAGCAATATATAACGTGTACTTCAAAAATTTCTTCTATGTTTTATCATCTTTCAGATATTTCCGTGGATTAATTAAAATGGCCCACCCTGTATATATATATATATATATATATATATATATATATATATATATATATATATATATATATATATATATATATTATAATATAAAATTAGTCACGAGTACTTTGGTCCAGGTCCCAGTCCAAGGCGAAGAGATTGTTTTTTTAAAATTCGAATCAGTGGGTCTAAGGGGGATGGGGGAGAGGCGTCTACCGAGACATGTAAAAGTAGTAGAAAATGACCAATATTTTTTCTTTCGTTGTTCAGTTCGTTTACATAGAAATTTTATCTAATCCATGCGAAGAATGGGTATTTCAGCTAGTATTATTTATATTAACCTGGTGGGAGTGAGATAAGTTCACTCAGTTCAAACCGAAGTAGTGGAAATGATTGTGAAGCCTTAAGGAAAATATACGACATATTACACTAAAATCGAACAGTTGTAATGGAAATTATCGAGAAAAATATTTTTTAAATCGAGAGGGAAGAGGATAATCCATACTACATGAGAGGGAAGAGGATAATCCATACTACTAAATTCACCGCTCGTTCTTGAGGATTTTAATCCCAAGCCATGGGGATGACGGAAAAGAGTCAAAGGAAATGTACATCATATTGTATCGAAACCGAATGAATTGTTGAAAATTTATTGTTGAACTCTAAAAGAAATGCACGGGGGCTAGGAGGGTAAACCCACTAACTTATTTCTTACTGATGTTAACTCACTGCATAGGTAATAATTGGGAAGCCTCAAAAAAAAGTACGACATACTAGCCAAAATCGAATACTTTCTAACGAAAATTATCGTTGAGCATATTATATATATATATATATATATATATATATATATATATATATATATATATATATATGGTGTTAATGAACTATATCGACAAACTGTAAGACACGTGGTTCCTCACATCAAAACAAGAGAAAAAGTTCATATGGACCTGTGGGAAAAAGTGCATAGTTTCAAAGCTAGGGCTGTCCAAAATCGCAAAAAAGCCAAATTTCAAAAGGCCCTATTTCGAATTCGAGAGATTTTGGATGGTGATCCTTATCATCGTAAAGCATGTCGTGCATACGCTATCCAAAAATGCATATTTCATTAATATTCAATTGGTGTACAGAGTATTCCCTGTAGATTGAAATTCCCAACCATGCATGACATCAACCGAATTTTGAGATATGCTCTGACTTTATGATTGGTCCAAAGTAGGCAAATGATAAGCCTTGATAGCAGTGAACACGAAATCATTTCGGAATGTCGGAAGTGTTAAGGATCGTCAGCAGCACGGTCTCTCGTACTCGGGAAAACGCATGATGCGATGTTTTCTTTCACACTTGTAAGTGGAGAAAAAGTGAATTATGCCATGACGAAATACATCGCATCACACGTTATTCTGAACACACACACACACACAAAAAAACATGGAGCTGCCGGTTCTTAACACTTCCGACTCCCCTCCGAAGCATTGGATGTCCATTGTTGTCAAGGCTTACCTCCTGCCTCCTTTGGACCTCCTTGAAATCCAGGTATATCTGAAAATTCTATTGAGAGCATATCTGAGAATTACACCCTATAGGGAATACCCTGTACACTTATTGAAAATAGATTAAATATGCACTTTTGGATTGTGTATACGTGGCTTTCTTTACGCTGATAAGGACCACCATCCACAGTTTCTGAAATTCGAAATAGGGCCTGTTGAAATTTACCTTTTTCGCAATTTTGGACAGCCCTAGCTCTGAAACTATGCACTTTTCGCCATAAGTCCATATGAACTTTTTCTCTTATTTTGATGTGAGGAAATCACCTCTTACAGTTATCGGAAATTATCGAGAAAAATATTTTTTTTAAATCGAGGGGGAAGAGGGTAATCCATACTACATAAGAGGGTTAAATTCGCCGCTCGTTCTTGAGAATTTTAATCCCAAGCCATGGGGATGACGGAAAAGGATCAAAGAAAATGTACATCATATAATGTGCATCACATCATAGAATGTGTTTTACTTATAACAAAGTATGTATCGAACACAAAGAAATTGACATATGTAATATGAACTCTATGTTTAAGAAAACTATTGTAAATGTATTATGTAATACATCAACACTATAATTGGGCTTATGCCTGTGGTGTTGATGGCAAATAAATAAAAAAGCTCACCGGCATACAGGGGCGGACAAAAACTCACCAAGAGCAAACATAATCTCCCTTGAGTAATAAAATTCACCAAATATTGAAATTTAGGCTTTGGCTACTTCCTAAGCAAAAAATGGAGCTTATATCATTTATCAGGTATAAAAAATAATAAGAACATTTCGGAGTTGCGTTGTATTAAACGTGGGCAGACTTTGAGAAACTTGTAATAAAATGCCCTGGATATAAACATCTAGCCTTTGACTACAATTACAAATTACCCTAATAACTCAGTAGAAAGTAGGGCTACTAATGTCGTATAGCAGCTATCAGATATCAATAAAATAGGGATGTTGCAAGTTTAATGTGTTAAGCATGGGCGACTGTAGGCCTAATTTGGCACTGGAAATTTTGGAACCAAATTTTTCTTATAAGCCTGACAATTTATCAACTGCATTAAAATAATTTCATGATTAGGCGTGAATACTTACATAATAGAATTTGCTTGCTAACAGGATTCGTGGTTCTACTTTGTGACTTTTTTTTTTTTTACGAATTCATCATACTCACATGTATTTAGGCCTTGCTTCTTTGTGTTGGCATCGTGCTCGCAGACCAACACTCAAATAAATATCTTTCTTATTTCCTAACACTAAGCTTTCTTTTTCTTTTTTTTTGTTTTCTTTTATTGTTCATAAGTTGTCTGGTTCTTAGTAAATAAGGAAGAGATTAATTTGATGAGTATTGGTCTGCAAGTATGATGACAGCCTTAAGATTTGAACTCTGCAACATCTTAATATTTTATTCTGATGTCTGATAACTCCTATATGACATTAGTTATATAGCCTACTTTCTATTGAGGAACTAGGGCTACTAGTAGTCAAAGCCCACATTTAAATATCCGGACTATTTTCTACTGACTTAGGCCTACTACTAGTCAAAGTCTATATTTTAATAAATCTTCATACCAAGCATACGTTTTTCTAAAGCAAAATGAGATATATCTGAGATACTTTCAGCCAGTGTGGAAAAAATAACAAGGAGATATCCTTTCACCAAAGTTTCGTTTACCGATATTTGTGTGCTGCAAAATTTCCTGCACGAAAGTATCAGCACAGGGGAGGGAGTTGGATTGCTTTCTTCAGTAAGAGGAAGTAGTATTCTTTTGTTTGTCCAGATCTATTTTCAGTTTATATTTTAATATTAAAAATCTACTTCATATTAATATTCAAAGTCTAGTTTCATTTCTGTCATATTTTCCGTCTGTCATTTTTCCGTTGCTTATTTATTTTATTCAGGTTTATTTTCCTTTGCAATTAAATTAGTTAATCTATAAATGTAATTACTTATCATTATTGTATTCTTTATTTCGTAAGTTGTCTTATAATACAAATATATTATTAGTGGTGAGCTTATGTCCGAGGAGCTTTTGTCCGCTTTTGCATTAACATAAGTGAGTTTAATGCCGGTGAACCTATGTCCGCGACCCGAAAATATACACCAAGTTTTGACTTATAAATATTTTACATAGTGTATATTGAAATATTGTCTTCCATGTGGCCTACATGTGTAAACTTTCAACATGAGATTGATTTTACTAACTCCCTTCCCCCTTTTATACTTGATGAATTGCAACCTCAAACAACAGCATTATTCCTTAAGTAAAAGGAAGGCACATAACACGTAACCGGACTCCGCTAGTCTACCGTAAGCTTTTCCATTGTCTCAAGATACTAAATCAACGCCGGAAAAGTACTTTAGCTCCCACTGGGAATTGAAACCAAGGCCTATGTGGGGATCCACAGGATTCAGATTCCTCCCCACAAAACTTCGCAAGTCGACGAACATTTGTGAACTTTCTTAGTATAAGTATACTTCTTTGTCATCGAAATGATTGACATAGCCTAAAAAATTTAATATCTTTAGCTCTATCATGTTTAATAAGAGGCACTAATTAACAATTACTTGTCGTCTTTTCGGGTGTTGAATAACACAGGTTAAATACTACATATACGGGTCTAGGGTGTTTCGGTGTAGGACGTTTCGGTGTAGGATGTTTTGGTGTAGGACGTTACGGTGTACGGACGTTTTGGTGTAAGGACGCTTGGCTGTAAAGGATGTTTCGGTGTATAGCCTAATATTTGATTGCATTAATCATATGCTTGTAATGAACAGTCATGAAGTGTCATAGTGTAGCCACTCTGCAACAGTGTAAACTGATTAACATTGTTATTGAGTCTCATTGTTATTGAGACAGGATGATAATACAACACAATGCATTCGTAACAATAATTTCGATTCAGATGTGTCCATAGTCGAGTTTTATAGAATAATAATCAAATGTAATTCAAAAATCATATTTACTGTAAAGTATTCAGCATCATTTCTAAATAGAAATAAATATATTGCACAAAGTTCCTGAGACACAGTAATAATATATACAAACTGAATAATACCTCAAAGGAATTTTGTTGAAAAAATTAAAATTACATAGAACCACTCAACTCAGAATCTAAAATTGTACTAAATTTCTTTTAAGACTGTAATTACATCATCAGATTTGTAATTTTCACAAACGTTTCTCAGTCTCTTCGTAACATCGGCGTATTTTTTCTTTGTTCTGACGTCATGTCCGCCAATTAACTTATTTGTTCCATTTGTACAGCACTAACAAGGAGACTTATGGCAGTGTAATTTACTGATTTGAATGAAACTTTGCATACTTGTAGAATATAAAAAAAATAATCGTCACGTATTTTTTTTAAATTTTGGCAGTGGTGCGGGTTTAAGAGTAGAACCCACCCTTTGAACGTTAGAGATGGCCTCCAAGCATAAACAGAAAATAATCATTAAAATAGAAGATTACATCATACGGCCAGTTTACTGCCAAGGGGGGTTTACGACAGGTGATTCAGAACCTGACGTTAAAATTACAAAATTCAAATTGGTGGATCCAACATGATGATTACAATTACAAATAGTCTTCTGGTTTGAAATGTTCTGCAGTTAGCCAAGAACAATTGTAGTTCGCAGGGGCTACTGAGAGAAGGTACAGACTGATTTGAAACCCCTTTCTGTACTTATTTAAACAGGACGTTTGATTAAATCTATAGCCAAAAAAGTTAGAATCCACAAAGCCAGTGCCAATGAATTTGTTGCGAATGTGAAGCAACACATGTTATTGGTAAAGAAAATATTTATAACTCTGATTAATACGGTTTAATTTGGAAATGCAGACGGGACGTACTCTAGTGTTTACAGGGACACAAACAGTAGAAAGTGTGGCACAGTCAGTGAATTCTATGACTCGTAGCTACATCATACAGCCTTTAATTTCTGCAAATAGTGTTTTGTTATCACGACTGTTAATTGTTTTGTAGGAAAACAATGGAACATTTGGTCTTATAGTCCAACACAACCTCTTTAAATTTGAAAATATCGTTGTGAAGGCATCAAATCCGGAAAAAAAATAACATCAAGTCTTGTGAGAATCATGGTTCCAAGAGATTTTTCTTCAAGCGTCTAATGCAAAGTCCATTTGTTATTAGCTTCATGGAGTGGTCACAATTCATCAACTTTGAACCTATTTTAAGAACAAAAGAGTAATTCATAATAGAAACCATTTCTGCAGAAACAACTCGTAGGATTCAGCCTCTTGTTGTGCTCTTTAGGCCGTAAAAATTTTTCTTGAGACATTTTTCTGACACTGTCCTTCTCTACAACTATAACATGAATTTACATCTCCGTAATAATATAATTAAGATCCCATCACTCATTCATAATCAGTTTTCTTCTCCTAGATTTGCTAATCTTATTGGGTATGTATGATACAAAAGCGGTTATTTGGAAGAAAAACCACCTGTGTTTGAAAATTTCCTTTCAAAGATTGTGCAGCATTTTGCGATTTGTGCACAGTTATTGCCGTAAAAAGGTGTGTGTGGTGTACACAATGTTTATGCATCACACACTTTTTTTACAATATATCATTACCGTAAAACGTTTTCCCAATCAATTCATAATTATAACATTTGAGGATATAAGAAGTTCTGACATAGAGTGAAGCGAGGGGACTCACTATAAATAAGTAAAACCTGCCAATTACAGCAGCATTTAAGTTTTATTTTATTTATTAATTTATATTTTCTACTTCATGAATTTATTTCTCCCTAACGAATAATTTTCATTTTGAAGAGTGGACGTTTCGGTGTAAACATTGGAACTTTTACACCGAACCAGCCTCACACCTAAACGTCCTTACACCGTGACATCTGTACACCAAAACGTCCTACACCGAAACGCCCTGCACCAAAACGTCCTACACCAAAATATCCTACACCGAAACAGCCGTATCCCACATGTATGATCTGTCAGGAAAGTAAATGTACACCTATTTTTCGAGTCTGGCATTCCTGCGCTCCATCCGTGGAGAGTATGAGAATTAAATCAATCAAATGTTTACTGAGGGGCAAAAAGAAAAGCTTAATCTGAATAATACATTGCAGAGGGGCACAAGCTGTGAATACGAATAGTGCATAGTGTAAATAAAGGACGACGCCGAAAGAGAAAGCCAGAAACAGCTGTTAAACTTACAAAAAAAGAGTAAAAATGTCGAAGTGGGAACATAAAACACAAATACAACAAATACACCGACAACTAAAGATCACCATGCCATGATCTTGGTGTACTGGTTAAGGTGTTGGCTTACAAATGCAAAGGTCGCCAGTTCGAATCTTAAGCGAGGACATTTAAAAAAAATTTTTTAATAATACATACAACTCATGAGAGATGGTAAAAGAGGTCGTATTTAGTTTTTCGTAGCAATTATTATTGGTAATCTTTAATACTGATAATACTTGTTGTCTTTGCGTATTGCTTTTGTTCATGTCTTCATTTCCAAAGAGAAGAATATCCGAACAAATGCCACCAAAATTCCTCATATTTTGAATGTAAACGCCATTTGCAATTAGTGAAGAATAAAAATTGAACGTTCCGATGTAGCTACAAAAAGTAAAAAGAAAAACATGGAAGTGGACCATACTCATGGTTATTAAAAATACAATTTCTACATGCCTTACACCTCCCGACCACGTTTCTACGTTAGCAAGTAAGAGGTTTGTTTTTAGGTTAGGCTGGTCAATACGTTTTGCAAAGGGGCCCGGTTTAGCTCTGACGCACCACAGGTGCGAGAAGGGAGAAAAACACTTTTTCTCTCTCCCTCTGTGTGTCTATTTATATATCTATTTGTATATATATAACGCTATTTGTGAATACCATAACCACCCTAATTTTCAACGGATTGAGACGAAACTTGGCACAAACATTAATTGTTGAAATATCTTGATGAGTTCGTTAACCAGAATAATCAGATGAAAATGTTCAAAATGGTGGCCCTTCAAACTCTTAAAAAGTTCCAAGGGAACCAAATTTCGCCCATAAATAGGTATTCAGAAAGTTTGAATAAATTTTCCTCTTTTACTGAAATATTTGTGTGCAGAAACTTATTGAAATACTGGACCCGATTAATCGCCTAAAGAAGGTTCACGCCCTTTCGCTACGGTCAGTTTTTTTTTCAGGAGGAGGTTATTTTCCTATCGGAACAAGATGATTGTTAGTGATGATATGAAATTACACATTGAAAGTGAAGTAACTTGTGAAACGTGTTATTTGAAAGAATAATATAATAAATGTGCATTCCTCTAACACAGAGAACTGTAAATCATGTATTTCGAGTTCGGGAGCCTGAATGGCGAGGAGTGTTATTTGATTTGCTTTTTGGTAACACATTGCATTGCAAATAAAGGTAGGCAACATTACTGGTAAGTAAAATAATAATAATAATAAAAATAATAATAATAATAATAATAATAATAATAATAATAGTAATAATAGTAATAATAATAATAATAATAATAATAATAATAATAATAATAATAATAATAATAGGTGTTGTTTGTGGCAAGGTAATATCTTAATCAATTCTTCTTCAAACGTAATGATTGTAACGCCATATCTCCCTTACAAACAAAATATTAGCAATTTATATCGAGAAAACGAGAAACTGTAGAGCGATGGGAGCAACGTTGGACAGTATGCACTCATAGTACTCAGAAAAGTAAGCGATTTCAATGCAAAAGGAACGAAGAGTCATTGTCATGGGTACTCATGGGGCCACGGCAGAGCCCTCTTTAGGCAAAGTGTCAATAACTTATATCGAGAGGTGATACTGGGATGGGACCAACTTTTGACACCGTGGACCCATAAAGCGCATCGAAAAAAATAGGGGGGGGGGGCAGCCAGCCTTACTTATTTCCACATAATAATATAAAATTATGTTGTCGAAATACACACACGAGTTAGCTACTAATATTTCATATTATTATTATTATTATTATCGACAGCGTCTTTTCATTACGTGTGCGTGTTTGACATGAAGCCAAAGAGAAGATCCATCATTCGCAGAAAGAATAATAGTCAGTTACTTTAACTGTGAAAGACAGCGAAAAATACGAAAAGAGTGGACTACCTGTAGCGTAAAGAAGCAATATTTTCTCTCAAACGGATAAAAAATCAAGCCGAGATTGATTCGAACTCGCATGGACGGCGCGAAAAGCCAGTGCTTTGTCCACTTTTTTTTAACTGACTCACTGAACGTGTTTCAGTAACTTACTTATTGCTAATTTTACTTGCTTCACTCGTTTAACTTGCTTTTTCTAATAACTTATAACGACAGGGACACGAACACAGAAACATCGAGAACAGTTAAAAATCATAGATGCTCTCCCGCCGGGAATCGAACCCGGAGCTCCATACACCAAAGGCGCACGGGCTAGTGACTAGACCAGCGGGAAGGACACCATTCTCTCCCTGTGTCGTTAGGGATTACGACCACTGTCTTGCCAGCTATCACTTCTGTGGGTTGTATACTATGATCACATGTTTCTTCTCTGCTGGAAGAGTAAAACCTACATTATATGTAATACATGAGGTATTTAGACCTACATGCTCTTCATATAATGTAATAAAAGGGTCATGCTGGGAATAAGAAAAAGAGCATTCCTTGGACAAAACGGAAACTATTGGCATCAGAAATATTTATCTACGAGGCATGCGCAGTAGTATATTTCAGAATAGTTACTGTTTTGTTCAGTAAACGAAGAAAGGGGTATAAAAAGCAAATATGTCGCGTCAACGAGATCGACCAGATTTGACAGGGGCGGAAGCAGATGTATAGTAATACAACTTCGCTCAGTTGATACGAGCCGAGCCGGTTGATATCACTACCCGAGTTGGTCTTCTGCTTGGGCTCAAGAATTCGACCGTGCAGGTCTCAGCCTTAATTTTAAGAACTACAGTATATACTTATATTGGTGATTACGACATTTGAGGCTGTCTCGTAATAATAATAAAAAAAACTCTTGTCTTCTCGTTATCTAGACGAGACGAGATACACTAAAATTGCCCCACGAGATGCACCAAAATTACGAGAGGAGAGGCACCCTTGCCGTGAGCAACACTAAAAGTATCCCACATTACTGCCTACATTTCTCATGGCTTTCGGTTTCCAGTCTAATCAGGCCATTATTTCAAAACGAGCTGAAACGAGCTGAACGAGCGAGAGAGACATTATAAAACTCGACTCAACTCGAAACTCGACCTCGAAAACAGCGCCTTGGCTTGGAACTCAACTCAAGAAAAATACCTTTGACTCGACTCGGATTGAACTCGAGTCGAGTCGAATTTTGGCTCGACTCCTGCTCATCCCTATTCGTATTTGTATTTTGTTTCAACTTCAACAATTTCTACTCTTTTTTTTCTTCGTTTACCTATTGTTTCTGGATTTCTCTGTCGGTGTCGTCCTTTATTAACACCATGCACTATTCTTATTCCCAGCTTGTGACCCGCTTCAATGTCTTATTCAGTTTAGGCTTTTCTCCTTACATTGACTTGACATGTGATTGATTTAATTCTCACTTTCCGCGCACGACCGATGAAAATGTTTTATTATTATTATTATTATTATTATTATTATTATTATTATTATTATTATTATTATTATTATTATTATTATTATACTATTGAACTTGCACGGCGAAATTACTGTATAATACGATATCATTTTAGTAATTTTATTCCATTGTATGTTATTTAATTTATTAATGGGCACTAAATTGTCTCCAGATCAACGAATAAATTAACTACGGCATGCACTTTGGTGGAAATATCATTACATGAACATGTTTGGAACGAACCAATAATCTTTTTGTAATCATATTTCCACCAAAGTGCATGCCGTAGTTAATTTATTCGTTGATCTGGAGACAATTTAGTTCCCATTAATAAACTAAATAACATACAATGGAGTAAAATTACAGAAATGATATCGTATTATACAGTAATTTCGCCGTGCAAGTTCAATAGTATAATAATAATAATAATAATAATAATAATAATAATAATAATAATAATAATAATAATAATAATAATAATAATAATAATAATAATAATAAAACATTTTCATCGGACGTGCGCGGAAAGTGAGAATTAAATCAATCACATGTGAAGTCAATGTAAGGAGAAAAGCCTAAACTGAATAAGACATTGAAGCGGGTCACAAGCTAGGAATAAGAATAGTGCACGGTGTAAATAAAGGACGACACCGAAAGAGAAATCCAGAAACAGCAGGTAAAAGGAGAAAAAAGAGTAGACATTGTTGAAGTGGAAACATAAAATACAAACACGAATAGGGATGAGCACAAGTCGAGCCAAAATTCAATTCGACTCGAGTACAATTTGAGTCGAGTCAAAGGTAATTTTCTTGAATTGAGTTCCGAGCCAAGTCGCTGTTTTCGAGGTCGAGTTTCGAGTTGAGTTGAGTTTGGTAATGGCTCGCTCGCTCGTTAAGCTCCTTTTAACTCGTTTTGAAATATTGGCCTGATCAGACTGGAAAGCAAAAGCCATGAGAAATGTAAGCAGTAATGTGGAATACTTTTATTGTTGCTCACGACAGAGGTGCGTCTCCTCTCGTAATTTTAGTGCATCTCGTGGGGCAATTTTAGTGTATCTCGTCTCGTCTAGATAACGAGAAGACAAGAGTTTATTATTATTATTATTATTATTATTATTATTATTATTATTATTATTATTATTATTATTATTATTATTATTACGAGACAGTCTCAAATGTCGTAATCACCAATATAAGTATATACTGTAGTTCTTAAAATCAAGGCTGAGATCTGCACGGTCGAACTCTTGAGCCCAAGCAGAAGACTAACTCGGGTAGTGATATCAACCGGCTCGGCTCGTATCAACTGAGCGAACAGCTCGAGTCAGCTCGGTTGGGATGAGCCGATGACCCGAGCCGGCTTAGTTGGAACAAGCCATCGACTCAGCTCAATTGAGCCGATGGCTCGAGCTTTCTCGGTTGGGATGGGTCACCTACTCGGCTCATGTGAACCGGTTCGAGCCAGCTAAGTTGAAACTAGTTCATCAGCACGTTTCGACTCAGCTCAACTAAGCCGATGTCTCAAATCGGCTCGGTGTGGTGAGCTGTTGGCTCGGCTCACTTCTCGATTCGGTTCGATATTGAATGAGCTGTAAGCCGAGCCGCTCGAGCCGTTGAGAAGCCCAAACCCGGTCCCAGGTCTTTTGAATATGTTTGGATGAAGCCTATAACTTTTGCTCGAGCCCGAATA
This sequence comes from Thermobia domestica, assembly GCF_964235325.1. Lineage (NCBI taxonomy): Eukaryota > Metazoa > Arthropoda > Insecta > Zygentoma > Lepismatidae > Thermobia > Thermobia domestica. Next base: position 151,307,948 of record NC_137471.1, on the reverse strand, counting down.
CTTGTCCCTTCGGAACTCAAACCCAGAACGTGACCGATGTCCTTGCCTCCTGAAGACTTCCAGACGACCGAGATTGACAGTCAATTAGCTTTTACTATTACTTTTACTTTTACTATATCTTTTAAAGATTATACATGGAGTTGATATAATAATAATAATAATAATAATAATAATAATAATAATAATAATAATAATAATAATAATAGTTTTAAACTTGCCCTGAAATTTGGCAAAACTTACTTAAAAGTAGAGATTTCGGGGAAAGGGGTCCGTACCTTCAAGACACACCTCTGCAACTACCAACATTTTAAACTAGAACCTTTCATTGAAGTTTCATGTAGAAAGTATGTTTTGAGGAAAATAACTGTAATAAATATAACCAGGGGTGTAGCCAGCAGGTTAATGTAGGGGGGGGCTGTCGTTTTTGAAGGGGGGCCAAGCCAAAAAATGTGTTGCATCTAGTGTTTTTGAGTCCGGAACACTAAAACCACTGCTTTTAAGCTTATTATTATTATTATTATTATTATTATTATTATTATTATTATTATTATTATTATTATTATTATTATACTTTTTCTCCATAAATTATATTCCAGATAGTTTTTATTTTATTTAACTCAGAACTACTGTCCCGGACCAAATGTTATACCTTTTGCGTAACTATTTCAGTTTAAGCTTTTGTACACAGAACCTATCTACATAAGATTGATTTTGTTTAAAATTGCACTTAATTTCTTTAACATTTCCTAACAAAAATATTTATTTATTATTCGTGAATAAACAAACATGATTATTTTATTAACAGCTATAACTTACTTCCTGTTTTACACTAAGTAGCATTTTAAAAAAAACGAATGAAATCCAAACTGAAAAAATAAATAAAAACTTTGTTTTTCACCAAATTTTCGATATGATAAAAAATGTTTTATAAAACACGAGGTAGAGCATATAAAAATATAATGTACTTACAAATTAATTTAATACCAATGTTTTATGGTAGTATTTATAGTATCTTTTTAAAACGTTTGTCATCAAACTGTCAAATATAAATCGCAGTAAATTGTGTAATCTGCTGTCACAGAAAAAGTATACCATGCTACTTTCCGATCGGTATAAGGAAGAGATACCATCAGCGGCGTAGCGAGCATTACAAGATTGGGGGGGGATGAAACTTGACATTGCCAAGTTTTGATTTTAAAAAATGCCAAGTCTTACTTTTAAAAAATGAAAAGTGTTTCGAAAGTCTTAGTCTCACTTTTACCAACCCTGTGGCAATCTATTACAGCAACCTTAGTTTCATATTCGTCCCATTCCATGCCTCGTCTAAGATGCGAATACGAACAGCCCTTGTCCCACTTTCGAGTGCAATTTTACACCTCAACTCAGGATCATTATCACCATGCACGATGCACAACTGCTAATTTGACAACTAATGGCTAGGTTAGGCGTCACCCAATCCTCACAAGGACCTCTAAAGCTATAATCTGTTGTAGAAATGCATAAAAAAAATGTAGAATAAGGTAGGCTACATTTACTGCTTGTGATATAGGGACATATAATTTACATAAACATTCAATTGAGGGGTTCAGTGAGAGACCAGGCTAATACCTCCTTAGCTCATCTACTTCATATTATAAGGACGTTTGGTAAAACGTCGGATCTTGTTGGGTAGGATGCGGAAAAAGGCTCCGGCAGAGAAGTGGGAGAAAGCCTGAGGGAATGTCTTTGTAGAATGATTTGCTACCAAAATTCATTATTTATTATCGAATTGAAATAGTGAAATTTTGAAAAACAGGGTGCGAAATCCTTGGGGAACAGGGGAATTCCCCCCACTGAATATTTTTGAACAAAACTCCCTCACTAAATCCTTGCTGGGGGAGATAATACACTGAAATAATGTCAGAAGTTTCCAAAGTAATTACCGTAATTCATATGTAATTAACGTGTATTTCATATTTAATTATTAAATGAACTAGTGATCAGCGGTATACTAGTAACATCTAACTTTGTATAGTTTACTACTTCTAGATGCCCAAATACGTGAACTTCCTATATTGAAACTTTGAAGCATAGAATTGCGCATTTTTTAACTCTTCAGTCCTCGTCTCCTCCCACTTCGATTTCATGATTTCGCACTCTGATGAAATATATTAAATACCGGCAGGAAAAATACTAATATATAACCTCCCTTTTAGGCGCCCCTCCAACCACGCGCCCGGGGCACGTGCCTCGCTTCCTCCCCCATAGTTGCGGCCCTATGAGCTACATAAGTAACATACGCTTTGACTTACAAATGCGGAAGAAGGAAGAATTGCAATTTTTGTTTAACTTTCGAAAGAAGCAATTACGGGATTAAAAATAAGGTAGGAAAGGCAACACATTTGTATGAAAATGAAGTGAAACACACACCGGTCTATGCTTTCACCCAGCAGACATATTGTTTCGAACCCCAAAATTTGACTTGGCATCTTGCACTTAGGTTCACAGCGGAAGCGACGAAATGACTTGACTCCAGTGCCGTGCCGTGGTAACTCAGCGCCCGGGGGAAGAGTATACGACGATGCCCCCGTACATATGGGTGAGATCGACAGACCAGCCGCGAAGCGCTACCATGCTTGGCGCGAAGCGGTAGAAAATTTTCAAAATTAATCCCTGCTTTCTCTTGATTTTGAGCACTTTTAATTACTTTTTTCCTTGCATTTTATACATGTGCACACCAGTGGTGCCCACCCCCCCTTATGTCCATGACGCACCCCCCTAATTGTCTATCCGTAGGTGTTCTTCCATGAAAAAAATCTTCTTTTCGATTAATTTTACCCCCCATCAAACATATTTATATAGATTTTTAACCCCCCCCCCCAATATTTCAATGACGCAGTTTGCGTCATAGCCCCCACTTGTGGGCACCCCTGGTGCACACACATGCATTTTCCTCCCGAAGTTCGTCTCCCTTTACATCTGCACCCGGGGCGGTCGCCCAACCACAAGGCACGGCACTGCTTGACATCCATTGTAGCTTTTCTACCTACCGAACAACACCCCCAAAAATCTAATGTGATACCATTCCCAAAACGCATTTTGTTCAATTCTCCGTAGTCGAAAAGCCCTATAAATAGAGTCTTACTGCAAAACAACTGAAATAATCTATTGTTTTCATTCATATTAATATGATCACTTTTTGTTCAAAGGCAAAGGTCTATTCACACACAAAGCAGATACGGTTACACAATATATTCACTCTGGTATCAAAATCTTCTTACCTTTGATATTTTAATTTTGGGAAAAAACTCTTAAGTTTGTCAAATTTACATACTATACATAGTAAAAAGTTTATACTAACCAGTCACTGCCTTGTTCTTATTTTATTAATAGGCATATTAATTCTTATTATTTTCTTATTAATCTCCACAATCTACGTGTTGTCTTGTATACGCTCTTGTATCAAATGCTTTTGCGTCCAATACTCTACCTGCAACCGAAACGCTTCTTCTGTCTTTGTTTTAATTTTGCACGCCACCTCTATTCAGCTTTTGCCAGTGGTACAATTTCCCGATTTTTCATTAAAGATTCTTCAAAATGTTTAGGAATATCAAATGAACAAAAGTGAAGTGTGATAACTTGCAGAGTCGGATTTAGGTTTAGTGGGGCCCTAAACTGTTGTAGGTAATGGGGCCCTTTATGTGTCCCGGTGAACGTAGGCACCCTATATACTGAAATGGATAAACTAATGATATTTTAGGAAGCAGACTAGCAGAAGCGGCACCATTACTTACATCATAGTAGCCTACACAACAGGAAGCACTGTTGCTATGTCCTACGTATATGTAAATTTTATTTTATTGATTGATTTTCTTATACATTGGAAATTGATATCCAGTTTTTTTCAGGTTTTCGGGACCCCTAAAACAGTGGGGCTCTAAGTTATAGCTTGTTTAGCTTATACATAAATCCGGCACTGATTACTTACAACAAGCAAAGAAGCTTTCAAGGAATATATCAATTTATTTCAAGATAGGAAACTACACAAAATTTATGCCAAGTCTATAAAAGAACTGAAAATGAGTTGAGTTGAGTTGAATTTCAGTTTAGCGACCCTTTCAGCAGCAAGGCTATATGAGACGTGGACCTACTGATTAACGTGGAATCCGAACCACATGAGCTCCCGCCGGGAATCGAACCCGGGTCTCCCGCGCTAAAGGCGCGTACGCTAACCGCTTAGCCACGGAGGAGCTCAGAACTGAAAATGATTTGCAGCACGAACAAAACGGCATTCTTCAAATTACCAACTAGGTATTTTAATTTGCCAACTTGTTAAGAAATTGGGAACTTTGTGGGAGGGGGGAAGCTCCACTCTTACCCCCTTAACGACGCCACTGGATACTACACTATTTTTCTATTGGTATGTTAAAATAGTATTTTCCATACTATTTTACCGTAAATTATTAATTATATGTAAACTTTGTTATTTTTAAATGACTGAAGCGAGGTAATCTTACGATGATGTTTTATAAGCTGGTCATTTGGGGGGAGGGCAAGAACTCATTTGGGGTGGCCTGGCCCTGATGGGCCCCCCCGTGGCTACATCCCTGAATATAACTGAATATCACGCGACAGTAAGGCATATAATAAACGAATTTTTAGAATATGCAGAGGTAAATATAAAAGCTTTGCTACAAAAATACCTACACAGAGCATAATTCAATGAGCTCTGAAATACAATGTAACGAAATAGCCTATGAGATTCAGTCTACAGAGCAATTGTTACTTAAAGAATGGACATACACTATATCGAGAATCGAGACAAGACGGGAAATGTTTACGACACTTTTCGTCTCGTCTCGATTCTCATCTTCAAAGAGAGACGAAAATTTTGATTTAGCCCTGACTCGTCTCGAATGTAAAATGTTAATTCTCATGTTATTTTATTTGTTTTAGAAACGAGATGAGAAACTCCTCTTCTCGTGAGCAACATTAAACCAAACCGAAATATTCTTTCCAAATGTCACGTTTCTCCTTGTAATGGTATGACCTGAGCGATAATTTAGCTTCTAGCTTTTAATCTTCTACGAGATAATAATAATTATTATTATTACTATTATTATTCCTGAAGATTTGATAGTTCAAGTATTGAAACATCCGAGTATTCAAATATCTGAATATAATAAAACGTATGTTATTGCTGATCAATCGCCATCAAAAATTCTAAAGTAAGAAAAAAAAATTGCAACGTGCATTCGCAGAAGCACCTTGACCACTGAACCGCGATCGCAACGCGGTAAACGATCCGTCTTTAGTCTGGTTACGTTAGGTTTCTTTGTCTCCGCTTGCAAACTTGTATGTTATATTTTTCGATTCAAGATGTCTTTCGTATTTCTTTTATGAAGTCAGCAAAGTTTACATTAATAACTTGAGTTTTTCTTAAACCACTGGTTCACAAGTTCGTTCTTTCTCCACACGAAACTACAAATATGACAGATTGAATTCTCATACTCCCCATTTCTTTCAAAGCAGTCGCCATTACCTGGTCAAAGACTTATTTCCGCCACGATTCATATTAACCAAAATCAATTCATTTTTCGGAAGCGGAACTTTCACTTTCCGGATTTCGCAAAATTATGGAATTCAGTTATACTCCGGAATTCGGAAGAATTTCGGAACTCGGAAAGAATCCGGAATTTAGAAAATTCCGGAATTGAGAAAAACTCCGACTTTCGAAAAAATCCGGATTTTCCGAATTCCGGAATGTTAACGAAATCAGAAATTTATAAATTCCGGATTTTTCCGAATTCCCAAATTATTACAAAATTGGAATTTTTCGAATTCTGGAATTTGTCCGGCTTTACTTTCGGGAGTCCGAGAACTAATAATTCCGGAACGGGCTATCCCTAGTTTATACACAACCTTTCAGAACACTAAGCTAGTAGCTGTCTACAAACAAACAAGTAATGCAAAGCATGTTGTATCCTGCAATACGTCATGTATTAAAATCCGACACCATGACACTTTTATTACATTATATGAAGAGCATGTAGGTCTAAATACCTCATGTATTACATATAATGTAGGTTTTACTCTTCCAGCAAAGAAGAAACATGCGATCATAGTATACAACCCAGAGAAGTGATAGCTGGCAATACAGTGGTCGTAATCCCTAACGACACAGGAAGTGAGCGTTGCCATCGCCGCTGGTCTAGAGGCTAGCACGTGAGCCTTGAGTGTATGGAGTCTCGGGTTCGATTCTCGGCGGGAGAGCATCTATCATTTTTAACTGTTCTCGATGTTTCTGTTTTCGTGTCCCTATCGTTATAAGTTATTAGAAAAAGCAAGTTAAACGAGTGAAGCAAGTAAAATTAGCAATAAGTAAGTTACTGAAACGCGTTCGGTGAGTCAGTGAACAAAATAGTGGACAAAGCACTGGCTTTTCGCGCCGTCCATGCGAGTTCGAATCAATCTCGGCTTGATATTTTATCCATTTGAGAGAAAGTATTGTTTCTTTTCGCTACAGGATGGATTTTCTCTTTGGTTTCATGTCAAACATGCTCACGTAATGAAAAGACGCTGTAGATAATAATAATAATAATAATAATAATAATAATAATAGTAATAATAATATGAAATATTAGTAGCTAACTCGTGTGTGTATTTCGACAATATAATTTTATATTATTATGTGGAAATAAGTAAGGCTGGCTGGCGCCCGCCTCCCTAATTTTTTCGATGCGCCTTATGGGTCCACGGTGTCCAACGTTGGTCCCATCCCACTATCACCTTTTGTTTTCTCGATATAAGCTATCGACATTTTGCCTAAAGAGGGCTCTGGCTTGGCCCCATGAGTACCCATGACAATGACTCTTCGTTCATTTTGCATTGAAATCGCTTACTTTTCTGAGTACTATGAGTGCATACTGTCCAACGTTGGTCCCATCGCTCTACAGTTTCCCGTTCTCTCGATATAAATTGCTAATATTTTGTTTGTAAGGGAGATATGGCGTTACAATCATTACGTTTGAAGAAGAACTGAAAAAGATATTGCCTTGCCACAAACAACACCAATTATTATTATTATTATTATTATTATTATTATTATTATTATTATTATTATTATTATTATTATTATTATTATTATTATTATTTTACTTACCACTAATGTTGCCTACCTTTATTTGCAATGCAATGTGTTACTAAAAAGAAAATCAAATAACACTCCTCGCCATTCAGGCTCCCGAATTCGAAATACATGATTTACAGTTCTCTGTGTTAGAGGAATGCACATTTATTATATTCTTTCAAATAACACGTTACACAAGTTACTTCACTTTCAATGTGTAATTTCATATCATCACTAACAATCATCTTGTTCCGATAGGAAAATAACCTCCTCCTGAAAAAAAAACTGACCGTAGCGAAAGGGCGTGAACCTTCTTTAGGCGATTAATCGGGTCCAGTATTTCAATAAGTTTCTGCACACAAATATTTCAGTAAAAGAGGAAAATTTATTCAAACTTTCTGAATACCTATTTATGGGCGAAATTTGGTTCCCTTGGAACTTTTTAAGAGTTTGAAGGGCCACCATTTTGAACATTTTCATCTGATTATTCTGGTTAACGAACTCACCAAGATATTTCAACAATTAATGTTTGTGCCAAGTTTCGTCTCAATCCGCTGAAAATTAGGGTGGTTATGGCATTCACAAATAGCGTTATATATATACAAATAGATATATAAATAGACACACAGAGGGAGAGAGAAAAAGTGTTTTTCTCCCTTCTCGCACCTGTGGTGCGTCAGAGCTAAACCTGGCCCGTTTGCAAAACGTATTTACGAGCCTAACCTAAACACAAGCCTCTTACTTGCTAACGTAGAAACGTGGTCGGGAGGTGTAAGGCATGTAAAAATTGTATTTTTAGTAACCATGAGTATGGTCGACTTCCATGTTTTTCCTTTTACTTTTTGCAGCTACTTCGGAACGTTCAATTTTTATTCTTTACTAATTGCAAATGGCGTTTACATTCAAAATATGAGGAATTTTGGTGGCATTTGTTCGGATATTCTTCTCTTTCGAAATGAAGACATGAACAAAAGCAATACGCAAAGACAAAAAGTATTATCAGTATTAAACATTACCAATAATAATTGCTACGAAAAACTAAATACGACCTCTTTTACCATCTCTCATGAGTTGTATGTATTATTAACAAAAATTTTTAAAAATGTCCTTGCCGAGGATTCGAACTTGCGTCCTTTGCATTTGTAAGTCAGCACCTTAAAAACTACACGAAGATCATGGCATGGTGATCGTTTAGTTGTCGGTGTATTTGTTGTATTTGTGTTTTATGTTCCCACTTCGACATTTTTACTCTTTTTTTGTAAGTTTAACAGCTGTTTCTGGCTTTCTCTTTCGGTGTCGTCCTTTATTTACACTATGCACTATTCGTATTTACAGCTTGTGCCCCTCTGCAATGTATTATTCAGATTAAGCTTTTCTTTTTGCCCCTCAGTAAACATTTGATTGATTTAATTCTCATACTCGTCACGGATGGAGCGCAGGAATGCCAGACTCGAAAAATAGGTGTACATTTACTTTCCTGACAGATCATACGTATTAGACCTGCAAAAGTTTTCGGATCCCTCCAAACAAAAAAAAATTCTGGGCGCGTGCCTGGCGTGCTCTAAACATTCATTTAGTTATGTAAAATATTTCAAATGCAGCTTCTAAGGCCAATTTACAACAGAATATTTTAACATCAATAATGGAAAAAGGAAAGGAGAAAATCAGGCAGGATTTATGCTTAAAGATAACATCCCGACATTCACTTTGTGGAACAACGAAAAAAGCTGGTAAAATCGGTCAGGTAGCAGGCCACATGCTTTGAACCCAGGATCTCCCTTTTGCGAAAGAAGAACGCTAGCCACTAGGCTATGCTCACTAGACATAATAATAATAATAATAATAATAATAATAATAATAATAATAATAATAATAATAATAATAATAATAATAATAATAATAATAATATAGTTTGATTCAATATAGTGAACAAATTGGGGATGTGCCTGGATTAAGAATCAGCAAACAACGGTGAAATATCCCAAAAATAATGCAGATCGATAGCCAATGACGTGGCCATGCATCACACAATTTTCTAGCTATTTTGTGGGCTTTGTTTTAATAATAATAATAATATGATTTTCACAGGCTTGCGCCCACCATTCATGGAACAGTTCTTACATAAATTAATCCTACTCTTGTTGTGGACAGCGAAGAGCGCTATGAAAACAAAGCAAGATGAAGAATGAAAGAGATTGTCTATTTTCCCTCCCCTTTGCTACTTTTGTCTCACTCTGTGCTTCCCCCTGACCCTGCTATCCCCTTCCACCTGCCTTTTTCCTTGTATGTGACTGACTTCCTCCTATGATATTCACAGAAATCGATCTTTTTTTTTCTCCCTGTCTCTACTTCTTATTTGCAATAACAACATATGAAAGTGAAATATTCATTCTGCTTCACCACCTGAAGAACGAAATTCAATGTGACCCTCTGAAGAACAATACAATAGATACCATGTCCGAGGAACTCTCCAAAGATCTGATAAGATCTGTAACTGATGAACACAATAATTTTACCAAACCTGTCTGGTCAACTGTGTTACTCATGTGGCAAATAGTATTTGTAACGAAATAGCTTCTGTTCCACACATTTTCGTTCCATTAGATACCCGCAGAGGAAAGAATCTCATTCAGTTGGTACCAGTTGTTGATTTTCTCCCACCAAGCGTGAAAGGAATACCCGAAACAGATTTGTTCCTTCAATTAGTTACGGTACAATAACGTTACATGCTCGAATAACGTTACGGTGTCGTAACAAAAATTGGTGGTATACCTTGTACCTACCTACATTAAATAACCAATAATTTTGTTACGGAGAACTATTTTCGTTACGTTACAGTTACGTTAAGTTATCCACCCCTGGTTATACTCCCTTTCTGGAACCAGCAAGTGGCCCTAAGATCTTATCTGTTTCTTTGTGTGTCGGTGACTGTTGGTCACTGACAGTTCATGCTCCATTGCTCCATTCTAAGAGATTTACAACAGGAAAGAAAATAAATATTAGTTTCCGGAAAACAATACATATTATAGTTACTCGTCCGAAGTGTAACGCAAAAGAAACTAAAGCAAACTAGGTATATTCCTTAGAAATTTGTAACGCGTTACAGTTACAGTTACTTTGGAAAAAAGGGCTTAGCGGAATAAGGATGTGAAAGCTCCCCCAAGCATATCTGCACCAAATTTACAGTATCGATTACGGTAACATTTATGAGAAACTCGTTTTCCAAAAGTTTCAGCCTCCCAAGCGCTTTTGGAGGAGTGTTAGGAGGGGGAAGGAAAATTGAAATTATTTTTTCTATCGTAAACGGCTCAACTGATTTGCATCAAAAAAAGAAGTTAGGTGTTCTCAGCAAGAGAAAAGTTGGAAAATATTTTTTTACTATTTGAGGTTGAAAATTGGTAATTTTTTTTTGAAATCTTCAAAAAAATAGTAGAAGACTAACTGGGACACCCACAATTATTTGCCAGCTTTTTGTTGAGAGGGTCCCTAACAACACATATTGTTTTCATTTTGTTCGCAAGTGTAACTCATAGTGAAAAAAGGCAAATGTACATAGGTCAGCATCTATGTGGTATACGTATGATACACACTGTACACCACTAGGATAACCAATACCTTTGAATGGGGGAGGAGATGAAGTTGTTATAACATTGGAATCTTATGATAACAAGTATTTTTAATCTTAACGGTAATTGGTCTCTGAGGATGAAGGGGATTCTCGACCATGTTCACACCTCCTTTGGCTACACCACTGCTGTATATCAACTGAAATTATACATTCCCGCATTTTGTGTTAATATTGCACATAATCAATGTTGTGTGATACATATAGATCTTTCTTCAGTAATTGTTCTTTTTTTGTAACAGTTGGTTAATAATATGCATGTTGTTAATAGCTATTCATGTGTTTAGTTTGTTTCGATGGTACTACTGTATATGTGTGTTTAATATGATCAAATAAAGAATGAATAGAAAGAAATTAATCCTCATCACTGTTTCCGTCCGATATTGGAATAATTTCGGTTTTCGTGAACAGAACTGTTGGCTACTGTTCTCACGTTGCTGCTATTTTATATTATTTATCATATGCGAGGTACTTATCGGAAACCATTCGACCAGAACGAAAGAAGTTCCACATTCTGACTGTTTGTACTTCTAGCAAGTTACATTGGTTTATCACACGCAATATTTTCTAGACCGATACTTCGGTCAGAATCATAGTGCTTTCTCCAAAGTAGGGTCACGATGGCTTAGTGATAGAGCGCTTACTTCTGGTGCGAGATGGACCTCGTTAGATCCCAGGTTATAAAAGTTCGTGGTGGATACCATCGTACCAGTGAGTCTTCTCGGGATTATCTGTTTTCACTTACATTCTCATTTCACGAATTATTTTAAAATAATTAGCTTCCATCTATTACCTGTCTGTATTATTGGATCGGATTTGTGTTTAGCATTCCTTCGGTAGCAAGGTTATATCAGCCATGGAGCTGCGAATTAACGTGAGATTCAAACCGCTTGCGTTCCTGCCGGGAATCGGAGCCGGGTCTCCTATGCCAAAGTCCCGTATGCTACCCACATAGCCGTGAGTGATTTCTCTGTCTTCATTAGCCTAGAAGGCATAATATTTAAACGTTTTGGATTTCATATAATTTCAGTTCTTCCTCGATAGCCAATTCTGTACTGAGACAAAGTAGATCAATCAAATATACTTATCTTTCCTTTTTCGAATTCTAACGAGGTTCTTGTAACTTGGACCACTTCTAAGACTTTTGTTAGTTGAAACATCGTCTTTGGTTTTAGTTAGTTTAATCGTATGTCATTATACTCAACGTTTAATAAAATATCCCAGGATTTCTTCAATTTCTTTGGGGTGACCCTTGCTCCCGCCCTGCACCACATCGAGTTGTGTATTAATGGAAACTACGGCTAAAAATAATAAACATTCCCTTTCCCCCAACTTCGATCCGACATTTTGTTCTCGAGTTATGTTTTTTTTTTTACGTCTTCCGACAGATTTTTGGCTGGTCATAGTACCGAAAGGAAGTATTTGTACACCCAGGTTGGTCTATACTTTTTGTCTTATCTTGGTGTCAGGAATCTGCTCCCAAACGTTGTCAGTGTTGTTTTGAAACACTGTATATTTCTATCCTGTTTCTGATTAGCTCCTGTCTGCTAAGCACCTTCCAGTTTTCCCAAAACAAACCAAAAGTGAACTACATCCACTTAATCGTCCCCCTCCCCTATGCTTTCTTGTTGTATGTACAGTACTTATTAAATATTTATATTGTAGTTGACAGTAATTGAAAATATTGATTAAAATATCTGGCTAAAATTGTAGTAGAGGAATTCTCTCTTTAGTGCAGAAATTCCCTCCTTGTATCTTACCGCCATTTTAGGCTCGAAGGGATTAGGCAGGTTGTGAATTCCCATCTCACCTAAAATAGCTGACATTCTTCTCTTGGAGACATCAGTGACTGATAAATCGTTAGGCGACATGGAATGGAATCTCTTTTTCTATGGAAGATATTTTTCCTTCTCTGATAACTTACTACAAGGATGCTGGTGACCAGAACGCCATCCAGTTTCCCACCACCCTAATTTCAAGACAGCGGAAGTACGAACAAATCCCCTGACGCAAATTTGTCAAAACAACTGTTACATGCATACCCACTTAGTGGCTTGATGAGTCAAATAGTAATACACTAAAACAAGTTTCAATGCTTATATTCATAATTTCTTTGCTTTTGTCTTTAAAATAATTTTATATTTAATTTGTTCATAGAATTACATTGTGATTTTTTCTTAAACATAATATTGTGTCATTTTCTTTTTCAACAGTACCTTTGTGGAAGCTTCCTATTCGGATAGTTCTGAAGATTCTCCTGGACCATCAGACTGTGTTGAGGCCACAAATATGTCAGAAGATACTACTGTGAAAGTTTCCTGTGAAACTATCACCAATGACGAAACGCGTGATGATGTAATTAGAGTTCCTCAAACACACAATAAAAAGTGAACGTATAAACAAAGATCAATAGTAAAGTATCTTAATAATAGCCGGCCGTGCACACCAGAACATGAAGAACAGATTGCGAAAAGGATTGCAAACATGATAGTAACAGATCTACTCCCAGGAAAGGGTTTCGGGAGTTAATGTCCTTTCTTAAACAGATTATAGCGTACCGTCTAGGCGGACACTATGGAGACGCTTGCAGCTTTTTTTATTCTGAACTGAAAGAGCAAGTACAACAGAGGCTACAGAAAGCAGAAGTAGTTGCTTTAACGACAGATATATGGACGTCTCGAGCAACAGATTCTTATATTACAGTGACATGTCATGCTCTGTATAAGAACTTCTGTACAGAAGATTTAGTTCTCAAGACAATTGAACTAGAAGAACGATATAGAACTGAAAATGTAGCTAATGCTATTAAACTGCGTATGGAGGAATGGTGCATCAAAGACAAAGTAGTTGCATTAGTTCACGACAATGCATCGAATATGATTAATGCTGGACGTTTGTTGCCGGTTTACAATGTATCATGTTTGGCACATACATTGCAGCGATCCATACTTACCAGTTTAGAGAAAAGCGAGGTAACAAATATAATTTCAATCTGTAGCAAAGTGGTAGGGCACTTCAAACATAGCACCAGTGCTTCAGTCACGCTTGAATAGAAACAAGAAATTCTGAAGTTATCAAAGGATCGCCTTATTCAATATACAAAGACTCGCTGGAACAGTGTATAATCGATGATCGAACGGTTGCTGGAACAAAGAGAAGCAATAAATGCAGTGTTCTCTGATAGAAATGTCACTAAACCTATGGATGATAGGAATTTACAGTTAACTGAAGACAAGTGGCAAATCATGGAAGATATCGTTCGAGTACTGAAGCCACTACAAATGGCTACAACAGTTATATGTGATCAAAAGTGTTCCATTTCTTTTGCTTTACCATTAGGCTATGGTCTTATTTCTAACCACCTGTCGGAATGTTCCTCAGATTCTGAAATTGTTAAGAACTTGAAATCTTCAATATCGGTTGACTTAGGAAAGCGTCTTCAGCTCGATGCATTATGCGATTCTGAATCATCAGATTTTTTGTCAAATAGTGTTCTGAAATGTTACCTCTTAGCAACATTCTTCGACCCAAAGTACAAATCATTACCATTTCTGAATTTTAAAATGCAAACAAAGATCCATAGATTGGTTCATGATATGCTCGTAGAATCTGAAGGATCAGAAGATGATTTATCATAGCAATCGTCCGGTGGGTCATCAGCATTAGACTATTTGCTTGGAATATTTCCATCGTGTTCAAAAAGTCCTAATGTAACAGATGACCTTACTCTTTATAAATCAGATCAGTGTCTTTCGCAAAGTGGCAACAGCCTTGAATGGTGGAAACTTAACGAACATCGGCTTCAAAAATTAGCATGTCTTGCTAAAAAATTCATGGTGATTCCAGCAACTTCAGTCGAATCTAAACGAGTATTTTCGCTTGCTACTAATATCGTTACTGCCAGTAGATCTAGACTTCTCCCTGAAAATGCAAATATATTAATATTTTTGAACAAAAATCTAAAAACTCTCACTTGCAAACCGCAATAGGTTGGCACTAACATTTTAAATTAAAAAACGCTTAAAATACAATATGCAAACACGATTTCACAATCAAACTCAACTCGTAAAATTTCTGTTTAGGGAAAGTTTGATAGTTTTTCTTAAGCTATATCAATCATTACCATTTTGTTTCCTTTCGGCATATTTTCTTATGTTTCTTTTCTTGTTTTGAATTGATAGAATTCAGTAGTGTTTTTCTAATAAAATTCGTTGCGCTTAGGGTTTATTTTATGTAGGTTTAGTTACTGGCGATGAAATTAAGGTGATTATAACCAGAAAATAAAACAGATGTAGGTTTATTTGCAAACAAAAACTTTAAAATATTTTATTGTGCAAGTTCCGTCAACAATCCAGTTAAACCTCACCAAAAAATAAATAAAGAAATAAATAAAAAAAATAAAAAATACGGTGAGTTTCGCTAAATGTGAGGTAAACTTTTAAGGTTACACACATGTAATTTTAACCTCTCATTTAAAACAAATAAATACGTATTTCAGCGTTCTTTGATTTTAGCTATGTAGAAGGGATTAAAAAAAGTCAGAATGGTTCGCTAAGATATCCTCCATACGTGGTGTCGTGGAGCCATTTGCTAGTACCTTCATACTTCTTTATGCGTTTAAATTTGCTGCTCGTATTATCTCTTAACCTACATGCTCTTCAACAAGTAGAAAGAAAGTACGAAATAAATTACAAAACTATTTAGAAGCTTGAAAACCGGTTTTATTTGTCTGCAAATTATGGAGTTTTATGTTGAAAGATACAAAAGTTGTATTAGTTTGTTTTTAAATGTTTATATATACTGTTGGTGCACTTTAGAAGTTTATTAGGAAGATACATACGTAATAGATATGTACTTCAATTCAAACTTTCTACGTCTAGAATCAAAGCAAGATAAATAAACACGCGTTGACATTGACAAAATTTGTGAGCTCCAAATACATCAAATTTCTAGAACTCGAAATACATCAAGTTTCTTCATTACAAAGAAATGAATTTGGTATTTCATTTTATGAAATGTTTCTTTCTAAATATTAATGCTGTGCTATGTAATTAGTTATTTTATTTTCAAAAAATACTTCACACAGAAAAAAATACACTACAAGAAATTGATAATTATACACAAGTAGTGTCCAGCAACCAGATTTCTTAATAAATTTTACAGTCACTCACGAAGATACAATATGAAGCTCTGTAAGTCATTTTTAGACAGCTGAGCTTTTGTTATAAAAATGCACTGATAATGAAAACAAGAACTGCTTCTTTACATATACAAATGTTTTTGTTTGCATTGAAATTTATGATGACAAGCCTGGGAATGTCATTATTTGAAATAATGTATAAATTACATAAATTTGCCAAAATTCACCAAAAGAGAAAACTGAAATACATCTCACAGATTCATGGATATATCATACCTTTATTCTTCTTAACGACATTAGATCAAAAATAGCAAAAGCGTCTCTCCTCTGTTACAAGTTTCAATAACAATATAACATTACTAATATTACTCTTATTGTAATATTATTACAATATTAGGTTTGGTTCAATTCTCTGTTCCTTCTCGTCACTGGAAAAAAGCACACTACACACTAGACAGAAGACACAGTGAAAGTCACATCTTCTTCATTCGGTCTTCGGGAAGTATCAGTGTTGCAAACCAGAAAATTCAAAAGCAGCGAGTAGAGGGAAGAAAAGTAAAACAATTAAAAGTAAAAGGAAAATTAAAGAAAAGTATAGCTATTGAAGTATCTGCTTATTGCACCTTGGTGTTTTTTGACTTGTGTGTCTGAGATGAAAATATATTGATATAATTGTTTCCTAATCGCTAAAATATGACATTCATTAGGGTCGATTGCACCATTCTCTGATAAAGATAAATTACCGGAATGATCCAACCTTATCGCGGTAGTAGATCTCATCCAACACAAAATTATTTGCGACCAGTGCGACATGACACACATGACCTTGCGACCAGTGTTACCTTATGTGACGATTAAAAGATATCAGGATAGTGTAGAAGTGGCCTTATAATGTGCAAATGTTCGAATGGTGTGAAATTATCAAAAATAGTTTGTAACTGTCAAGCTAATTTATGTTTGAAATAACGGGCGAACCAAAAGTTTGGGCACGGTAGAGTAACTGTAGAAGAACACTTCTAATCAAAAATGCGCAAAAAAAAGTATTCAATATGTTTCAAGAAGCTATCCGATTATATCAAACGCAACACTCTACCGCCACGTTCTGGAAGGGAGTGGCGGGCATTGATTTTTCAAATGGAAACTCCAATATTTTATTGCAGATTCGGAGACTACATCGCAAATATTGTAAGGTATAATCAAAACTTTCTCGTCGATGTGTGATATCGCGCTGTAATCGGCGAAATTAGATACTCCCCTCTTCGTTCTTGAGCTTGATATTAGCTCCGACCATCTGTACACGGTGCAGTATTTTGGGAAATACGCGTCGGATCAACAAAGTTATTCAATGGTGCCAAACACGATAACGCATCCTACCGCTAAGTGGGGTTAGCTGAGATATTTGAAATGGAAGCTTTTATTTCTTATTGCAGAGTCGGATTCTGCGCACAAACCTGTATAAGATTTAGTCGAAACATCGTTGTCGCTGTGTGACGTGGCGCCTTAATGGCGAAATCAGGAGAACTTCCTATATGAATTTTAATTAACTTCAATGCCTTGGACATTCTGAAATAAGTATATATGCGACCAAAAAACAAAATAAAATGTGTGACTATTGGGTTCGTTAGGGTGTTTATCGTTCCTTTTCCGCAGTGGGACGCGAGAGAGTGGACCTACAGTTGAAAGTGGTATCAGAACTTCTATTAGGTTTAGGAACCGAGACGTTCCCCATGAACAATTGCCGACGAAGATCGTCCGACCGTCGTCGGTTATTGGGTGGCAGTAGCGAAAAGGGTGAGCTAGTGCTGGTTCAAAAGCGGCTGCCTATTTGTCGGCTTGGCAGCGGACACCGTAACGGCCCGCCGCTGTTCAGGAACGGCAGCTATGAGACAGACGGTTGTCTTCGGCCTAGCAGTGGCAGGACATCGTCCCCCGAAGCGACGGCATCATGAAGATTTTCGCCATCGTTTCGGCTGACTTGTACGAGTAGTCTCACGATACTGCTCGCGGTCTCGCATAGTTTTAGATAGTTGATATTATCGAATTCTTTCTTTTCTTCTTCTTGTTATTATTATTATTATGGCATGTTATATATATCTGCTAGTAGTAGTAGTAGTATCAGTAGTAATAGGAATTATAGCATTAGTTGTAGTAGTAATAGTACTTGAACTAGTAGCAGCTGTAGTAGTAGTAATAAATCTACCATTAGTAGTAATAGTTGTAGTGGTAGTAGTATTGTAGTAGTACTAATAGCAGTAGTAGTGGTAGTAGTAGTAGTCTGTTGTAGTATTTTTTCTTTTTCTTTTTAATCCTTACATCCTTTAATTTTTAAATGTCTATAATGTGTCATCAACAAATTGATCACATCGGACCCTAGACAAGATTTGATTATGCCGTTCCAATATAATTTCAAAACTAAAGGAGTTACTATTAAAGATCATTGTGTGAACAGAGTGCACATTTCAATACGTATGTATGGCACCACCTTAATTTCGAGGCATGGAGGCCTCTTAAGTACGTTGATCGACCTTTTGTTCGGGATAGACATGACGAAGGTTATAGGCGTAACCTGTAATTTCCGTATTATAGTGGAGTATTTGTACAAGAAGTGATACCTGTGTGTGTGTGTGTGTGTGTGTGTATGTGTGTGTGTATGTGTGTGTGTGTGTGTGTGTGTGTGTGTGTGTGTGTGTGTGTGTATTCGTTTCATTATTGTTTTCTCTTCTCACATGCAATGTATGGATGTGTGAATTATAACACATTTAGTGACACATGACATGGGATTGCAACATTGGGATGCATTGCTCGTTCGTTCATTCACACGCTAAAGCGACGTTCACTTGAACGATTCGTTTATAAGTGGCAGGTCCTTAACGGTGACGGAACTGTTAGTAACAATTGTCGGTCTAACAGCAAAATGTTTTTCTTTTTTATCCCAAACAGATAATTTACTTTCGCCGATTATAGCGCCATATTATGCATCGACGGAAAAGTGTTGATGAAACCTTACATAACTTGGGCCGCAGAATCCAAATCTGCAATCAAAAATTGGGGTTTCCATTTGAAATTGAAATTTCAAGGTTGACCCCACCCCAGCCGCAGAGGGTGGGTCTAGAAATTCAAGTTTGATTTCGCCAGATAGTTTTTTAATATTACTAAACACGTGTTTTTTTGTTTTTCGATTCAAAGTTAAGTTCTTGAGTTATTCCACCGTGTCTAGACTTTTGATTCACTCTGTATATATATATATATATATATATAAACTAACTGCGTTTTAAGTTGAAGTACTCTGAAAATATTGAATTCTTTTAGGCACTACCCGAATTGTCTCGTTCCTGTAGACCCTAGAGAGGAATGGGACAGAATGAAATGATATTCAGAAATAAAGCAAAGTGGCAAGAAATACAGTATAATATATTGCTATACTGAAAGTGATTAAACAACATTGTGTACTACGCTATCATCCTTCTAAATATTTCAGTTTGAGAATAATAGTTCTGCCAATAAAGGTAAGCAGGCATCTTACCACTTTCCTGTGTGACAATAATTTTGCTTTTTTTTATTAAATCCAAAAATAGGGTTAAAGCCGAAAATTAGTATTAAAAAGAAAAGAAAATACGCCAACAAAGCAATGCACACGTTATCGTAGTCGAGTTCGACTTTTCTGGGACAGTATACAGCGAATATGAAATTAATTGAACTACATGAGGACAAGAATAATCTCTATTATAAAGGTTACTGTTTAATGGATGTTATATGCATAAAGGTTAAGGCAAAACGAATACGAAGACTGCACACGTACTGTTACCTTACCCATGAGAGGATAAGTTAATTTCAGAACTATATTTTGAAGCTCAACCGAACTAGTATCTGCTGTTTACGAGAAACAAATTTAGAACATCCTTCTTTGTTACGCATCCTTTTCACTTCGCATCCACTGCTCTAAACATTTTAGACAATTCCTACATAATACACTACACACTTTTTGATGTAAAATTTAAGAAGTATATTATTACTGTTTTCAACATTCACATTAATGTTTTCCCATCCTATTTCGTTCATTGATAGATCTACATCACTAACAGAATTACTAAAGGATATATCAACACAGTGTTCTCGAGGGAAAATACTATCTTTGATTGAGGACTCTGAATTTGTATCAACCTTCCTATTACCTGTTGTAAATGCATTCTAATACCGACATCTCTTTCGCTTTAGCTTTGCAAAACCTTCTTGTTTGGTTTCATCTTTTCTGCAGTTGCTGTTAGTATTCTTGTTCGACCACTACTCTTTTTCCCACTGTTGGTTTTATTAAGAGGGGTAGGCAGCCTTCGGATAAGGACGGATATTCTGAGTGGTTACTAACGTAGAGGAAGATATTGCTCCAAAATATAACAAACGTAGTTTCTTGGATAGCTAATGTAAGCGAGCTTTCAGGCAGAAGCTCTGATGACCCATTGTCCATACCCTCAGATGTGCCAGCAATATTCCGTGCGGTAAGGTTGTCTATAATTTTCGTTGGTGAGACGGTGCGTTTCTGTTCAACGAGGGATTTGGACGGTCATTTACTGAAGATATCAGGTATTAGTCTTCTGTAAAAGGAACACTGTTGAAAGGGTATTTTACAGCCTTTTTTTTTTAATTCAGATACGATATTCTATTGTGTCGTAGCACAGGGGTATACCCGTCCTATAAACTCATCATTAGAACGAAGAGAAATAGTTTTTTTCTTGGATTATTAATCAGTCAGTCATTGTACACCCGATTGTAATGGGTCTTCAGAGGTCCACAAACCGAAACTTCCAACAGTTGCATTTTGTGACCTCAATTCGAAGAAAACGTTCATAACACGCCTTTTGGTAAGCATTCTCTACTTCAATGATATTTACGTGGTTTCGTGGTGTTAGAGGAGCAATATGATTGGATTTTCTTTCAAAAATTTGAAATTTTGTTAATGTGTTTTATACAAACACCAAATATATCAGCAATCATCCATCCAGTGATCCTTGCTAATGTCAAGCTATGAGGTGGTATTTTCTTCAGGAAGAAATCCTTGTACCCTACTCTCGAATATAGAAAAACTGGAGGAATGCTATTCCTAACTGCATTGAAGGTACATAGGACTGTCACTTGTTCAGCACCTTTCGCTCAAGTTACCTGTCCGACTTGTTTCTGTCCTCGTGAAAATATCACACGTGGCGTTGTGTGTACGGTACGAAATCCAGTTTGATCACAATTAAAAGAACACTTCAAAGTGAAGTTACATTTCTCATATGCTAACTTCAAATTGTTCAAAAAGTCTGCTTATTGAAGCTGGTACTTCTTGATAAACTTTTGATTCCAGAGATCGCAGTGATAACTAAAGCCATTAAGCCAGCCATATTCCGCACTTTTCTGCACAGTTTAAGATTCCGGCATATTCTTCTTCAAGGAATTTTCGTATGCGTGAGTCAAAGTTCGTCCGCGCCTTGTTCTAAGCACATAGTTCATCTTACTTGCACTAAGGAGAGTTTCCCACAAAAAGATTTTCTTGAAATATTACAGTATCTCTATTTCAGTCTTCCTTGTACTTTTTAATATGTCTAGCAAAGGCTGATTTCGATATGTTGTGTTCTCTTGCTACCTCTCGTATACTCTTCTTTTTCTCTATTACTATCTTTACGGCTTGCAGAATATCACTGTTTGCTGTTTGTATGTAGTCTAGGTTTATCTTCTTCCACTTGCGTGGCATTTTTCTGAAACAATTGTGAAAAATACTAAATAAATATAGCGTTAGCCAAGCGGAAACACAGGAATTATAATAAAGCTACCTAATGTTTTCACACTTGTGTGTAGAAAGGAGTGGGACAGTGTCCCAATCCTCCTTAATTCATCATGCCATAATGCTCCCTGTATACCCACTTTTACTACTGTCACTATAAAGCCACGAACTCTGGTATTAGAATCATTCAAAAATGTTCTAAATATACTTTCAATACCTAACTCTCTACTCATATATTAAATTCTCTACTACCTCTTCATATTCTCAAATATTTTTATAATATACATCTCACATAATAGTTATCAGCGGTGAAGAAAAATTTGTCTTTGCTTCTAAAACCTTGTGCACGTTCAGAACCTGATAGCAATGCTCTTTAAATGTTGCCACCAGATCTGCTAGCAATCACTAAGACTTAACACAAATCACCAGAGAGATATATCACTGTCCCACATCTCCAACTTTCCCAAACCTCACACTTTCCCCCTATATTTTTGTTGGCTCCCTGATACGGAATTTTATAAAAATTTCATTATCTGAAAGTGCCAACGGGGTACATATTTGAGCAAAATTTTACTTTCGGTTTCACAGCGACTTCAGTCTTGTGATAAAAGTATAAAACAAAGAACTCTACGTTGCTTCAAGACACAAATTACCTATGAAACACCATTTAGAAATAACATCGTAAGTGAAATTATAACGTAAAGGTATGACGCATGATTGTTTTAGCTAACCACCCGCTCGAGGGTTATGCTCTCCACGGGGGAAAGAGAAATCAAGGGTATAGCGAGAAAGGAGTTAGACATGGTCTAAGTGATTTTCGACATTTTATAATAACTTTATGTCATAAATAACGTAAGTAAATAGAACATTACGGTATTTACAATCGTAATCATAATGACGGTGGAGAAAGGAAATTGTACAATGAATTATAGACATCATGATGAAAGTATTTGGATTTACATTTCATCATATTGCGTTGATGAGTGAAATATCTATGAGATGAGGTGCATTTGGACGAGACAAACTATAAGATATTGTAAAATGACGGATATTGGTTATTCTTCTGCCTTGGGGGCTGCTTAAAGAATTAATCAAAGGAAATGGGAAACTCTGTTAGTGACAAAGGAATTATTGTGTAGAATATGATTGAATGATATTGTGCGGAGAGTGATAGAGAATAAACTTTCTGACGAGCGGAAGATCTTGATGATTCTGTGGTAAGGAATAATGATACATTGTAAAGAGGAGGAAGAGGTAGAATGACTGATGCTGTGAACGATATAAAAATTGATATGGGCGTTGATGGAATCGGAGAGGAGTGGATGATGAGGATTGAGCATTCCGGACGTATTTGAGGCAAGGTTTTTTTACATTTAACTAAATGTATGGAAAAGTCACGCGAGCATAGAGCTCTGGAGCAGAGCTCGGAAGTTTGATGTGGTATAGAATTCTGAGTTTGTGATCTTCGAGAAACTTAAGTTTTTGATAAAAAAGGGGGAGGCTGCCAAAACCTAACGGTATGGCCGTAACTAAGCACAGGTCGAAGGATGACTATATATGTGCTTAAGAGTAGTTTTGCAGAAATACTCCAGCTTGTGCGAGATAGTAGTTTCAATACATTTAGTCGATTATATGCCTTTTTGTTGATGTCCTGGACATAGTATTCCATCTGAGGTATCTATCTATGGTGAGTCTTAAGTATTAACGGTTTCGGAGATTCTAAGACGGTTGTCGTTAAGAGTGATGGAAGTAAGTGTGAATTACTGTGAAATCTGGAGCGTTTCTTAGGAGGCAGAAACTGTAGTTTGGGTTTTAGCAGCATTGGATTTCAGTCGCCGTTTATTGCACCAAAGAACAAAAGTGTGTATTGTTGGTTGTAAGGCGTTGTTTACTTAGTGAATAATACGGCAAATTGCAAGAAAAGTTGTATCATCAGCGTATGGAAATAACTGAATATTTTGTGGGGGAAGAGGCATGTCAACAACATAAAGTAGATATAAAGAGGGTGAAAGTAAAGAGCCTTAGATATGCCTGAGTGCATAAATATGGTTTGATATTACTGTTGATTAATGTATTCGTAAGTACGGTGGCCAAACAAGAAATTTTAAATAAAACGGATATATGCGATTAGAAGGCGAAAATGTAGCAGTTTTGAAAGCAAACCCTAACACTACATGTCAAAAAAATGCCTTCTCTAAATTAAAGAGTACAGACAGGATGGCTTGGTGGTATTATACTGCTTATGGATGCAGTTGAGGAGACGCAGAACCTGATCGTTGATGCTAATTTGTGGGCGGGAGCCTGCAAGATGGTGTGGTAAAGATGGTAATGAGAAAGATAAATATGAAGTCATTGGAGGATATTTTTTTCCTAGGATTTTGGTGAAGATTCTGTTGAGCTGTATCGGACGGTATTCTTGATTTTCAAAAACAAGAGAAATTTGGATGATTGCTAAGATTGAGCAGTATTGGTGGACTTTGTCTTACATGTCGATAGATGTTATTGATTTTAGGGTCATTATAACATTTATGATAGATGACAATAGTCATTTGCGTGGTAGAAATGAAGGTAGTGAGTGCTTTGTGAGTTAATATTTTGTTTTGAAGATGAATATGTGGTGAATTGAAGTTTAAATGGTCTACAGGATGATAATAAAAATGCTAAGTGAATGATAGAGGTGTGAAAATCTCCTATAATTAGGAAGCAAAGGTTTTAGCTTCTTCTTGGTCTCTGTGCAATTCCTGATCGTGATGTAAGAGAGGATAAAAGGTTTGGGTAAATTTACCAGCTAATGCGTTGAAACGCATCTAATATTGCGAAGGGTGTGATATGGCAGAAATTGTGTATCAAATTTTAATCCATTGTCGTAATTTATATACTTTAAGATAATTAAACACTGTTCGGTGGAGGGCCCTATGATGCTAAAGAGCTTCGTGGTTTCCAGTACAAACATATTCTGTATAGTTTTGACTAGACGAAATTATTGCGGAGGAATTTTAGGATGATGAAGTGATATATAAGCGGTTTGAGAGATGAACTGCTCAATTGCGAGTTGAATGATTGGTGGTAAAGATTAGAGTGAATTTACCCTTAGAATACCAAGCTTACAATGTTAGGTAAAGTGACTTATTTTGACCCATTCCTGCTTCTTGTAATATATATATATATATATATATATATATATATATATATATATATATATATATATATATATATATATCAAGTTTCATTCAGGGAGTTAAAATTTCTAACGTACAATGACAAGGGCAATGTACCTGATCGTTCTTTATATTACAGTACAAATTATACGCAGTATACACTGTCAGTGGCGGTTCGTGATTCTTTCAAACAATACTTGAATTATAGTACGGTAACATTAGAAATTTATACATAGAAATACGCTGTCTTTGTTAGGAATAAATTCTGTCACACATTGTATTTTGATTACACCTGACAGTTCTTGCAGAGCGGTTTGGTGGTGCAGTGCGCTTTGAAAGCAATCATGTGACAGGTTACATACTTTTGAGGAATAAATAATCACGTGGCTTGCGGAATGGTTCATGCAGGAATACCTAAAACATTAGCACACTACCTCTCTTTGATATTGTAGCATTTCTTTATAAAACATCATCTGGGCCAAATTGATCCAGTCTTGGTATTCGAAGGGTTAAATTCATTTTCAGTAAAAGGAGGATAGGTCGCTGACATTGTATGAGTTTAGTAAGTTTAGTAGCGATCTACATTCCAGAGGATCTAGAATGTAGATGAAAATACTGTGGGCGAGAGATCATGTGATCACTATGTCAGGAGTAGTGTTAGATCAGGAACGGATTGGTTTTGGTAATGGGTGAATGAAGCCTGTAGTGGAGGCAGCGATACAATTGTTAAAAGCAATTTCTGTCTGAGCGGCTATGGATGTTAATATTGGAAGAGATCAGGTAATGTCGGAAATTATTAGAAATATATTGGAATGGGAGGGGAATAGGACGATCTGGTAGAACATACATGAATGTCATTGTGACACATAAAGATATGTAATAAATAGTTACGATTAGATGTTCTGGAATATTAGATGGAGAGTCAATACTATACCATGTGTATACCAGTTAAAAAGTGACATTAGTGATAGTTTGTTGATATTTACTAAGGATATAGTTATGAAGAGACTGGAAGTGTGGGAAGAGGAATTTAATATGAAAGTGAAGAAAAGATTAATAAAAAAGGGAAGGCGGTTAGGGTGGAAGTCAAATCAGGAGGAGGACATTGACAAAATGTGGTAGTAATAGGTGATGTGACGTTGTCGGATGATGAGAAGAAAGTGTTAAGTTTAGGCTATAAGTTTAAGAAAGAACAAAGAACAAAGATTGGACGCAGAAGAGGTTATATACTCGGTAGAAGGAGAAACGCTAAGGTGATTGTGGAAAGGAACATAAAGAAGCCAAAGGGGCACCTTTCAAAACACGAGTACAGTGTGTTGAAGGATATAAAGAAGCGAAAAGACATATGTGTGCAACAAGCGGACTAAGGTGGTGCCATTGTGGTGATGGAAAAACAATGATACAAAGAAACATTGAATGATATCTGTGATGATACTTACGAGGTGATAGGTGAAAGATCTATGTGCGAGGAAATTAAAGAAAAGTTTTAGTATCACTAACAAAAGCTGGTTTTGAAAGAGGTCTTAATAAAGAAGGTAGGATACCGGTAATGAAAGGTTTTCCAAAAGTTCATAAGGAGGAGGTAAAACTGAGACCAGTATTATATTGCCTAGGAAATATAGTTGAACCATTGGAGGAGGAGTTAAAGAAGGTTGTGGAAATGTTAAGGAGGCAACAATACAGTAGCAGTGTGCAAAACTCGGTTGAGTTAACAAGAAGGTTGGAGGAAGTAGGACAGAGCAAAGCTAAAAATATCATTTTCAGTGTCGATGTGAAGGCTATGTTTTCAAGTCTAAGAAGAAACAACATTGTCAAAGTCATCACTAAATTGATGAAGGATAGGAAGATGAATGGTTGGAGTGGAGAGGGACTGAAGGAGGCCCTGAAGACTATACGGAATAACAGTTATTGTGTTATAGGTGATAATTTATTGAAAATCAAGGAAGGACTAAGCATAGGTTCCAGGTTGAGTCCAGTGCTAGCAGAAATTACTACGAACGACTGGGAGAAGAAAGTAAGGATGGAAGGAAGTGACAGATTAGTGTTTTTTGCTAGATATGTTGACGATTGCTTGGGGATTCGGAAAGGAACTGTAAGGCAATTGGAAAAGTTTGTAAAGAAATTGAGGATATAGAGAAAGGCATACAACTGGAGCTAGAGGTAGAAAAGGAAGAGGCTATAGTTTTCCTGGATATGAGAATAAGGAGGGAACAAGGAGTGATATACACAGAATGGTATCAAAAAAGTTGCGCGTCGGGAAACTATTGCCTCGCCCGAAGTGATGTAGATTACTCCACCAAGAGGAATTTCATCATTAACATGGAGAATAGAATTAAGCAAATAACCAGTGAAAGAGACAAGGCGGAACAGAGTATACAATCATTCCATAAGCAGGTGGAGAATAATGGATACGATAGAAGGAGGCTAAAATACAGAAGGAGATGGGAGAAGATGAACGAAGAAAAAGAAATAAGCCGAGAAGGAGAGCAAAGTGAAGGAGGAATAGAAGAAAGAAGAAAAATGTGGTGGGGGATAGAAAGTTTGGGAGAAGAAACAGAAATCATTAAAAGAATGCTTAAGAAGATGGGAGCATCTCAACTTACAGAAAAGGGAGCAAGAGGCTTCTGGATGTAATAAGGGAAAAAAGAAGGAAGAAGATAGAAGAAGAACAAGGGGTAATGATGGAGAAAAAAGGACTGATTTATAAAATTCAGTGCGGCGAGTGTGATATGTGTTATATTGGGGAAACTGGAAAGAGACTAAGAGAGCGTATAAGACAACATAAGGATGACGTTAGGCTAGAAAGGAACAAAAATGCGGTCTACAAACACGTAAGGGCACGGGACATTCAGTTAATTGGAATGAAGTAAAAATTTTAGGCCAGGAAGAAAGAAGCATAGTTAAGAAATGGAAGCAGACACGGTTTATAGAAATGGAGGGTAATAAAGCTATGAACTGGAACTCAAGACTGATCATCTACCAACAGTGGAATAGGCTGTTGAAAAAGCTTAAAGTATAAGATATGAATACACATATCTATTATATTGTGGTATATATATTGATTGTCTCACACGTGTTTATGTATTTATTAGTCTATAATCGTTATCTCTATATACGTGTGTATATATGTATATATGTTATAGTATATGTATTTATATATAGATATATATGTGGTTGTATAGTATATGAGTATATACTAGGGATAGGCAAAACCGGTTTTTATAAAAACCGGAAACCGGTTTCTAAAAAAACCGAAATCCGAAAAACCGAAATTTCGATTTTCTCCAAAAACCGGATGGATTTTTCGCCGAAACCGGTTTCGGTTTTCTCCAAAACCGGTTCGTTTTCCGCCGAAACCGGTTTCAGTTTTCTTCAAAACCGGTACGGTTTTTACCGGGACCGGTTCGGTTTTTCACCAAAATCGGTTCGGTTTTTCGCCGGAACCGGTTTCGGTTTTTCGGAAGACGGTTTCGGTTTTTTCAGGAATCTGTTACGTTTTTTCCAAAAACCGGTTCGGTTTTTCTCCAAACCCGGTTTCTGTTTTCTCCTAAAACGGTTCGGATTTCTAAAAAAAGTTCGGATTTAGGCGAAACTGGTTTCAAGTTTCTTCAAGCCAGTTTCGTTTCTCACCAGAGTGAAGTTTCGTTTTTCTCCGTAAACCGGATCCGTTTACAACAGATGCAGTTTTTTTAAATATATTGGTTTTTAAGCTTTTTCTGTGTTCTTCAAGTTATGTTAAAAAGCTATGCCTCAAAAAGGCATGAAGTTTGAAATCAGTGTTACTACGAGTAGAATCCAACCCGCGGCTACAGATAGAACTTATGTATGCTTGCTTTAGCCTTCTGTTCACTGATCAGGAATATTAATTGCACTACCTAAAATAAATATACAATTAATATTATATATAAATATATATAATATTAATATATTAATATATGTATAATATATATTAATTTATATATTAATATATATAAATTTAATTTATTATACAGTACATACTACATGGATATGTTACTTCAAGTTATCGGGTAAAGAGAAAGATAAAATGCAGTATATGTTGGTTTGGGCTGGCTTCCCCAAGTAAATCATTTTTTAAAAAAATGTAAGAATGCTTTGCACTTTGAAATAAATCAAAGTGTAATACAGTATGCATTAATGAACGCACCCTTTTATTAACCTCAAATAAGAGTTGAAATGACGGAGGCAAGTACAGTTAGAAGGAATTTTGAAAGATATATTGCCTTTCACCAACTTCTACAGGGTTTTCAAACCAACACCGACAACGTTTGGGAGATGACCCCTGACACCAAGATGAGACGAATAGTAGACAAACCTGGGTGCCTAAATGCTTCCTTTCGGAGTTATAGGCTGCCGAAAACATGAAAAAATGAACTTTAAAGGTCCATAGCTCCTGAACTATGGGACCTCCTGTAGTCGGGTCAAGACTTCACTTAGGAACTTATATGTGGCCTATTCAAATATACATGTTTCAGAATCCTGGGGCATTTCCGCAAAAATTTTTATAGAGGTAATTGGTGAGTACTTGAACTTATATGCCTGTAGCCAAACTCCCTCTATAAAAATTATTGGTTGAGTACCTTAGGATTCTGAAACATGCATTTTTGCATACGGCACATATTAGTGCCTAAGTAAAGTCTTGACCCGACAACGGTACGTCCCATAGTTTATGACCTATGGACCTTTAAATTTCATTTTTTCATGTTTTCGGTAGCCTATAACTCCGAAAGGAAGCATTTGTGCGCCCAGGTTGATCTATACTTTTGATCTCATCTTGGTGTCAGGAATCACCTCCCAAACGCTATCGATGTTGTTTTCAAACACCCTATATATTTAGAAGAAACACCAAAAAAGTATTTCACCGAAGATGACATTTTCGTAGTAGCTAGTAGGCAGGAAACTTAATTATATTCGCTTTGCAGATGCTATGGCAAATAAAGTAGTGATGCTACCAAGACCAAGACTTTTATATAGCGAGACGAGACAGAGACCGAGATAGACCTCTATAAATCGAGACGAGACTTAGGTCAGTGTCGAAAAATCGGTCTTGTCTCGAATATTGATAGTTATTAAAATTGCTTTTACTCAAAATTTGTTTCGTTGCTGCTAGATAATATGGGAACAGTTGACTCATGTACAGTAGCGTATTTAGGAGTGGTTATCGGACTCAATCCCCTGCAGAAATAAATGTGTGATAATTTCTTCGCATTACACTTACAACACAAATATTTTTACCCGTTTCTCAAGCCTCTCTCGAAACAAAATCCACTGTTGATGTAAATAGCCTTTTCTCTCTCTCTCTCTCTGTATATATATATATATATATTTATATGTATATATATATATATATATATATATATATATATATATATATATATATATATATACACCTCAATACCGTGACCACTGCCTTTACTTGTTTCCGCACATTCTTTCCTAATGCAAGCGTTGCTTGCATTGTTTGCCATCAACATTTCTACTGGAATGAGATGTTTCTTTTTGGCAAGTACGTCGCTTTTTCTTGGAAATTTGTTGCCAAAGACTGATACATGGTTGAGTGCTGGGAGAGGGATGAATTATTGCCTTTCGCTGTTGTTCTATCAACACTACGAGGAGATTTCACTTACAGAGCTTATGAATAAATAGAGGGAGAGGAGGGAAGGTCACCTATGAGATGATCACTAATACTAGAGTTTTGGGACTGTGTTTGTTGTTCGTCTGGCAAGTCGGCAGCTGTACATTCAGAAAAGTTCGCTTTCTCCTAAGGAGACCCCTATTTCTTGAATTCTGCCCCAGGCGTCACATTTGCGCTTGTTCGCTGCACACCACCATCTGGAAGGCAGAGTTGAAGAGGGGAAGGGTTTGTTTCGTTATTTCCCAGTTCTTCCAAAGTGATCTTTTATCATTAACATATAGATATTTGAAATTAAGTTAGCAAGTTTTCCATCCTTATGTTCTTCTTGCATGTAGTGGCGGGTCGCGGACATAACCTCACCGAACATAAGTTCACCTATATTAATGCAAAAGCGGACAAAAGTTAACCGGACATAAGCTCACTGTAAATATTCTGGTACATCATCTCTATATTGATTTTAGAAAGGCTTACGACCCGGTTAGAAGAGAAGCATTGTACGACATTCTTACATAATTTGAAATACCGAAGAAGCTAATTAGATTAATTAAGATATGTTTAAATGAATAACAAACTAAAATCCGGGTAGGAAAATTTATATCCACGAGCTTTAACGTCGAGAATGGCCTGAAACAAGGAGATGCGTTGTCGCCATTATTATTCAAATTTGCAAGATAGCAACCAGGGCCTAGAGTTAAATGGGATTCACCAGGTTATGGCGTGTGATGATGTAAATTTAATAGGGGATGATAGGAAAACAGTAGAAGGAAATGCAGAGGTCTTATTAAACGCTTACAGGGTGATAGGTTTAGAAGTAAATGCAGAGAAAACTAAATACATGGAAGTTCGTCAGGATCGTAATACGGCAACTCATGGATGCGTAAAAATATGGAATAATACTTTTGATAAAGTGAATACTTTCAAATATTTGGGATCAATATTAACAGACGAAAACCATATTCACGAATAATTTAATGTCAATTAAAAGCAGGGAATTCGTGTTATTATTCACATCAATATCTCTTGTCGTCGCGAATTCTGTATATATTAATTTGGGTAATGGGCAAATAGAGGCGCGAAAATTGAATTTGGAATAAATATTATCGTCTACGGGAAAAATACGCAAATATGCAAAAATTAAAAAAAAACATGATGTTTGAGTTTTTATTATATTTTTCAATAGTATTTAGTAAGACCTTTAGAAGGAACCTATACTCGCCTTGTGGAAATATACCATTAGCGAACTACAGGTAATCAAATTTGGACCAAGTTGATATTTTAAATATAAAAGCCTAATAAGAGGCTGCTTATCACATAAGACAGATGATCGAGTGGTAAACGCAGTTGTACTGCATGCCAAAGGTTTTGGGATCGAACTCTATTCCCCCTTACGAATTGCTTGTAAAGATAAATAAACCCAATCTTTTAGAGGTTCTAGTAAAAGCTGAAAACTTGACTAGACAATCACGACAGTTTGTCAAACTGAACGAAACGCAGTCTTGAGAATTTCCACTGTTAAGTCCAAACGATGTGAAGCGCTTAGATGGGAATTGCAAGCTACTACTAGAAAAGTACTACTACGTTGAACATCGGTTCAATGGAAAATACGAATTTTTCATTGCTCAAGAAACCAACGATGCTAATTATGGTGATTATAACCAGAAAATAAAACAGATGTAGGTTTATTTGCAAACAAAAACTTAAAATATTGTATTGTGCTAGTTCCGTCAACGATCCAGGTAAACATCACCAATAAATAAATAAATAAATAAAATAAAAAAATACGGTGAGTTTCGCTAAATGTGAGGTAAACTTTTAAGGTTACACACATGTAATTTGAACCTCTCATTTAAAACAAACGAATACGTATTTCAGCGTTCTTTGATTTTAGTTACGTAGAAGGGATTAAAAAAAGTCAGAATGGTTCGCTAAGATATCCTCCATACGTGGTGTCGTGGAGGCATTTGCTAGTACATTCATACTTCTTTATGCGTTTAAATTTGCTGCTCGTATTATCTCTTAACCTACATGCTCTTAAGCAAGTAGAAAGAAAGTACGAAATAAATTACAAAACTATTTAGAAGCTTCAAAACCGGTTTTATTTGTCTGCAAATTGTGGAGTTTTATGTTGAAAGATACAAAAGTTGTATTAGTTTGTTTTTAAATGTTTATATATACTGTTGGTACACTTTATAAGTTTATTAAGAAGATACATACGTAATAAATATATACTTCAATTCAAAATTTCTACATCTAGAATCAAAGCAAGATAAAAGAACACGCGTTGACATTCACAAAATTTATGAACTCCAAATACATCAAGTTTCTAGAACTCAAAATACATGAAGTTTCTTCATTACAAAGAAATGAAGCTGTTATTTCATTTTATGAAAAAGTTTCTTCCTAAATATTAATGCTGTGCTATGTAATTAGTTATTTTATTTTCAAAAATACTTCACACGGAAAAAATACTCTACAAGAAATTGATAATTATACACAAGTAGTGTACAGCAACCAGATTTCTTAATAAATTTTACAGTCATTCACGAAGATACAATATGAAGCTCTGAAAGTCATTTTTAGACAACTGAGCTTTTGTCCTAAAAATGCACTGATAATGAAAACAAAAACTGCTTCTTTACATATACAAATGTTTTTGTTTGCATGCAAATTTATGATCACAAGCCTGGGAATGTCATTATTTGAAATAATGTATAAATTACATAAACTTACAAAAATTCACCAAAAGAGAAAACTGAAATACATCTCAGAGATTCATGGATATATCATACCTTTATTCTTCTTAACGACATTAGATCAAAAATAGCAAAAGCGCCTTACTAATAGTACTCTTATCTTACTTCACTATCCACTAACGTACCGTATATGCGGCGAAATAATAAAGCCCTTTGCAAACATTTCACATGCATCACATACATCAATAGAACCAAGGACTACACTTCTGTTTACTTACGCAGCGAAAAAAAAAGGTGCTGCAGTTCTCACCCTGAGCTTAAACCAAAGTTTGAGATATAAGCTCCCTAAACTTATATTAATATCTGCAGGTGAAGCATTTGCCATCCGCCAATACTAGTCAAACAAAAACAAATACAAACTGCATGTATATGCATTGATTCATTGAGATTGAAAGCGTTAGAAAAGTTAATTGAAATAAGAAAACGTTATGGATGGATATTATTATTTATTATGGGTTTAATTTGTACTTTATGAAAATTACCGTATTCATTATGTATTTTATACATACTTTGTCCCATGTGAATTTAAAATTCAATGCAGAAATCGACGAAATTTCTCGATTTTTTTTTTTTTTTTTTTTCTTTTTTTTCTTTTTTTTTTTTTTTTTTTCCATATTTTGCGAAAGTTATAAGTTAACGGACAGTTGTAGTATTTTTTTAATGAGGCAAGTTCAAAAATGTTCAGTAACATTCAATTGGAAAATAATAGAATGTTATCAAAAACTAAAGAAAGATATCAAATAATTATATTCATTCACCTAAAATTGAATACTTTACTTACGCCAGTAACGAAACCTACATAAAATAAACCCTAAGGACAACGACTTTCATTAGATAAACACTAGTGAATTCTATCAATTCAAAACAAGAAAAGAAACGTAAGAAAATATACCAAAAGAAAACTTAAAATGGTATTGATTGATATAGCTTAAGAAAAGCTATAAAACTTTCACTAAACATAAATTTTACGAGTTGAGTTTGATTGTGAAATCGTGTTTGCATATTGCATTTTAAGCGTTCGAAGCGTTTTTTAATTTAAAATTTAATTCACCAGTGCAATATGCGATATTTATTCAAGATCGCATAGATATTTGTTCAAAAATATTAATATATCTGCATTTTCAGGGAGAAGTCTAGATCTACTGGCAGTAACGATATTACCAGCAAGTGAAAATACTCGTTCAGATTCGTCTGAAGTTGCTGAAATCACCATGATTTTTTTTTAGCAAGACATGCTAATTTTTGAAGCCGATGTTCGTTAAGTTTCCACCATTCAAGGCTGTTGCCACTATGCGAAATACACTGATCTGATTTATAAAGAGTAAGGTCATCTGTTATATTAGGACTTTTTGAACACGATGGAAATATTCCAAGCAAATAGTCTAATGCTGATGGCCCACCGGACGATTGCTGTGATAAATCATCTTCTGATCCTTCAGATTCTACGAGCATATCATGAACCAATCTAAGGATCTTTGTTTGTATTTTAAAATTCAGAAATGGTAATGATTTGTTCTTTGGGTCCAAGAATGTTGCTAAGAGGTAATATTTCAGAACACTATTTGACAAAAGATCTGATGATTCAGAATCGCATAATGCATCGAGCTGAAGACGCTTTCCTAAGTCAACCGATATTGAAGATTTCAAGTTCTTAACAATTTCAGAATCTGAGGAACATTCCGACAGGTGGTTAGAAATAAGACCATAGCCTAATGGTAAAGCAAAAGAAATGGAACAGTTTTGATCACATATAACTGTTGTAGCCATTTGTAGTGGCTTCAGTACTCGAACGATATCTTCCATGATTTGCCACTTGTCTTCAGTTAACTGTAAATTCCTATCATCCATAGGTTTAGTGACATTTCTATCAGAGAACACTGCATTTATTGCTTCTCTTTGTTCCAGCAACCGTTCGATCATCGAATATACACTGTTCCAACGAGTCTTTGTATATTGAATAAAGCGATGCTTTGGTAACTTCAGAATTTCTTGTTTCTTTTCAAGCGCGACTGAAGCAGTGGTGCTACGCTTGAAGTGCTCTACCACTTTGCTACAGATTGAAATTATATTTGTTACCTCGCTTTTCTCTAAACTGGTAAGTATGGATCGCTGCAATGTATGTGCCAAACATGATACATTGTAAACCGGCAACAAACGTCCAGCATTAATCATATTCGATGCATTGTCGTGAACTAATGCAACTACTTTGTCTTTGATGTACCATTCCTCCATACACAGTTTAATAGCATTAGCTACATTTTCAGCTGTATGTCGTTCTTCTAGTTCAATTGTCTTGAGAACTAAATCTTCTGTACAGAAGTTCTTATACAGAGCATGACATGTCACTGTAATATAAGAATCTGTTGCTCGGGACGTCCATTAAAGCAACTACTTCTGCTTCTTGTAGCCTCTGTTGTACTTGCTCTTTCAGTTCAGAATAAAGAAGCTGCAAGCGTCTCCATAGTGTCCGCCTAGACGGTACGCTATAATTTGGTTCAAGAAAGGACATTAACTCCCGAAACCCTTTTCCTTCAATAAATGAAATTGCGAGTAGATTTGTTACTATCATGTTTGCAATCCTTTTCGCAATCTGTTCTTCATGTTCTGGTGTGCACGGCCGGCTATTTTTAAGATACTTTACTATTGATCTTTGTTCATACGTTCACTTTTTATTGTGTGTTTGAGGAACTCTAATTACATCATCACGCGTTTCGTCATTGGTGACAGTTTCACAGGAAACTTTCACAGTAGTATCTTCTGATATATTTGTGGCCTCAACACAGTCTGATGGTCCAGGAGAATCTTCAGAACTATCCGAATAGGAAGCTTCCACAAAGGTACTGTTGAAAAATAAAATGACACAATATTATGTTTAAGAAAAATCACAATGTACAGGGTGTCCGAGAAGTCCTTCCCTGATTACAGAAATTGATAACTCAGGCTAGAAATAAGATATAAATATGAAACTGGTGTTGAATTGTTTACGAGCTATAAAAGTTTTGGTCACATCAGTACACTTCCACATGAGCACCCTTGGTAGCACGTAGCACATCTAGGCGATATTCAATTTCCATCCACACATTAGCCAACATCACTGGAGGGATCGATACGACTGTGGTTATTCGTTGCTGCAGGGTTTCAAGATCTGGTTCACGTGTTCGGTAGACCTCATCCTTGACATAACCCCATAGAAAGAAGTCTAATGGGGTTATGTCAGGAGAGCGTGGAGGCCAAGCTGTTGGTCCATCACGACCAATCCATCGCCCAGGAAATGTCCTATCGAGATAGGCACGGACGTCCAAACCCCAATGACATGGTGCACCGTCTTGCTGAAAAACGACATCGGGGCGATACTGAAGCAGCTGAGGAACAGCATACAGCTGCAACATATCCAGGTACACTGCAGATGTGATGGTATCCTCAGCGAAGAAGAATGTCCCGATAATTCGATCGTGCAATAACGCGCACCAAACATTCACCTTTGGACTGCCTCTGGTGAACTCCCTGACCTCCCTGGGGGTTCTGAACCCCAAATGCGTACATTATGGAGATTCACTACTCCACTGACAAAGAATGTCGCTTCGTCGGAAAAGGCAATTCGTCTGAGATAACCATTATCGTCCTCAATACGTGATAGCATTTCGACCGCAAAGTCATATCGACGTGTACCGTCGTCGGGCGACAAGGCCTGAACGAGTTGCACTTTGTAAGCACGAAACAATAAACGTTTGTGTAAAATGTCATGGATAGAGCTTTTTGGCATCTGTAATTCACGTGAGGCTCTGCGCACCGATTTCTTAGGACGTCTCAGAAAAGACTGCCGCACAGGTTCTTGGTCGACCAGACCTCGGAAGGTCAGCAACCGACCCTGTGTTCTTGAACTTCTCATACCACGCTTTAATGCTCTTGACATCAGGTGGAGTCCTCCCAAATGTTGTCTGGAACTGTCTCTGCACCGTGGTTGGTGATCGTGCCTCATGGTACCACAGGACACACTGTGCATTCTCCTGGTTGGTTGGCATGGCTTCTTGGGCTTTTTACTTACGTACTACAAATCTAAAACAAAAAAATTGAGACTTGGTAAAACAGAACAAACCTAACACAGACAAAAACTTTTATAGTTTGTAAACAATTCAACACCAGTTTCATATTTCTATCCTATTTCTAGCCTGAGTTATCAATTTCTGTAATCAGGGAAGGACTTCTCGGACACCCTGTAATTCTAT
This sequence comes from Thermobia domestica, assembly GCF_964235325.1. Classification (NCBI taxonomy): domain Eukaryota; kingdom Metazoa; phylum Arthropoda; class Insecta; order Zygentoma; family Lepismatidae; genus Thermobia; species Thermobia domestica. The sequence continues at coordinate 151,270,527 of NC_137471.1, read as the reverse complement.
GAACAAATTAAAAATAAACTTGTTTTAAATACAAAAGCAAAGAAATTATGAATATAAGCATTGAAACTTGTTTTAGTGTATTACTATTTTACTCGTCAAGCCACTAAGTGGGTATGCATGGAACAGTTGTTCTGACAAATTTGCCTCAGGAGATTTGTTCGCACTTCCGCTGTCTTGAAATTAGGGTGGTGGGAAACTGGATGGCGTTCTGGTCACCAGTATCCTTGTAGTAAGTTATCAGAGAAGCAAAAATATCTTCCATAGAAAAAGAGATTCCATTCCATCTTGCCTAACGATTTACAAGTCACTGATATCTCCAAAAGAAGAATGTCAGCTATTTTAAGTGAGATGGTAATTCACATCTTGCCTAATCTTTTCTCGCCTAAAATGGCGGTAAGATACAAGGAGGGAATTTCTGCACTAAAGAGAGAATTCCTCTACTTGCATTTTAACCAGATATTTTAATCAATATTTTCAATTTCTGTCAACTAAAATATAAATATTTAATAAGTACTATACAACAAGAAAGGATAGGGGAGGGGGACGATGAAGTGGATGTAGTTCACTTTTCGTTGGTTTTGGGAAAACTGGAAGGTGCTTTGCAGTCTGGAGCTAATCAGAAACAGGATAGAAATATACAGTATTTCAAAACAACACTGACAACGTTTGGGAGCAGATTCCTGACACCAAGATAAGACAAAAGGTATAGACCAACCTGGGTGTACAAATACTTCCTTTCGGTACTATTACCAGCAAAAAATCTGTCGGAAGATGCAAAAAAAGCCATAACTCGAGAACAAAATGTCGGACCGAAGTTGGTGGAAAGGGAAAGTTTATTATTTTTAGCCGTAGTTTCCATTAATACGCAACTCGATGTGGTACAGGGCGGGGGAAAGGGTCACCCCAAAGAAATTGAAGAAATCCTGGGATATTTTATTAAACGTTGAGTTAATGACATACGATTAAACTAACTAAAACTAAAGACGATGTTTCAACTGACAAAAGTCTTAGAACGTGGTCCAAGTTACAAGAACCTCGTTAGAATTCGAAAAAGGAAAGATAAGTATATTTGATTGATCTACTTTGTCTCAGTACAGAATTAGCTATCGAGGAAGAACTGAAATTATATGAAATCCAAAACTTTTAAATATTATGTCTTCTAGACTAATGAAGACAGAGAAATCACTCACGGCTATGTGGGTAGCATACGGGACTTTGACATAGGAGACCCGGCTCCGATTCCCGGCAGGAACGCAAGCGGTTTGAATCTCACGTTAATTCGTAGCTCCATGGCTCATGTAACTTTGCTACCGAAGGAATGCTAAACTCAAATCCGATCTATTAATACAGACAGGTAATAGATGGAAGCTAATTAAGTTATTGGAAAATAATTCGTGAAATGAGAATGTAAGTGAAAACAGATAATCCCGAGAAGACTCACTGGTACGATGGTATTCACCACGAACTTTTATAACCTGGGATCTAACGAGGTCCATCTCGTACCAGAAGTAAGCGCTCTATCACTAAGCCATCGTGACCCTACTTTGGAGAAAGCACTATGATTCTGACCGAAGTATCGGTCTAGAAAATATTGTGTGCGATAAACCAATATAACTTACTAGAAGTACAAACAGTCAGAATGTGGAACTTCTTTCGTTCGGGTCGAATGATTTCGATAAGTACCTCGCATATGATAAATAATACAAAATAGCAGCAACGTGAGAACAGCAGCCAACAGTTCTGTTCACGAAAACCGAAATTGTTCCAATATTGAACGGAAACAGTGATGAGGATTAATTTCTTTCTATTCATTCTTTATTTGATCATATTAAACACACATATACAGTAATACCATCGAAACAAACTAAACACATGAATAGCTATTAACAACAGGCATATTATTAACCAACTGTTACAAAAAAAAAAGAAAAAAAAAAAACAAGAACAATTACTAAAGAAAGATCTATATATATTGTTCGTTCACTCTAGGCCAGGAACGTGAATCGCTAAACCGAATGTACCTACTTCTACACAGTCATAGAACAATTATTATTACTACATAAATTGCTGCTTTTGAGATGACTGAGATATTAACGTTATGACAAATCGAGTTAGTTATTATGTAATACAATCTTACATATAATGCACACTCAATCTCGTACAAGTGTTCTTGTTCGAAAGTGTGTGAAAACCTTGTACGCCTGGCAATATTGGAAGCATGCAGTTCGTATTGTAAACAATAAACAGAGATCGCGAAGACTGTTAGGTTCGCTGGACAGCGTTGTTTTCATGATAAGGCGACAGAAACACCTTGTACTGATTGTAAACAATGGCTGGGAATTTCGATGCGAGTATAGGTGGAAATACTCTCGCCACACTATTGCCTGTTGGTGAAGGTTTGCAATGTTGCAAACTGCCAAGTCTAGAATTTCATACTAATTGAACGAGCTTTGAGAAGGATTAGTATGGTGCAATAATTATAAATACTAACAACCATATATTTAAAGTATTAGCAAATAAAGCATGCTGCTGTAAGAAGAATATAATACACATTGAATTACGTGTTCAAAGTACAGTATAAAGCGAATTTTAACATGTAAATATTTTAAAGCAGTACGCATTTACCCTGTTTGGGTGCCCTTACCAGACACTGTCCAACACAAAAAAGGCATTAAAATAGGTAGATCGAGCGTGGGTATGAAACCAGTTCTGGCTGGTATTCCTTATTAAGGTTTTCCTCAGTCCCGCGAGGTGAATGCTTAGACGATAGCTTCTGTAAGACAGCGGCGGATTCAGGACGGACTTCTGGGGGAGGTTTAGTACTGCTACTTAGAGCGACTTTTAAGAGCTCCAAACTCTGGGATGGTTTTTTTATAAATATATTAAATAAGAAAGTTTTCTCTCCGGGGGTTCCCGATCGTCCCCTGGACCCGCCACTGCTGTAAGGCCCGAATTGGGCCAAACACTGCGGTCCCAGAATTGGCGGGAAATATATTACGCCAGAATGTTGCCAAAACTTCCACAAATATTATGGTGGTGGGTTCCGATATCCCTTTTTTATTTATATGTGTTTAAATTCATTATGAAGTAAATAAAGAAGTGTTTCTTTCATTCTCTTTCTTTCTTTCTTCTCATCTTTCTCCTCCTCGCTTTCTTTTCCTCACCTTCTTAAAACCTGAATACTATCCTCCTGTAAGATTGGTTCTCTCCACGACCCAAGGTTTAAAGAGATCAACCTGATATAGTTAACTATTAGCAGAATTGTACCAATATATTCACATTAGAGACAGCGCCGTAACTTAGATTTTTTCTGGGGGGCAAGCATGTATTTGGGCCTCCTAGAAAAAGTTTTTTTCTCATTCTAGGGCCCTCCTCTTTCTATCTTTCTCTTACTATTTATGTCCCCCCGGAGCCTGTGACCCTCCCACACGGCAAGGTCTGCGGGGCCGTAACTTGCGCCCCTGGGCCCCTTCCACACATGGCAACTTAATTCAGGGGACAATATTGAAAAATCTCAAAACCATACGAATAAATGTTATTTCTAGGACCCCTAATAGTACACATTTTTTACTGAAGTGGGCCCACGACTCACTTTTGTTTTATTTACCTTTTGTGCGCTGCTTTATGTAATGTAGTGAAACTGTTTGATGCTTCATTTATAATTTCATGTTCGTATCGTATATGGATTAAGAAAATTTTGCCGCAAAATGGGCCCCTTCGAACGGCGGGGAACCTCCCTGGGGGGCATTTGCCCTCCCCTGCCCACACAAGTTACGGGCCCTGATTAGAGAAGAAGTAAACTGTTTCGAAATTTACGGAACTTGCAAATACCAAACCCTACTAGTGCTAAAGTTGATGAGTTAGTGCCGCTGTTACCACTGCGATAAGGGGAAAGAAGGGGAAGGACTGCTAAGATTCGCTAGCCAGCTTTTGTGTCAAAACACAGCGCCAAGCTACAGTAAGCGATTAATATCACAGAACATGGATTATGTGCACAATTCACACAAAATGCGGGAATGTATAATTTCAGTTGGTGTAGCCAAAGGAGGTGTGAACATGGTCGAGAATCCCCTTCATCCTCAGAGACCAATTACCGTTAAGATTAAAAATACCTGTTATCATAAGATTCCAATGTTATAAAAACCTCATCTCCTCCCCCACTCAAAGGTATTGGTTATCCTAGTGATGTACAGTGTGTATCATACGTATACCACATAGATGCTGACCTATGTACATTTGCCTTTTTTCACTATGAGGTACACTTGCGAACAAAATGAAAACAATATATGTTGTTAGGGACCCTCTCAAGAGAAAGCTGGCAAAAAATTGTGGGTGTCCCAGTTAGTCTTCTACTAATTTTTTTGAAAATTTCAACCTCAAAATATTAAAAAAAAATATTTTCCGATTTTTCTCTTGTTGAGAACACCTAACATCTTTTTTTTTCATGCAAATGAGTTGAGCCGTTTAGGAGAGAAAAAAAATCAATTTTCCTTCCCCCGTCCTAACACCCCTCCAAAAGCGCTTGGGGGGCTAAAAACTTTTGGAAACCGAGTTTCTCATAAATGTTAATAGATACTGTAAATTTGGTGCGGATATGCTTGTGGAAGCTTTCACATCGTTATTCCGCTAAGCCCTTTTTTCCAAACTAACTGTAACGGTAACGCGTTACAAATTTCTAAGGAATATACATAGTTAGCTTTAGTTTCCTTTGCGTTACATTTCGGACGAGTAACTATAATATGTATGTTTTCCGAAAACAAATCTTTGTTTTCTTTCCTGTTGTAAATCTCTTAGAATGGAGCAATGGAGCATGAACTGTCAGTGACCAACAGTCACCGACATACAAAGAAACAGATAAGATCTTAGGGCCACTTCCTGGTTTCAGAAGTGGAGTATAACCTCAGGGAAATCACGTGTACTGATTGCAGGCCAAGCACCTGGAAGATTTTCTAGTAGATTTTTACAGTTCTAAATCAATACATTCAGTGAGTGAACTGCAAGTGCAATGATAGTCTAGCTTTCCTTAACGAAAATATTTGAAAAAATATTTTTTTTTAAAAGCTGAGAATGAGGACATAATTTACAAGTAAAATGTCTGAAGTGTACCGGCGGGAAATATTTATCAATAGGCAGGACTTCGTCTACATATTTGAAGAAACATCTGAAGTTTTTTAAATTATTATTATTATTTCTAGAGTATACCGAAACAGTACCCACACAAGCATTGCGGATAAAGCTATTGTCCAAATGTTAATAATTTCTTTACACGTTCTCTTACTAATACCATATTAATACTTTCTTCAATACTCCACACTTGCTTAGTGCTATTCTGATTATACTTATAGAGATTTGTTTATATTTATGGAGATAAAAAGAAAAAAGATTTCATTTTCTCAAGAGATTAAAAAAACGAAATGTATATTGAGTGTAGGTGAAGTAGGAAGTGTCGAAGTAAGTGAAGTAATATGTCGATTGGTTATCATGACAATAATATAGTGATTTTCTACTATATACTCTTTCAACTTGAATAAATAGGTTTTAAGTTAATCATCTAAACGTAAAAACTTTGACGTAAAAAATATTCTAAAATGTTTTATAGCATATGATTATCCTTATAAATTATTAATTAAGAATCGCGGTTAATATATACAGTGGCGTATTTACGATTTTGTTTCGGGGGGCTTTGCCTGAAAATGTGAAAATTCTGCAAGATATTACATATATTTTACAATAGTAAGTAAGATTTCGGGGGGTCTTAAGCCTGGAAACCCCCCTAAATACGCCATTGTATATTCTAGAGGTATATGATTTTGTTATATTATTTTTGGGTGATGGAAATTCATATTTATTCGAAGTCAAATTAAAAGACTGAATTGTAGTAGTAATGAAATGTTGTTGTGTTGTACAAACACGTGTATTTGTTTATTTGTTTACTTATGTCAATGGTTAGTAAATGTGTTGAATGTAATTAGTGAATGTTATGGCTAGACGCTAAGTCGTCATTTTATGTGTTTGTTGTGATTTGTAACATTGTGTACGAAATATGAAAAGTCATCAATGTGAAATGATGTATGTAACATTGACACACTTTGACTGTGGCATAACTCTGAGATTTGCTGAAAATTGTTGGTCTGGGAATTTGGTCACGATGTAATTCGGATTGAAACCAATGTTTCACCAATAGCTGAGATAAACAGAAAAATCAACGAAACGAATTCCAGTGTGTCTGGAAAGGAGAACAAAAACCTCTCGTCGGAGAGGATTGTGATCAGAAGGTGAGATATGATCAGAAGTGGAGGATCATAAGAGAGAACCACCTGAGAGCCATTGTAGCTAAGGAGTGAGCTGCAATCCATTCCAGATCGAATAGATCAAGGGAGATCTATTCTTCAACAACTACAACCATAGACTTGGAGTATGGTTGGCATCTAGTCGGTCACTACAGACTACCGGCTATCCAAGCAGAGAGATCCTACATCGTGAAGTATAATCATCCAGTCCAGACACTCATCATAATCAAATGTATGTGTATCTCAGCTATGTGCGGATTATTCGTGACAGAATTTCTAGATGTTAGCGATATGTGATCTAAATAGTTATACTCAGTCATATATGAACATAGACACCAACACTTTGATAATATTTGAAATAATACTTTTCTTAAATGAAGTTCAACTGTGTAATTTTTCCTCTGAATTCACTTCAACCTACTCATTTCAGACAATGAGTAGTAGCAATCTCCGATCGTTTTAAGTTCGTCGTCCCTATGCAATTTAGGCACAACGTGAGGAGGTTGTTATGGTGGAGGTGCGTTTGGTTCGATCCCTGGTGTGTGCATAAAGCTTGTAGTAATATTATTCACCATTGCTATAGTTAAGTAATTAGTATGATAAGTAATATTCAAGTTCATTTTACGTTCACCATTGGAATAATGCAAAGTTTTGGTTCGGATCTCGACAGGCTTAAAAGTGACTCAATTATTATTTAAGTTAAACAGGTTAACCCTCACCACCCTCTTACACTACGTTATTAAATATAAGTTGTTATAAGTTATTATGTATATTAATAACTGACAGAGAATACAGTGTTAACGAGGGCACACAAAGCAAGTAAAGGTATTCAGATAGAAGTCAATGATTTGTTTGGTGTGAGGACGCCTGAGAGACGAAGATATTTTAGTAGTCAGGAAAAAGCCGTGGAACCTGCGAGTCCAAAAATAGTGATAAGCAAAGAATCTGTATTTAATTTTCCGAGCAGTTCTGTGGTAAAATCATTTTCGGAAGATTTTCCTTCCATTTTGAACATAGATAAGAGCTTGATAAAAACTAAAAACGTAAAAATGGCGTCAAATGTAACGTTCTATGCAGATATAAATAAGTTACCTAAATTTGATTTAAAGAACGATGGCGATATTGTTTCTTTCTTCGATGAATTCGACGATGCATGTCAGATGGCAGGTATCTCCGAAAACAAGAGGAAAGAACTTATTCCGAATATTTTTAAAGGAGTTGGGAGACAGTGGATTAAGCTGTTCCTTAAACGTAAGAACGTGTCAGAAATTCAGTACAAAGAATTACAGGCCGAAATTGTGGAAGAGTTTACGAAGTCAAATGTAACACTTGATATTGAGGACCGAATAAGAGAGCGATTGCAACACGAGGACGAAGCAGTCATAAATTATGTGTATGATATGCTTGTCCTATGCGAAAGATTGGATACTAGTATGTCGGACAAGAAGGTCGGGATAATTGTGAGTGGTTTGCACCCGTACTACATGGAAAAAGTAGGGACGGTGGCCTACTCGAGGTTGGATAAATTTGTAGAAGACCTACAAAAAATTGAAAGAAACAAGTGTAAAATTGCAAAACGTGTTAAACGGGAAACAGGGAAAGTGATGATCAAGAATTTAGTTAAAAAGATTCGTGAGCAAGTTGAGATCGAGGAGCGTGAGTCCGAATTAGATCAAGTAATAGTAAGGAACAGTAAAGATGAGCATAAAGTGAAACAAGAACCGCATAGTTTGACACAGATTGCGGAATTAGAAAAGAAGATTGATAAACTCCAGATTGCGTTGTCAGCGAAAACGCAGGAGGATGAAAAACGGGAAAATCAGAGTAGAAAACAATCGAAAAATCAAAGCTTTAGGAATAATAAGCAATACAGAGGAAATGGTAGGGCCAATTACCGTGGTAATAATAATAGATATTGGACAAATAATAATAATGCAAGAGGTCAGAATAATTTTCGGAATAATAGAGGAAACAACGGATTTCAGAATAGACGAGGAAATCGAAGCGGGTACTGGCGTGGTAACCGTGGTCGAAGTCAATAGGGAAACTGGCAAAAAGATAGTCATTGTCAGCATTCTTGTTGCCATCAAAATCAGTACTCGAATGATCAAAATTCGCAAAGATTCGTGCAAGTTGTACCTGCACAGGTTAATGGTACAACGTATTACCAACCATTAGGGGCAAGTAATTAAAATAGATGGATCTGTAAATGAGCGAGGCACATTTACAAGTAATAGAAATTATAGGACACGTGACGTAATAGCCTCAGTATTATTAGAGAACAATATAGTATATTTACCATTGGAAATTGAGAATAAACAACTTAAAGCATTGCTGGATAGTGGATCACAAATATCCATTATCAATGAGAAATTAGTCCCGACGAATGCTAGAGTTATACCTAAACAGACGAAAATACGGGGAATAACACAGAATGTACTGGTGATTAATAAATTGGCAATAGTAAAATTTAAAAATTCTAATCAGACATTCCATCAGGAATTTAGAGTAATAAAAGATTTTCCTTATCAGATGTTGATAGGGAATGATTTTCTAAAGTCGCAAAATTGTCAGATAGATTATGGGAATGGTAAAATTTTAGTACAAAGTTTCGGAAGACCGACACGGAGAAGTGAAATTGATGAGGAACGGAGATCAGCTTCTGATAACATCGCTATTAATGTTAAATCTAGTTTAAGACCAAAATGTGTGTTGGATCATAAAGTAAGATTGTTACCGAGGACTAGAACGACTGTAGAAGCCAATCTAGTAAAATCTTGGGCTAGCAATGAATATCTGTTAGAACCTGATAGGCAATTAGAAAAGCAGTACAATGTGTTTATACCTAGAGCAATCTTATCTAAAGACAATCAAAAGTTAGAGTTAATTAACCCCTCCAACAAAAATATTATGTTGACAAGAAATTTGAAAATTGGCGATGCTGAAGAATGCGTAAGTGTGAGTGAGTTAAGACAGGAAGGTCAGACGGAGGATGAGATAGAAGAAGTGTTAGAGGCACGAAGAAATTATGATAAGGCTAGATTGAAATTTGGTGATAAGACATGACCCGAAATTAAGAAGAAATTAGAAGTGTTGTGTTTTGATTATGCGGACGTGTTCGCATGGAAAGAAAACGATCTAGGTCGGGTGAAAGGTGTGGAACATAAGATAGAATTAGAGACAGAAGTTCCTTTCAGGAGACAACAATATCCAATCAGGAGCAGATAAACATCTTACTTGAACAGAATATTATAGAGGAAAGTAACAGTTCTTATAATTACCCTATGCTGTTTGTTAAAAAACCCTCTGGTGCGATAAGAGCTGTACTCTAGTGCCGCCATCTTAACCACCATGTTAGGTTCCATTCAGTGGCGTTACCACCCATATATCAAATCTTAACATGTATGGGGAGTCACAAATTTTTCAGTGTCCTGGATATTAAAAGTGCTTACCATACGGTGTCTATATCGAAGGATTGTAGAAAATACACGGCGTTTAACATCCCTGGCGTCGGTGCTTATCACAATAGGTTTTGCCTATGGGATACATCCAATCGCCCGCAGTATACACTAAAATCATGGCTATGACACTAGCTAACGTTAGTCCGGAGGCGGTGTCATATTACATGGATGATGTGTTCATTTATGTAAATGAGCAAGAGAAAATGGTGTCAGTTTTGAAGTCCATCTCTCAAAGACTGCGGAAATATGGTTTGAAATTATCCGTCGAGAAATGCCATTTCATGGAAGAAAAAGTTTTGGCACTAGGTCATATAATGAGTGAAGCCGGATATGAGATTAGTCCGAAAGTAATCCAAGCTATAAAAGCATGTAAACCACCGAAAAGCACAAAAGATCTCAAGTTATTCCTAGGTTTAACGAATTATGTACGGAAATTCTGCAAGGATTATGCAGAAATCTCAGCAATTTTCCAGCCATTGCTGAGAAAGAATCACAAGTTCGTCTGGACTGAGGAACACCAGAAAAGCTTTGAGAGATTGAAGAATGCGTTGTTGGATGAACCGTTGCTTGCTCCGTTTCGAGAAAATTTGGAAAGCAGAGTGTATACGGATGCTTCGACCAAGTCCATAGGAGCAGTGTTAATGCAAAAACAAACGAATGAGGAATGGACTCCGATCGCGTACTATAGTAGGGTATTGCGACCTCAGGAAGCAAAAAGACAAATCGTGGAACTAGAAATCCTAGCCGTAGTAAGTGCGTTTAAAGCATTTAATTATTATCTTTATAATAAAGAGTTTGAACTGTTTACAGATTGTCGATGTATAAAGTATTTGCAAACAACACCGAAATTATTAAGTTATAGTTTGGAAATGGCTCAATATCAGTATACACCCGTTCATTGTCCTGGAGAGAAAAATCCCCGATGTGCTTTCTCGGAACACGAATATTCAACCAACAGTAGAAGATATAGATTTAGACGCTTTGCCGATTAATACCGAAGATCTTGAAGTGAACATTACATTTGATGATAATGTAGATGTAGCCGAACTTCAAAGAAGAGACTCATTCTTTGAACAAATTATGAATGCGATCGAACATCCGGAAGTAGCTGATGCTAAGGCAGAGAAGCAGGCACGTTGGTATGTTGTTAAAGAAGGAAAACTGTATAGGTCACAAAGAATGGCAAGTGGAAAGAAGTTTCTCTTGTGCATTCCTTTCGCGTTAAGAGAGCAAGTTTTCAAAAACTTGCATTGCTCAATTTACGGTGGAGGTCATTACTCCTACACCAAATGTTACAATAGAGCACTCAAGTCAATCTATTTCCCTAACATGAAGAAGTTTTTCCAGGAGAAGGTCAGCCAATGTGTAAGCTGCCAGATTCAAAAACGAAAGGCAGGTCGAACGCCATTACACCCGCAAACATACCCAAGTTATATGCCGTTCCAATACGTAACGATGGACGAGATCGGGCCATTTAAACGTTCGAAGAACCATCGAAACAAGTAGGTCATTGTGTTTGTTGACTGTGCGACGAGGTATGTGATTGCGAAAGCAGTTCCAGCAATAACATCTGAGATCATAGCGGAGGTAATTTTCGAGGAATCAATCACTAAGCATGGGATTCCCGAAGTTTTAGCTATGGATAGGCATAGCACCCACCGAAGCAAAGTGATGGAGGAACTGGCTGAACGTTTTGGAATGAAATTAAACCTCGCCAACACTAATGCACATTATAGTATAGGGACAACGGAACGCGCCATAGGATCCATACAACAGGTGATGAAACACTAGATAGACAGAGAGTTCACGAATTGGGATGAGATGCTACCTTGTATAGTATTCACTATGAACACTCAAGTTCATGATGGGACAAGACATTCGCCATATTATCTACTGACAGGACGTGAACCCAGAACGTTCCTAGAACAAGATCTGGACATTCCCTGTGAGTATATTGAGAACGATGTGCGAATTAAGGCTGTCAAGGAAGCAAGGAAAGTAGCATATCAAAATTTACAGAAACGTTTCAGGTCACAGAAGAAGCAGATTGAGAAGAAATTTTCTCAACCCAACTTCGACATTGGACAAAAAGTGTGGATAAGAGAAATGCCAAGAGCTGGCACTCCTGCATGTTTTGGAGGAAGGTTCAACACTCGTGGTATTATTTTGGAGCGGATGAATAATAATTCTTATAAAGTACAGTACGAGACAAAAAGGGTCAAGAAAAAGTGCATACGGTTGACATCCGACGTTTAGAACCGTTTTTGGACCAAACGATGGAGAGTCTGACAATGAAGGGTATGATTTGAATTCAGACAGCGACGTCTAAGAAAAAACACGTGAAAATGAACCGTAGGTTTTACTGACTCAAGTACAACAATAGTTAACGATTGTTGAGACGAAAAGGAAAATAAAATAAAATAAAGTTTTATAAGTTTAATTTTTTTAATAGGTGATCTGTAAGCAAACTGTTTCTGGCAGTGGACGGCGAGTTGGAGCGCCGTTTATCATTCAAAGTCCATCCGAAACCGAAGGAAATGTCGGTTTCAATCAGAAAACCCTCAACTGGTAAACACGTTTTATTTACAGAATTTAAAGTTGTTAGGAATATAGAGTATTTTTTAATTAGAGATTTCATAAGTATATTTGTATAGTAAATTGTCCAAGGTACGCATACAACATAAATAAAGTAAATTAAAACACGATAAAAAAATCAATAAATGAACATAAGTAATATCTAAATAAAAGATTTAAAATTTATTATAATAAATAAAATAAATTCAATATGTAGAAAAGAATAAGTAATTTTAGGTTTCAATTATTTACAGTAAACACCATGTTGAAGATTATAATTTTGGGATTGCTAATGATGAACATGTGCATAGCAGAAGATAATCATCAGCAGATTACGTTGCCGGAGATTGGGTTAGCGTTAATGCAGAACGCATATGCCGTGCACGCAACAAACATGGTGTACACAACTGTAAAATTACATTTAAATGTTCAAGAATCTGTGCCGGTACATGATAAGTGTACCAATGCATACAACATTCTTAATGAATATGCAATGAAAGAAAAAGAATTTAGGCGAAATATTGTGAATTTGTTACCTTGTCATTTTGTGTATGAAAATGGCAAGACTAACTGTAGTCATAATCATAGGAGAACTAGTAATAGCAACTAAACAAATAGTGCAAGTTCGGAATAAATACATTAAATTAATTGGTAACTGGACAGAGAAACAAGTTAATTTTTCTTTACTTACACAAGAGTTGAATGGATTACCGGAAAAGCTATTGAAATTAAAAGTCGATACAACAATCGCTGAGCTACATTTAAAAACGGATTATATTATGTATGTAATAGGTGTGATCATCATAGCTTTAATATCAACAACTACATTGCTTGTAATATTGTATTGTAGACTTTACAAGTCAATTCGGCAATATAAAATTCAAAATCAAGAATAATATTAATAATAATAATAAACTAATAATAATAAAGTAAAGTGTATGATGTAAAACCATGTTGTATGTGCCTTGGGTTGGAAAAAAAAGTTTTACATTTAGTGGTATGGAGAAGAAAACTATTTAAAAAAAGAAATTCAATGTCGGAATGAAAACCTGGAAAAGAATCACTTTATTAGTATATTAAACAATTGGTAAATGAGTATAAATACTTAACAAGCGAATGTGGTAGACATGAGTCGATAAGCCTAGGTAATAGATTCCTAGACTAACTAGGGTCAGACTATCCATTGGCGAAACGAAGAAGGTATTTGTACGGAAAATGTCGCGCGAAAATAGAACAACAAAACTCGGTATTTTGGTAATGCAAGAAAAGCAGGAAGAATAAAACTAGTAATAGGATATCATAGATAAAAAATAGATAACATGCAAATAGATAATGACTAAGCTCAATAAAATCAAAACATCAGTGAGATCAATAGCTGAAAGCTATGTGAACGTCGAAAACAAGAAATTAATGTCTATTAAAATAAGGATAGAAGCTTGATAAATAGATAAATACCCTAACAGCACAAAATCTTCCCTAGGATGTCCCATGGCCCTCCCGCCCGGGAAAACGGGACTATCCCGGGACGATCCTATAGGACTCCTGCGACATCCATGGGACTGACACGCGAATTCCAGATGTCCGCGTTTGTCCCGGGAAACGGGACGACCCGTGGGACTCCAGCGGGAGTCATGCAGGAAGAATCCCGTAGGAAACCAGAGGATATCCTCAGGCAGAACCACGTACGCGAATGGGATAATCCCGGGACGATCCCGTGGGACTCCTGAGACATCCGTGAAATCCTGATGAGAATCCTACGGGATTTCAAACGGAAGCTCATGTGTAACCGTGTAGCATTGCACCAGAAATGACGATGTGAATCTATTGACTGTTTTTAGGCTCTGGTTTCAGATTTGCAAACACAATGTACAGTGCAAATCAAACGGAATATGTGTTATTTCACGTGTAGCCTTTGAAAAGCCAGAGCCTAAAAATAACCAATAGCTTCACTCTGTAATTACCGATAGAGCTATCGTGCAATACCACAGGGTGGCCTGTACATGAACTTCCGCTTCAAAGTCCCAGTGAGTCCCGTCAGGTACATATTTATAGGCTATAGGCAGTGGCGTATTTACGATTTTGTTTCGGGAGGGGCTTTGCTATCTTTCGGGGGGGCTTTCCCTGGAAATGTGAAAATTCTGCAAGATATTTCATTTACTTTACTATACTAAGTAAGATTTCGGGGGGGAGGCTTAAGCCCGGAAGCCACCCCCCTAAATACGCCACTGGCTATAGGTAAACATTTCAAAAGCAAATGTTTGACTCGTTGACTTGCACTCTCTATTATCGCAGTAACGTTTCCAATGATATTAGCTATGGTTAGGTATATTTAAATTTCGTGAGAAAATATATCAATTGGTGCCTTTGGACAATCTCCTTGTTGGCGGGATAAACTGCAAAATGTAGCCAGTGGATGCTTGACGCCACATTGTATCATCATCAAATCCTTCAGACGTCTTCCTTGTGACAAAGTGATCTGTACGATTCAACATAGTCATATATGGGACTATGCGAAATAAGAGCGAAGATGTAGCTATTTACAATATATAAGTTATCTGCATATAGTATTTTTCCACATTACTTGTAATAATAACTAACTTAGTGTTGTTCAGCTGTAAATTTCTCCTCAAGGGATAGAAAGAAAATAAGAATGGAACATGATTCAACTAGGGAAAAAAAACTGCCTTTTCTGAAACATGAACCTAACTAATCATTAATAACCGAAGGTCACGTTTGGATCGTAGTTATCTAGCATCTGTGTAGCAAAGAAAGATATGCTTAATAAAACAAATGGGTTACACACGTACAATCTTTTATTCAAAAGCTATCATACATGAAGGGATTTTTTCACCCTTTCAAAATATACATCTAGGGTTTTATAATGTGAGCATTTGCATGTTCATCCCGGCTTCAGTCACATAGCACTTTATGTGTATTCATTTGCCTGTCAACATCGCGCTTTGTTCATCCCCTTTCCCTACAAAATGGAAAAGGAAAAAAATTCTGTTAAAAGACGAAGTGAGTGCAAATATTCATAAAAAATTAGCCACAGAAAAATCTAATAATTACGTTAAATACGTATGGATGTATGGAAAGTAGTAAGGAGATGACACTTGTTGGAATTACTCGCTTTATTATTATGATCCAGTCATAAGACAATGAGACCTGTTTTGCTTGAATTGAAAAATCTTTTCGCTAGAAATATGTAAGTACATGTGATGCTGCGAATCAGTCGCGCTTCTGACAAGAAGTGAATATAATACTAAGTATTAATTATAAACCAACAACGAACTTTAAAAAGCAGAGAAAGCACACCAAGTTTGGATTTAGTTCGCATAGCGATGAATATATAAAGTTAGCCTTTAAATCAGTAATCAAGCCAAAAGGCAAAGACAAGCAACATAGCTAACTGTCCAGGCCAATCGAGGCACACACACATTCCAGTTCGAGCTTTGGATAATGATGTTTGTCTCTTTTATTCATTGTTGAACATTACTATCCCTTGACGTAAGTAAAAAATTGTTTCAATGAAAGAAAAAAAACTCTATCCATTGAATTCATTTACTTTCTTTTGTATCAGATGTCATGTAAAAAGTGGAAAACGGAACATATGAAGCCAAATTACTAGCATTACTTTGTTACAAACCTTGAGATAGAAGTTAGAAAGAAGCAACTAAGTAATAAACAAAATACAATATTGATACAAGTATTTGCAATGGGATGACCAAAAATTACCCGAACCGTACAAAAAAGAACAAGATTTCCGCTGGACACACACACACATACACACACACACACACACACACACAATGAAGATAATGTGAATCAACTGTGGTGTAGAACAGGATGTCTACTGGTACTTGAAATACTGATATTTGATTTTCTTACTGGAAATATTGGAATGTACTGGAAATTATTGTCTAATACTGGAGAAATATAAAGATTTCCTTTGAGACCCTTCAAGATGGCAGTCCCATTATCTGGGTGTAGGTGATGATAAAATTAATTGGTCAAACATTGAAAGAACTTGGTAATTCGAGAAAGAAAATCAATAGTGTTTCCTTTTTTTTTTAACCCACTAGTTTCTATGCATTCTTTCCATCAGAATATTAAAGAACTAGCTTTATCAACACATTTTACAGCTTCTTGAATATCATAGTATGCCTTTTTTTCTATCCAGGGTGGTGTTTTGAAAATTTGTAAGTCAAGAAGTCAACTCCAGTAAACACCCTGTAGAATCCCGAAGGACGATCGCCCCCAAGCAGTCTTTTGGCATGTTTATAGTTTATGTGAAAGTATATCGTGTAGGATTTCTTGGGACATGGCAAAATAACATTAAAAAAGAAGACTGCCTGACCTGTATGAAGATAAAAATACAGAACTATAATAATTAGAATAGCCATCTACACTATTTAAAAGTCATAAAACGTATTTAGTAGACACATCCCACTTCGTAAATGGGTTTCCATGCCTATCGCGGGTGCGTTACACATGCAAAGAGAGTGTATTATTAATTTTACAACGACGTAGGGTCGCACAATGGTGTCTTTGGTGCGACATCAACAATACATTACATTATAATACAGAATAATTTTATGTATTATAATTGATTGCTTGAAGCTTCCCTTCACCACGTCGACTAAGTAAGAGCAAGCAATTTACAAACCTAAAAGTGTCAATATGTTACTTACGTTTCTCTCTTTTCATTCTTTCCGTTGCGTGACGAAGCCAGCTTTGAACTGGTCTTTTGATCTCAGCATCTGTAGCAAATTTGCTGGACGCGTGTTGCCTCACTGTCTCTGGAAATATAATATTTCTGAATGAGAAAAACTGGCAAATTTCTGCAATAGATATGTGTTATAACAAGAAGGAATATGAAATATAATATTCGACATGCATTTCAATAGGTGAAATGAGGTTCCAAAAGTTATGGGATACAAAGATAATAGGTCTATTGTGCTATGCCTTCTCGAGCATGGCGAGTGCAGCAACTTGTAATGGCATGGACTCGACAAGTCGGTGGAAATCCTTCATAAAGTCTTGGTTGTTGGCTATTATGACGTGATTGTTGCAAGTAAAACGTGTGCACAAATGGTTCGTACGATGATATCGTACATGTTTCTATGAACTTTATGTCTAGCAGTATAGTTGGCCGATTCATTGTTTAGAATGTTCTGCAAACCAATCGCGAATAATTTTGGCTTGCTGATATTGTCTAGGTCAATCGGACTCGAGGATCCAAGAATGCCATATAAACACGCACCACATAATTACAGGCCACAAGCTTGTAACTGCCTTGTTGATAACTTGAGTCTACGGCGTCTAGAGTCTCCGCCACATACGCACTCTACCATCAGTTCGTATCAACTGGGATCATGATCAGTATGGCTATCCGGCATATTGGCAGTTATCAAGTGCAACACACACATTGATAGTTTTCGTCGTAGAAGCAACATCACGGTCAATGACCTTTTACAGAGGTTCAAGTAACAGAAGTCGAGTGCTATGTGCATTTATATTTGTTTTCCGCAACACATGAAGTGGTTCTATACCGCTATCCCATAACTTGTAGGACTTTAGTGTATTTCAAAAACAACATCCTAATTTTATTTAAAATCACGAAGCATTTCAGACACGTGGTAGCTTGTAATTCTACCTTATAATTAAGTTTAGAGGTTTTTCAAAACATGAGAAATATTTGTGTACTATACCATGATTTAAAAAAAAAATCTCCTGGATAACGCAAACTGCTCAACATTATAAAAAAATCTACCATCCATTCTTCTTTCTCAAAAATAAATTTTAAAATAGAATGAAACAACAGTTCACGATCATTAAATTTTAAGAAAAGTCAATTATGATATTAAACAAGTAGTGAGTATCAAGAAACTAAGAGAATAAGTTTATGTAAGCTGGTATAAAATACTAATTCACAATCCTGAATTTAATTTCTCGAAACATATCGACATTTATTTTCTCATACAAATTCTTTGGAAAAACTGAGCTCTGTGAACAAATTACTTCGGAGAATTGTCTTACAGTACTAACTTCTGGATAATTTTTGTAGTGGATGGTCGAATCGAGTGGAAACACATACAAATTCTAGTTAATCGTCTTAAATAATAACATAAGAAAATATATAATAAATCATAATATATTACCTGTAAGAACATCACAAAGTGCAAGGGCTGAGAATGATGTCTTCGTCTTTCCGCCTGTCCAACTTATTTCCGCTGCTAACATGTTGGTTAGAATTCGCTTCATTATATTCGTAACAATACTGTCAATATTAGTACCCCCTATCTTACGGAGCTCTGCAATCTGAAATATAAAATTTAACATTAAATTACGCACCAAATTTATCAGAGCACAAATATAAAATTCTATTGATTGCAAACTTGGTAATTTCAGGAATTATCAGGTCTTAGCACTTTAAACGTTATGAACTTCATAAAAAAATTTTTCGAGGTATTCTTTGTATTTTTGAAAAAAGTATTTAAATTACAATAGCGATACTAACACATTAAAGTATACTTCATTCTTATCGAAGTTGGTTGTTTTCAATGTTTCAGTTAAAAATATTTCTCGGACATTAAGAAACACCAAAAAATACTCAATATATTGTACACATCGCGAGAACATATACCATTATATTCACGATACATACTAAGCTTTATCGCACAACAAAAAAATTTCGAAGACTGGGCTTCGGCTAAATGTTTGTCTCCGACGGTGTGCACAAGAAAGAAAGAAGAAGAAGAAAAAAAGAAATTAAATCAAGATAAAAAAGAAAGAAATAAGGCAAATTTTTTAGGCACTCAAGGTGTATCTGACACATTCAAGCCGGTTGTCTGGTTCTGTAGATTTATTAGTTTCATATGGTGTCTCCTGTTTTTTTTTTTTTTTTTGAAAAATGTTGATTGATTTGTCTGTTGTACGTATGGTAAATGCCTCTTTTATTGATGATTTTTTTTCCGTATGTAGGTTTTTTTTAAGAACATATTGGCTGAGCACATATGTAACCATGATCAACGTTTTTAAAAAATGTTCTAGAAGGGTCTTAGCTCTTCGTAGTCTCCTGTGGCAACGGGCCTGCTACATCTTAAACATACACATATCGTTAATAAAACTGAATTAGAAACATATTTGAGGCTGGCTACTCTTTTGGGATTTCAAAACTCCCTTACTCAAAGTTTTCTCACAAAATTTTACACTAAGTTACTCAAATGGGTACTTTCGAATTTTGAAAATAAATAACACACTTCAACTATACTATAGTGGATAAGAAGAGCTAAGTAAGGAATTGTAGAAGCATAAGAATATTTTAAATATTACAGAAGGTATAAATATGTATCTCTATTTGGCAACTTTCAGTCTGAAGCTTAGCACAATTTACATTACATTAGTGCACCACAAAAATACAGTATTCTACCTCTGTATGCACGTTTACATTACAAGAAACCTAAACTAAAAGGAAAACGTAAATTTCAAGATGATGATCAACAACAAGAACTGAAAAACTGATTGTTACTACTCAAATTTAAATTTAAAATTTCACAGCATGGGACCTAAAACTGCAAGCAAGTTACGCCACAAACGTTCCTTATACATTTAAAAGTGATCACCAGCATAACAAAAAATGAGTAGTAAAAAACTGCACAATTGTAAGTTAAAATACTTTGATTTGACAAATGTACATGACTCGCACATGTCCTGTTACCTATAATTTATATGTATAACATAGGAGAACCGAACTACCGCTCTTCTTTTAATCACGTAATTGTTTACTTCTTTTAGTGCTCAGCCAACAGAAATGGGGATACTATCTGTCTCACCCATAAGAACAGTATGAGTTCCTTTACAATAAGACATACAGAAACAAACTGGTTTGGCAGTGATTCTTATGTTTTCAGTTAAGCTCAAATTTCCCGTTTTTTAAAAAAGAAATCCCTGACTTTTCTAGAATCTTCAAATTCACTGGCTTTTCGCGGTAGGTGGCAACACTATATTTGTCATTTGTAAAAAAACATACATTTTCTTCTCGTAACTAAATATATTCAACAAATACGGAGCTAAACATACCAAAAGTCTCCTAAATGCTGGATCATTTGCAATCCTCCTCTCACACTCATAGAGGTCGTCCAGCGTTTGAAGAGGGAAATTCTCCAGCGGTGATCTTTCATTATGTTCATCTGATATTTTATGTCCTTGAACTTCTTCTGAAGACAATCCACTTCCCGATATGCTTTCATCATATGTTAGCCTCTGTGAAGAATATAGGGGTTCCTCCACAACTAAAGTATTACCTCGAACATTTGCTGACACGTAACCAGTGATCGGGGACTTTCCATTGTTTGATTCAATATTAACTTCCTTATCTGATGATACAGTCTTCTCACAGATTGTTAACATCAATTCATCTGTCTCTTCTTTTATCCGTCTTCGTAAATGCCTCGAAGATATGCAATCTGCGGATTTTCTCTTTCTTTCCATTTCCTAGAATTAATGAGAAAAATCAATGCTTGAAATTTCAGCAGGGCTCGCAAAAGCCATGTTTGAAAACAGAAACAGCTTTGAGTTTGAAACCAGACCTTTTTTTGTTAGTGTTTAAACCAGGTTTTTTGGTTTAAATTGATTTGCTTTAATTATTTAGATTACATGTGAATAGAACTAATTTCGTTTGACCTTAGCAAGCTCCCTCATGGCTGTATGGTTAGCGTACGCGCCTTTGATGCGGGAGACTCAAATTCGCGATGGGTGCTCATGTGACTCAGATTCCACGTTAAGCTGTAGTTGCACGTCTCATATAGCCATGCTACTGAGAGACCCTACACTCCAAGCCTAGATTGTCCTTAACATCTTTATGTAACAGCGGAGACCTTATGAAGGATGGAACCTAAAGCTTAAAGTGGGATCAAATCACTTACCCAGTTTGCACACAAGAAAAACTGTCCTCCGCCTGGCCCCGAACCCAAGACCTAGCTCGACCCTCTGTAGACTCATGTACAGAAGAGACCTGATAGAAATATGTTATATTGATCTTGCGTACTTGTGAATATTTTAAATTATTTTAGAAAGACAACTGCACAAGTGAAATCACTATACAGATTATTGAGGTGAGCGAGCTTTTTTTTATTATTTTTTTTTATTTTATTTTTTTTATTTAACAGAACTAGTCCCAGGTATTTGGTGACCGAACTTGGCAGGATCATAGTCGACTAAGTTTCAGAACTAGAAGTTGCGAAACCTTATTGGCTACATCCACATCTTATCAATTGGACTTTTCAGTTTTAATTTTAAAGTTCCAGCCTTTTTTAAGAAATAAACGTCGGTTTTAGCGAACTGGCTATTATACAGTGACAATAAAATAAATTTTAACACCATGTGTGTTGATTTCCTCGGGGTTTTCCCATTTCCTTACATTTCTTTCATTTCACCATTTCACTTATTATCATCATCAGTCTCCTTTAGCCTAGGGCATAACCCTAGGAAAATTAATATGCAAAATAAATCTGCTTATGAAAAATCACACCGGCACGATTAAAGCGGGAGCTTTTCGATGTAAAATATATATATACCGCTCAGCTCTGTACTGAAACTGCACAATCCCGATTCACAGAATACTATCCGCATTAGAATAAAGTGAAGTGGGCGAAGCCCAAATTCTGTTGTTCCCTAGTAAAAAATCAGATTGTAATTATGCTAATGTACTGATTGCACCAAACCGAACAAGGTGCTTTTTACGAAAACTTGTATTTTAAGCGCATGACTTAACTTTATTACGTCATTTTTATTGATGTCTACTTTCGGAGCAGCCTTTTATGTTGTGAAAGGGCTCATCAACCTCCTGTTGCATAAGGATGTTAAGGCTACACAAACTTAGTTATATGTAACCTAAATAAATAAAGAAATCAATTTGAACAAAAAGTAACAATGTGAAAACAATATGGTTTAATCAAATTCTTTTCTTTCGACAAAACATGGTTTCTGCCAACCCTGGCAATAACAAGGATTTATGAGCAGTAAGCACAATACGTTGTAGCTTTCCATTACTTTTACATCCAACACCGCCTTCCATCACTCACTGGCGGGTGTAGGACAAAAGCTCACTAGACCTTTTGTCTAAGCTGACTAAATATATAAATAAAAGAAACACATGACTGGGATAGTCATCCATATTTTTCGATTATATTTGCGAATTACCACTTTTACGTAAATCACACCGTGCAGATTAAGAATAAGGTAACATGTTCCAGCCAATATTACCCTTCACAGATATTGTTTTTCTCTTTTCCTCCTCTTTTCAGAATACAACCCTCGCTCAGCTTTTACAATTTGAGTTACTGCAATACTTTTATCTTTTCTTATATTACAAATCGTTGTCATAAAAAATCTAAACTAGTATATTTTAATATATTAGCATTAAATTAGGTTTGCGTATTTTGCGAATAAAATATAATAAAGTGCGTGAAGAGTGAAGTTGCCTAACTGGGATGGCATTTAGTATTTCCCCCAACTCGATCCATGGAACTGGTACTGCAGCTTAGTGAACCATTGTGCTAATGAAAGAAAGAAAAAAAACTGCGGGGTTTCTCACCCCTTTCGCTCGCTCAGCTATGTTTCGTAACGCAACTACGTCACTTTTTTTCAGGGTTGGCAAAAACCATGGTTTTTATTGAAAAAACCAAAAAAAACGGTTTTTTTGGTTTAAACCAGGTTTATTTGGTTTAAATAATTTGCTCAAAATTTCATATCATATATGGACAGAAATAAGTTTGTTTCGCCTTGATGTTATTATGCAACAGCCGGGTTATGCTGGAAGGGGTCACATAAGCTTAAAGCGGAATAAAAACTGCTTCTCGAGTTACATCCGATAGAAATTGTCCTCCATTTGAACTCGGAACCAGGACTAATTGGCCACAAATGCGATACGTCTACCGACTCACTCACGAAGGAATCCTGATAAAAATACGTTGTACTGATCTTTACATGCTTCTTAATATAGCTCTCAAGAGTCATTTCGGAAGGACAAAAAGATAAACAGTTGCACAAGTGAGACCATTATACTGAATTACATATGGACAATTTCAAAGTACTACGGAGTACAGAAGAACTAATTTAATTCAAGTTAGTTAACAACGACTTATATTGGTGACGACTTAATTTGCATATCACAAAGATACGAATTATTTGGGTCCACTTTGGCTCAGACTCATTTATACATAAATAGATATCGAAGATACTTCTCATTTCACTAAATGCCTCTCGTGGGGTCTGTATGACCCTTCCCCCCCCACACACACAAAGTACGGAATTTCGATGTATTTTATTAATAGTAAACTTTGAAACAAAACAATATTTAGAATGTTTCTTTGATTGCAATTAGGCCTACATAACAATAATAACTACAAAAAAAAATCACAAAACAAACATTTATAAACTTACATAAAAAGAGTTGCTTTTGTAGTATAATCTTTTTGAGTAATGAATGGGGAATTTAGGTCTGAATATAATACGAATAATATACGGGAGTGAAACGTGATAACCCACAAATGTGTGTTCATCAAGATTTTACAAACACTTACACTTTTACGAACATTTTCGTTTTTTGGTTTAAACCAGTTTCTTTCTTTTTTTTTTTTTTTTTTTTTGAAAAAACCACCTGGCTTAAACCTTGGTTTAAACCAGCCAACCCTGCTTTTTTTTTAAATCAAAATCACTACCGTAAAAGACTGGAGGAGAAACAAAAAGCAACCCCCAAATTGAATTTAATTAAGACTTTAGTTATTCGCATAAAATCTTTCGTCACTGGTGCCTGATAACCCGAATCACGCTTCACAGTCTCGATATTTGGAAATTCTAACCTTTCAACCTCCGTTGCGTTTTGAAGGGGTTCGGCTATTATTTGTAGTTGTAAGTCGCAAATATGTTCGGGGGGCTTCTAACCCCGTTCGCTCGCTCAGGTAGACCTGCATTTCGTAAAGTAAATACACCACTTTTAATTTAAACATTAATATAGTGGAGAGATGTAACTCAAGCTACGTAAAAAAAAAAAAAAAGTCTCCACAGTAGCCTTTAAACTGTTTCATTGCATCGTCTTTGCAAATTTCAACACTATGATGAAATTTGCATGAGATACGTCCGGTTAAAATTTGTAAAAAGGCAGATTCTGCTGCGCTGCTTTTAAGTGCAACACTGTTGTGTTTGCTTAAGTCACTTCACAACAGAAAAGAAACACAAAACATATGATGAAAGCAGTTTTAATTGAAAATAATCCATGTTCATCAATTTCGCTAACTAACACCTTGGCGGGTTAACTTTAGCAGACGGCTCTACCAAAAGAAAAATTTATAGGTCGAAAAATATTAGTAGTAAAATAGTGAAACGGTAATATAATTGTTTAAACTCATAAACCATATGGGGCCGCGGTGGCTCAGAGGTAGAGCGTTCATCTCTGGTGCTTGGGGTCCCGGGTTCGATCCCAGCTCGCGCCAAGTGAACTCTGTGGTGGACAAACACCGTGTGCGTGGGTTTTCTCGGGTTCTCCCGTTTCCTCCCACTTTCTTCATTCCACCATTTCATTCATTTCTCATCATCACCGTTTCCCATATCCTCGGTGCACAATCGTGAGACGTTAAAATAAATATTTCATTTCATTCAATTTCATAAACCATATGTGGGAGTAAGTAACATAGGAAAGTATATGTTATGGTGGAACTATTTGCTAAGGCAGAAGGCGGCTGAATACAAGTTAGGAACGAGATGGTAAGTGTTGTATCTGAAGATTTGGGAAATGGTTAGAAACAATGGTTGCAGTGCAAAGGCAAGGTTCTAGATTACTGGTCCCCCTTGCCATTGAGCAGTAATAAAGACAGAAAACAACGTGCCCTGCGGGGCTCTAACCCGCCTTCACTCGCTAACGCTCGCTCGGCAATACTGTATAAGTTAAATGTATAAACTTTAGTACAGAAAGAAATCTACCCATCTACTAATCCACATCGGGGACCAGTAATCTAAAACCTTCCCCATGCAAATCATGTGTCACTTCAAAGGTAGAAAACAACTTGCCCTGCGGGGCTTCTAAGCCCCTTCAGTCGATCAGTTATGTAGCGTTTTGTAACACTAGTGCTCCAAATCTAGTAAAAAATAACTAGACAATATTTGCTCATCTTCGCTTTACCACACATATCTTAACAAAATCCCAGAGGCTGGTGCTGGACACTGAATGGCTGCTTATCAGTTTGGTACATCAACAATGCAGGTTTTATGGTAAATCAGTTTGCGTGCTTATTCTTAAACTGTACGCCATAATTTCAGCATGAAATAACAGTGTGAAATAAGAGTAAGAAGGTTTTAGATAATTATTTGAAACATAAAAAGTGAAAAATATTTTAAAAGATTCCGACCTATTGTAAATCTGCCCATTTGTTCATAGCATTCCTGCTCTGTTGAACTTTAAACATTGAGTACTACGGCTGTATGATCACCATTTCATCATTTTTTTACAACTAGAATAACAACAACTATTTTTTTTTAAACCACTAAAACTTTCATTTCACACACTTACCGAAATCAAGACTAAAATCTGTTGGAACACTTAATATTTCACTAACATCAACCACTGCGTCACCGCTGAACCTCACGTATTCCCTCCAATACCACAAACCACAATGCAATTGTGACAAACAAATGACGGTTCCGAACGCGCACCACAGCACTGAGGACCAGGCGAAATTTTATGGTTTATATTTTCTTTTCTGCAGATTTTTAAACATATTCTTTTATTATGAGAGAAATACGTATAATTTTGTGAATTTCTATTTCCCGTTGCTAGTGGCCATCCTGCGGGACAACCGTGGGATTCCCATGCATATAGACCCATGCCTGTCCCAAGCGGGACTTCCCTGGGATTACCTATTTATATCCTGGATTTTTTAGGATCGTTGTGGGTCGTACGGGATCATAATGGGACGTCCCGTGGACTACTTGTGCTATTAGGGTAAAGAATATTATAAATACTATTAGCGTCAAACTAGAAAAAGTAAGCTTACTAGTGAAATAAATAAGTCGTAGAAAGTATGCGAAAAGTTTTTAAAAGAAATAAACATCGAGAAGGAAAAAGTAAAAATAATATATAAAAGAATAGTTAATAGACGTAAAATAGTCAAAAGCGAATACATACGTGGTGCATCGTGTCTAGAATAGTCGAACGTGGTATGTAAACAAGGTATTTTGAACTAAATTTGTTTTCTAAATTCAAGTTTTTTTTTAAAAAAAAGAGAAAGAAAGAGTGAAAATAATTGATACTTAATAATCTATATAATAATCAATTGGCATATCGATAGTTATTAATAATAAATGAAGTATTCATTTCATTAGATATTTAAATGTACATGCAGGGAGAGAATCAACAGATTCCATCTTCGATGTTGTACGAGCGAGCGAGGATGCATTTCTTGCGCTCCTCACTTCTCACTGAGCGGCTGTACTCCGTATCTAAGGGGCGGAGTCAGGCGGCCATTGTGGTTACTGTTTGGCCACAAGCCACTCCCACATACAAGAAATACCACAATTTCACGCGAATTTTGATGCAATACGTATGATTTCTTCTTAAATAATGCTTTGTAGCGTTATAGAAAGGTAGAAGAAACATTAATAAAGTCATTAGTACCTAAATATAGCTGTAAAAGCAGTCATAAAGTATATTTAAGCACGTAAATATGAGTGAAAATGTATAGCTGCTACGACTTTAAAAAAATGATAAAAGCGACGAAAAGAGAATTAATATGTAACGAGAGTAAGGTTTAGTACTCGAATAAGTTACATGAGACTAGGAACATCATTCATTGTTAAAAAATATGCATCATTTGTGCATTTTAGAGAGAACAATGTAGAGTTTTAGTACATTAACAGTAGGCCTATGGTAATATAACGTAAGATTTTACAAAAAGTAACCATAGACACAGATATAGAAATATAAGAGCGTAAAACAAACAAAAATTGAATCTCACGTTTAGTCATTTATATTTTGCAGAGCTATGGAGGAGAAGACTATGCTATTAATTATAATGTTAACGGGTTTATTATTATTTGTAGTAGGAACCCTGATAATTATAGTATATTTAGTATGTAGATTACGAAAATTAAATGAGCAGAGAGAAAAGATAAGTAACGTAGAAAACAAGAACACAATCTACGAAGATGCCACACACACAACACATTATGCAAGTACACCTATTTATTCACTTGTGCACAAAAATAACACTGAAAAACACAAAAATAGCACTGAGAATAATTCGGATCACTATCGTGGACATATGGAATTGCCACGACATAACACAAGCGTAGAAGATACACAGATAGCACGTCACACTACCAAAATCCAGAGTATTGTACACGAAAACACGAATTTGGAGAACACCGAGACCGAAAAAACGGACGAATATTTTACTACGAATCCAAATAGTGAAAAAGTTTATTTCTATCCGTGTGAAGTTGGTCTTTTCTGGAAATACTCCAAATTCTCGACGAAAATATTCACAGACACGAATTTCAAGGTCAAGTGCAATTATCGAAGCGACGCAACTGAGGATGCGACGTGGAGGATTCTCAAGGTCTAGGTCTCAAAAACTGCTGAATAAACATTCTATGGCATGGTTTTGAAACATAGTTGATATCTACAGGAACGAAAATGGTAACAGTAGTGAAGTGATTTTTATTTTTATTAAATTTTTAATCACGCTTTAAAATGAAACAACGCAAACGAACGTTGATACTAAGTGTATAAGTGCATTATTAGGAAGTGAATAGTGGTTAATAAAGTGAATATCTTTTTGAAATAAATCAGTGTTGAAGACGATAGAAGTGTTGTAGTAAGAAACAATGTTTTGAACGTTGATACTGAATGCAGAGGAAAATTACAGGAACGAGATATAAAAAGTATATGTATGTGTGTTTGAAAGAGCACAAAGTAGAATGTAGTTACATGTAAAAAATAATAGATGGTAGAAGCCGACACTTCAACAGAGACTCTTGTCAAAGATTTAAAAAAAATAAATCAAGAGAAATTAATGTAAATAAATTTATATATCACAGAGTTTGTATTAATAATAAATGATTATAGGAATATATTGATAAATCGATACATGTATATATACAGGTGAGGAAAAATATGTACAATTATTTTACTGTTTGTATTTTTATATTAAATGTCTTGCCGATTTCTATCTAGAAATTTAGGCGAGAACGTAGTTCCCTCGTTTTGAAGGAGGGGCATGTAGAGGTATACGATTTTGTTATATTATTTTTGGGTGATGGAAATTCATATTTATTCAAAGTCAAATTAAAAGACTGAATTGTAGTAATAATGAAATGTTGTTGTGTTGTACACACACGTGTATTTGTTTATTTGTTTACTTATGTCAATGGTTAGTAAATGTGTTGAATGTAATTAGTGAATGTTATGGCTAGACGCTAAGTCGTCATTTTATGTGTTTGTTGTGATTTGTAACATTGTGTACGAAATATGAAAAGTCATCAATATGAAATGATGTATGTAACATTGACACACTTTGACTGACATAACTGTCAGATTTGCAGAAAATTGTTAGTCTGGGAATTTGGTCACGATATAATTTGGGTTGAAACCAATGTTTCACCAATAGCTGAGATAAACAGAAAAATCAACGAAACGAATTCCAGTGTGTCTGGAAAGGAGAACAAAAACCTCTCGTCGGAGAGGATTGTGATCAGTAAGTGAGATATGATCAGAATGTGAGATACGATCAAAAGACTGAACCACCTGAGAGCCATTGTAGCTAAGGAGTGAGCTGCAATCCATTCCAGATCGAATAGATCAAGGGAGATCTATTCTTCAACAACTACAACCATAGACTTGGAGTATGGTTGGCATCTAGTCGGTCACTACAGACTACCGGCTATCTAAGCAGAGAGATCCTACATCGTGAAGTATAATCATCCAGTCCAGACACTCATCATAATCAAAGGTATGTGTATCTCAGCTATGTGCGGATTATTCGTGACAGAATTTCTAGATGTTAGCGACATGTGATCTCACTAGTTATACTTAGTCATACATGAACATACACAACAACACTTTGATAATATTTGAAATAATACATTTCTTAAATGAAGTTCAACTGTGTAATCTTTTCCTCTGAATTCACTTCAACCTACTCATTTCAGACAATGAGTAGTAGCAATCTCCGATCGTTTTAGGTTCGTCATCCCCATGCGATTTAGGCACAACGTGAGGAGGTTGTTAATATATATATATATATCTTTCAAAATATTTTTATTTGTAAATAAACATGTTTACAATATGCTATAGCAACAACTAATAATGGTACACAGACACTGTAAAAAAACTCACAATTTTTTGATCTAAATATCCAATATATTTAAATCGAAAATTTTCTTGTATGCCTTATATCTGGAGAACTACATGCAGTATAGACATACCCAAACTATCTCTTAACTCAGTATAATGTGCTCATTACGTAAAAGGGGGCCGCCGTGGCTCAGTGGTAGAGCGTTCACCTCTGGTGGGAGTGAGCTTTGTGGTGGACAAACACCGTGTGCGTGGGTTCTCTCGGGGTTCTCCCGTTTCCTCCCACTTTCTTCATTCCACGATTTCATCCATTACTCATCATCACCGTCTCGTTTAGTCTAACCGGCATAACCTTGGGACGTAAAACTCAAAGATTTCATTTTTTTTCATTCTGTAAAAAAAATTTTTTAAGGCCCTGATCCAATTAGCCCAAAAGATCCAATTTATTTCAATCAAAAATTTTCTTGTATGCCTTACATCTGGAGAACTACATATAACTAACTAACTAACTCTATGGCGTATAGAACCCGGAGGTTCAATGCCGCGTTCACAAAAGCTCTCCATTGACTTTTATCTTTAGCCAA
Organism: Thermobia domestica; assembly: GCF_964235325.1. Taxonomy (NCBI): domain Eukaryota; kingdom Metazoa; phylum Arthropoda; class Insecta; order Zygentoma; family Lepismatidae; genus Thermobia; species Thermobia domestica. The sequence goes on along the minus strand of NC_137471.1, from coordinate 151,240,268 downwards.
TTGGATCCAATTGATGACAAACTATCTCTAAACTCAGTATGATGTGCTCATTCCGTAAAAAATAGGAAAGCTTAATTTAGAGGCCGTTCAAAAATTTTGTGATCCCTGATCCGAAAACTAATTATTAGCCAAGATCGCAATCCTTTGATGCATTTTTTTAATCATTCTTAAAGTTCTTGCCCAAGATCGCAATCTCTATCATTTTTGGGATAATCCCTAAAAGTCATGGACGCGTAAACTGCAACGACTTTTAATTACTTTGCAAAATAAGTGTTACAACTCTTGGGAGGTGATTCCTGCCACTGAGACAAGAAAAAAAGTTCTCTTCGATTTTCTGCTATCGGATATAGTTTCAGATCTACAAGGTGCCGAAAGCGTGGGAAAATGAATTTCGGACGCCAATAGTTCGGAAACTATCCAACATAAAGAGGCGGGTAAAAAATTCACTGAAGAAGTCATACCTGCTCTATTGAATTTTGCATGTTTCACAATCCTACCGTGCACGCGCAAGGGATTCCCCAAAGGAACGTAGGGAGTCCCGGATAACCTGCCAAATGAAACTTCGTCTAAATCGATATGAATTGATAGGGTTTCTACCAGGTAACAATAATTCATTTCTATTAAGTCGATATCTGGAACAAATACAAAATGGCGGACACCTTTATGCCGTTGTGTGTAGTTGCATAATCGCCAGGTACGGATGCTGGCCAACAGTGAGGTTCTGAGTATTAATTTAATGAATTGTATTCAAATGCTCTAGAAAGACATCTGGAGTGTCGGTACAGCATAACAGATGAAGCAGGGGGATTCACACGTGTGGAAACACTTATCGAAAAATGCCCAGAAATGCACTCATACTCAGTAAACGTAAGTTTGAAACGTCGGAAATGTAAGGATTAGCGTCAAGAACATGAAAGCCATTGTTAATTCACCAATAATATTCCCTCAAACCGATGCAATATGATGTGCACGGTTGCATACCAATAAGGATGCAACAACTGAGGCCAAGTTCAAATTGTGCAATGGACTCAGTAAGAAACTGTGTAAACTATATGAATGTCACTAGTGGGATCGCATGATCGATACTGGAATGTGGCCAATGTGTGTGTTGATATCAACATGTAGCTAATGAACAAATGTCAACATGTCGCACTACTGCTGGGACACCATCTCACGTGCGAAAAATAGGAAAATAACGTTGTACATTCTGCTACTACATCTGGTGCATCTTTTGGTAGAACGTAACTAGAACACGATTGTATCAATGTCCCTCTTTCTTTGGGACATTGTCCCAATGTCGACACATATGAAAAGAAATCTCTTAATCCATGGTTCAAATTCTGATATAGCGTGAAAATATCAAACTTGTATTATGTCCCACGTCGTCTGAGACATATGGCGTACTCGAAATATAAGAAAATACCTCCAGAAATTCGAATCTTACACACAGTGCACATACCAAGACAAAGAAAATGAACCGATTTGGCACATTTAACACTACAGTTGGAACACCATACATATGGAAAATAAAACGACATGAGAAATAGGAAGAAACGTCTTAAAGCTCTGATTATTTACAACTGTGCAGTAGGAGTAACAAAATGAAACACACAAGTATGGCGGGCGGCTGTACAAGAGGGCTTGCTAAACAAAGTGGATACTCCTCAAAGAAATGAATACAGAGAAAGTGAGGCTCCTTCGAACCTCAGGGCTAGAGCGCTCGCTTTTGCTCGCGTGGTCGCAGTTTCCAATTCTACTGGGAGCCCACAGCCTCAGATTCAAGACCCGAGTAGTTATTTTCCTATTTTTCGCACGTGGGACGATGTCCCGGCAGTAGTGGGGCATGTTGACATTTGTTCATTAGCTACATGTTGATATCAACACACACATTGGCCACATTTCAATATCGATCATGCGATCCCACTAGTGACATTCATTTAGTTTACACAGTTTCTTACTGAGTCCATTGCACAATTTGAACTTGGCCTCAGTTGTTGCATCCTTATTGGTATGCAACCGTGCACATCATATTGCATCGGTTTGAGGGAATATTATTGGTGCATTCACAACGGCTTTCATGTTCTTGACGCTAATCCTTACATTTCCGAAGCTTTGAACTCACGTTTACTGAGTAGGAGTGCATTTCTGGGCACTTTTCGTTAAGTGTTTCCACACGTATGAATCACCCTGCTTCATCTGTTATGATCTACCGACACTCCAGATGTCTTTCTAGAGCATTTGAGTACAAATTCGCTATAATTAATATTCAGAACGTCACTGTTGGCCAGCATACGTACTGCCGTGTCGTGACAAAACGCTGTAACTTTGGCGAAGAAGTTTTGCGAAAATGAGCCTTAAAGTTTTCATCCGAAAATGTGATCTGTATCGTGTAGAACCAATGTATCTTGACTTTGGAAACACGTGGTTACATGTAATGTTACGTAAATGCATGTTGTGTGACTAAATTTGATGAAAATTGATTGGTTCACCATTATTGCCTAGTTACACTGGTTCTACACGATACAGATCACATTTTCGGATGAAAACTTTAAGGCTCATTTTCGCAAAACTTCTTCGCCAAAGTTACAGCGTTTTGTCACGACACGGCAGCGTACCTGGCGATTATGCAACTACAAACAACGGCATAAAGGTGTCCGCCATTTTGTATTTGTTCCAGATATCGACTTAATAGAAATGAATTATTGTTACCTGGTAGAAAGTCTATTAATTCATATCGATTTAGACGAAGTTTCATTTGGCAGATTATCCGGGATTCTCTACGTTCCTTTGGGGAATCCCTTGCGCGTGCAAATTTGGTAATTGTGAAACATGTAAAATTCAATAGAGCAGGTATGACTTCTTCAGTGAATTTTTTACCAGCCCTCTTTATGTTGGATAGTTTCCGAACTATTGGCGTCCGAAAGTCATTTTCCCACGCTTTCGGTACCTTGTAGATCTGAAACTATGTCCGATAGCAGAAAGTTGGAGAGAACTTTTTTCTTGTCTCAGTGGCAGGAGTCACCTCCCAAGAGTTGTAACACTTATTTTGCAACACCCGATATATATATATATATATATATATATATATATATATATATATATATATATATATATATATATGCGTGCAACAGGAGTGCAATTGTTACAAACTGTGTGGGAAATGTGCAGAAACTTCCAAGGGTGCAAGTCGTGCACATTTCTCACACGTTTTGTACACGCTTCTCACTCCTTCTGTTGCACAAATATATAAATATAAAAGAAGTAATCAAAAGTTGCAGATTACGCATACAATTATTTCTAAAGTGCAATATTGCATTTCAATAATAGCGTATTGTTTATTGTTGCTATTAGTGTAGATATGTTTGATGGGTGCCATAAATAACGCTGATGAACAAGCCTAAACTGTCCGAATGAAGGGATATAGCAGCGCTACTATTATCAACCTACAGTTCTAAACATTTATTACGATCGGGAAAGGACAGAATGTGTAATAATAATAATAATAATAATAATAATAATAATAATAATAATAATAATAGTGATAGTAGTAGGAAAAATTAGCAAATGTAGGAAATGTAACAAAGCTTTTATAATTAAATCTGGAAACTTCACAAGTTAGTTTATTACAAGCTTTAGTTTTCAATTATATTCAGTTGATTTTTTTTTTACAGTTATTTTCCAAAAAAAGTACAGTAGAATATATTCTACACGAAATATTAGCGGAAATCTTTCGTTTAAATTTGAGTAGCTGTAGAGGTGTCTCATGATGGTACGGAACCCCTTTCCCGAAACCCCTTCGACATCTTCTGTAGCTTAGCCAGCATAACCATTACTTAAAAACAACTGTAATTACGGCTCTTGTGAGTTCAGTATCCCTACTTTCTACACCAAAATTACCTCGAAACTTTCCGTTATAACATTTAACTTTCCTTTATAACATTTAGCTAGTTGTAGGGAAACTTTCCGTTATAACAAGTAGCTAGTTGTAGGAACGTATCGAGGGTATGACCTGTTGGTCCTGACACTTCTCTCCAATCCCGACAATTTTGTAACTTATGGCTTACGCTACGGGTTATTTTACAGGCTTTAATACAATGTGTCCTCATACGGAATTTGTTACCTATTCTATTATTATTATTATTATTGTTACTGAATATTTGAGACCTCAATATTACGTCACACTGCCGTAACAAAGCTGGGTTAAATGCAATAAACAAGTCACAAATCTTGGGAAAAAGAAGAAAATCAATGTGAAGGTTACGATTATATTTACAAGAATCTAACAACAACCAAAAAACACGATTTCAACCACATGGCGACCGTTTTCCGGATTAAATTATAGTAATCTTCCTACAACTGCTTTTACAATACCATTAGTTATACAGATAACGTGTTGAGTTTGGAGCTGATTAGCCTAGTGTCGACAGTCAATTTCTATCAGATCCTCGGCGAACACAATTAATTAAAAATAAAGCAGAGTGATAGAAAAAAACAAGAACTGAGTAATGTAGATTTTTCACGTAAGTTAAGTAAATATGTTTTGGCCTTGAGAGCAACAGAGAGATTAATGTAGCTCATAAAATTTTTCTTGTTAATTTTTAATTCTATGTAGATGTGAGTGGATAGCAAACAGCTGATTCAGTATACACACATACATACATGTTTTACACTATGCACCTTCATGTGCATTTATGAATAAAAGTAAATGTTTTAATACTAATACACAATAACACACTGAGCAAGGCTATGTGATAATATGTAAAAAAAACAGTATCACGTGACAGTTTCAACACAATAACTGTGCAAACAAACAGAGAAAATATAGAGAATGTTTCGGAAAGCAAGAATTAGAACGTACAGGAAAAGGAGGAAGCAGCATAATTGAACTAGTCAGAAGAAAAAGAGAAAAGCAATAGCGAACAAAGATCAAGGGGGAGTAACATATAGAGTAGGATGCGAGGAGTGTAACAAAATTTACATAGGGGAAACAAAAAAAAAGCAAAAAAGTGATTAAACAGCACCAGGATGATGTAAGATTGAAAATGGACAACAATGCGATTTACAAGCATCAGAAAAAAACAAACCATAGGATATTGTGGGAAGGAGCAGAGGTCATAGAAGTAGAGAACAGAACTTTGGTGAGAAAATGGAAGGAAGCCAGAGAGATTATGAAAGCAGGAGGCGAGGTGATGAACTGGAATGCAGGATTCTCGATAAATAAGGAGTGGAAGAAGATTCTGCTTAAAGAAGAAGGAATAAAAAGGAAGAAGAAAGAAAGAGACACAAAATAACAAGGAAAATAAGGATAATTAGAGGACAGGACGCATCCAGCGGAAAAAAGTAAACCTTTAATTGAACACGTGTGCAGCTAAAAAGTGAAAGTGAAAACCAGACAAGTGTTACTTTCTAAAGAAGGGGCGTAACCTAATTAAAATTGATCTCCGGACAGTATATATAAGTGATGACCAACTCCCAGCAGCCAGGAGTGGAAATTTGATGAAGACAGAGTTATTGTGTAGAAACTGTCACGTGATACTGTTTTTCAAATATTATCACATGGCCTTGCTGAGTGTGTTATTGTGTATTAGTACAAAATGGAATCAATGCCTGATAGACTAGTTATAGAAAATATTTTATATATGGTACTAGTTTATATCTGTGTTAATTTTATATTGAACCACTTTGCAAAGTGAAACCTGAGTTGTGAAAAGAAGGATTGGTTGTTAATGGTCGTAATATCAAAATTCTTAGTGTTTCATGTTATAAGTGCTGTTATATGTTGATTCAGTAACTGCTGAGTTTAAAAATAGTGTAGCGGAATGAAAGAAAGGTCTCACTGTGTTCTGTGAATAAAAGCGAACAGCACAGTTTGAGTGTAGGCAAACCAACAAAATAAAAAAGTGCAAGGCGGAAAAGAAACCGTAGATACTCTTGAATTCGAGCCAGCCCAAGTTGTGAAAGACATGTGCCAAATAAACCAGAAAGTCGATTACAGTCAGGAAAAGGAAATATGCAGTGTAGAGATAGCGAAAAAGAAGAATCGTTGCGCGTAACTGTATACAATTGTTTCTAATGTAATTGTTTTGCCGGCAAGCGATACCGATGTTTCACACATGATAAGCGGTAGCGTTCAGGTTGCGCGTATCCGCCCTCTCGAAAAAGCCAGGGAAGGCTTGAGAGTTCAATTGATGATTTTGTGTGATAACGAAGTTACAGTGTTGTCGGTTTTCTGTCGCAGGCAAATGGTTTTGCGCGACTTAACAAATTCAAATTTGTCTTTGTAACAGTGTATGTCTAATGTAAGTTGCATTTTAGTGCTGCAAATCTATTCCGACTTTATCAGCTTTGAGTATTGTAGAAGGAAACGACTTCAAATTCACAATAGACCCGCCAAGCGAATTGTGTTTTACATAGTGAAGGTCTCGTACATAATATAGGTCGGAAATGTTTACCGTAAACAAGCGTAAAAGTAACACTTCCAATAAAGCACACGCAGTCGAAAGTATATTTCCGTTATAGAACCGAAATGTAACACCAAGGTTAAGAAAAAAAATAAGATTGCCAATGACAGCCAGTTGAGTTTTCGTAATACATTATTAACGTAAACTCGATTTCGAGGAGCATAATCAGTAGAATTAAAATGAGCAGACGTGATCATATACATCAGATGCAACATTTATTAATTTTCAGTTGCCGAAATGTTTAAATTTTCAAGCTAGTACTTCACTATTGCGAAATCGTAAAGAGCGAATATTAAAGTGTAGTGCTACTCAAAATGTAGACAAATTGATTGCTCATGATGATAACAATGTTCGCCGACCTCCACGTACAGCGTATTCTCAGAACTAACAACCACACATTAGGCGTACAGTAGGAAATAAGTTGAGAATAAAAGGAAAGTGCCTAGCTAAGGGTAATTCGGAACGCACTAAACTCGGTCAAAGACGAACTACGTGCAAATTAAAGTCGAGCTGTAGGCGAGGTTATTTCGACTCAAACATGCGGAAGAAGTATACATCGACTCCGAAGAGGACTATAAAGCTTAAGCGAAAACACGTACGAACATTGTATAGTAAACTACATGGCAAAATATAGTAATAGTAAGCGCAAACCTAAGAAGAAACTTATGACAGGTATCGCAAAGCAGCGTAAATCCAAACGTCGTAAAGAAAGGCGTGTCTTTACGTGGATGTTTAGTAAATACGCTCTAAAAAGGAGAAAAGTTCCGAAATTAAACAAACTAACTGGAAAAGTACACGTCAACGGGCTAAATTGCAGCTTACAAACGAAAACTGCACAGATGGAAAATTAAAATCTTAGCACAAAAAAAGCGTGAACTTCACCCGAACTCGGGCTAAACCCCGGAAGAGACGAGAAATCAGAAATACTGAATTTGAACTTTGAAACTTTTAGATTATGAAAAAAGGATTGTTGTTTATTTATTTGATTATTTCCCCGAATTTCGAAGGTTGCTTTTCAGAATCAAAGTGTGTGCCCACCGCCACTGACGCACCAGTCCAAGAAACCATCAATATCGCTCTACAATCAGGTACGTTCACTTAGATGTCATGTTTTATGGTTTCCTTACAGCTTTTGGAGATGAAAGATGAATGTGGAAAGGAGAGGAAAGACAGCATTGGAAATTTTAAACAGGTAATTGATTTAGAACGCGATTTCGGACTTTGAAATTGTAATAATACCGCACCACTTTTGAAAAGTATGGCTATCCCGTTTTGGATGCGGACTTTCAGTATCGATTTCTTTTTAGGATGTTTAAGTTTTGTATTTTTTCAGGTCTTTTCAGTTTTGGAAACCATAGTTCATAATAAAATTGTGTTTGAGTTTTTAATCATTCTCCTTTATGTTTATATTAACATTTAGCTGTCTCCATACAATCAAGCATATAGAGACATGTTAGGCAATTAGAGATAATTACGAACATAATTAGAGAAGTATTAGTAATAACTACAATTAATCATAAAGTTAAAATTTTGGGTAATTAAAAAAATGTGCTCTTCAGATAGTGAATTTTTTCATCTGATGTTATGATTGTATAATGAGAAAATATGCGAAATTTGTAATGTAAGATTAAGTCGCCATCAAAATACTATAAGTTTAACACAATTTAGTATAATAATGAAAGTAATTGACAATATCCTTGAATTTGATAAAGTTGCTTGTTGATTTGTTCGTCGTTCGATATATGTATGCAGTCTACTATGAAAAGTCAATGTGCATTCAATGTGTCTAATGATACCTGAAGTTAATTGACTTCAGAGATAGCAATATTATAAGTTAAGAAGAGTTGAAAGTTAAAATATAGTTCATCCCCTAGGGACATCCCTACTTTCGTTATAAAATTAAAGTGACGAAACCAGTGCAACACCTGGTTGGGTCCCAGCTAACGTGCAGATTCGGCAATTGACTAAAATTTCAAAATTTTGTTCTAACTTTTAATGTTTGGCATAATTAGAGAAAAGTATAATAGTAATAAAATTGATGTTCGGATTTTAGATTTTGATATAATAATTAGTTTTGATTTGGATTTATAGAAAATAATTAGAGTTTTGATTTGGATTTAGAGAAAGTAAATTAAATGTTATTCTTTTTGATGTTTGAAAATAACTCTTGTATTCTTGTGCCAGGAATCATAAACCGGTCTCGAGAAAAAGAAAAAGGGAAGCCCGTTTGCGATTCCACGGTACTCCTTACTACGATAAACACCGGATAGTGTGATGTATCGATAGTACGGAGTGCCTACGTCAGTTACGCAGTATATGGTAAAACTAAGGTTTATGTTATGAGAACATATTAAGATTGCTACGTACGAGTAGGCCCTGAACAACATTAATGTTTAATGAACAAGTTAATATTACTGTTATCTTGTATTTCACGATTGTGACAAATGTTCTCGGATGTGACTTTATTCTCGATAAAGATAAGTGTAATTGCTAGTAAGCCACACATAAGTATTAGCTAGCGCTCTTTAAAAAGGTTACATTTGTAAACCTACCGATTTTGTAGGTACGAGCGGGCCTGAAGTAATACTAATGATTAAAAAATTGATGAATTGAAATGTGGGGCTGTAGCTTTAAATCTCCTCCCAAGGTGTATTTCTTGTCGTCCTTTTCATTATATTTATTTTCTTAAAATGCCTCCTCAAGGCCTGAATGTTGAGAGCCCAATTGTGGTTCGGAAATTAACCTTGATTTGTCATGATTTGAATGCCGAAGGCATGCAAGTAGGGTGGTATGTAAGGTCTTAGGGTAGAAGCGATTCATTCGAATCGTCAGAAACCCTGGAAGCTTCAACTGTAAGAGATTGTCAGCACCGTTGGTTTTTGGATCCAATTCATTAATCTGTACTTTTTATGAATGACTTACGGTACAACCTGTGTTGTCAACTAATTACATACACAATGGCGCTCCGTAGGGCTTAACCGCCATTTATTTGTATTAAAATGTTCAAACGGTTATTACTTACGTTGTATAATGCAAGTTACGTTGTATAATATAACGAAACTGACTTAACATTGACGGAAGTTCTTTTAAAATTTGGCGGTCTTTACAGTGACTGCTTCCCATACCACTACAACAACAAACCCTCCCTGTAATTAGAACTGATGCTGACCCCCAACATTTAGAAAGGTAATTAAACGTGTAAAATGTAAAGATTTGAATTGTTGAAAAATGATAAAAAGTACAAGATGTGCACAAAGTCATAAAACAAATAGAAAGTACGAAGTATGATAAAACGAAAATCACTTAACGAACGATAAAACGAACACTTAAAAAAAGAAGTGTCGCAAACGGGAAAAAGTCAAATTTCAGGTTCGAGGTATTTTCCTTCCTTCTCTTCGGAAGTTTGGTGCCTGAAAAAAAGGAAAAAAAGAGAAAGAAAGTACTACTCCTTTTTCATTTAAATTTTTCAATTTTTTTCCACCAAAATTCAAGAATTTCTTTGTTTTTTCTATTTCATTTTCACTTATTTCACTTCCATTTACATTAGAGCCTAGCCTCCAAGCTAATTTAACCAAATTTCCTTCTTTTTTCATTTCATCGAACCATTTCCATTTTTCCCTGATTTTTAGGATTTCTTCACTTTTTAACAATAAGTGTTCTAATGTTTCATCTTCTTTAAAGCATTGTTGAAATTTTTGGTTAATTTTTTAAAGTTTTTCAATCTTACCCCAGTTTCAAGGATCCCTGAGCTAGCTTTGAACAGTAAAATGATTTGTAAATCATTGTTCATATAATTTATTTTCTCATAACGCCTTTTATATGTTTATATTTCTTTCAAACTGCTCTTCTTGACATTTTCTTCGTAACACTTTTCCTGCGCTTTCTCTTTAATTGTTTCTTCTGTAATTTTTTGGAGAGAAGTATGGTACAATAGGAATAGGTCAGAATAAGGAGAGAATTTCGAACAGATAAACGCGGCTTAAGGCCATGTTCAACAGAACAAGAGGTAGAGAAAAGTAAGGAGTGTAAAATGACTGGCGAAAAGTGTAGAAAAAAGAAAAGAATATATGAAAGTGTAAGGGGGAAATAAGTGTGTAAGTGTAGTAAATATGTATAGAAAATCCCACACAACTCTCGTCATCACAGGACACACAAAGCACGATGCACTCGCCATAACATCCACTCTACTCGATATTTCAGTAGATATAAAAACTAAAAACGAAAGAATGGCGTCAAATGTAACGTTCTATGCAGATATAAATAAGTTATCTAAATTTGATTTAAAGAACGATGCCGATATTGTTTCTTTCTTCGATGAATTCGACGATGCATGTCAGATGGCAGGTATCTCCGAAAACAAGAGGAAAGAACTTATCCCGAATATTTTTAAAGGAGTTGGGAGACAGTGGATTAAGCTGTTCCTTAAACGTAAGAACGTGTCAGAAATTCAGTACAAAGAATTACAGGCCGAAATCGTGGAAGAGTTTACGAAGTCAAATGTAACACTTGATATTGAGGACCGAATAAGAGAGCGATTGCAACACGAGGACGAAGGAGTCATAAATTATGTGTATGATATGCTTGTCCTATGCGAAAGATTGGATACTAATATGTCGGACAAGAAGGTCGGGATAATTGTGAGTGGTTTGCACCCGTACTACATGGAAAAAGTAGGGACGGTGGCCTACACGAGCTTGGATAAATTTGTAGAAGACCTACAAAAAATTGAAAGAAACAAGTGTAAAATTGCAAAACGTGTTAAACGGGAAACAGGGAAAGTGATGATCAAGGATTTAGTTAAAAAGATTCGTGAGCAAGTTGAGGTCGAGCAGAGTGAGTCCGAATTAGATCAAGTAATAGTACGGTAAAGTAAAGATGAGCATAAAGTGAAACAAGAACCGCATAGTTTGACACAGATTGCGGAATTAGAAAAGAAGATTGATAAACTCCAGATTGCGTTGTCAGCGAAAACGCAGGAGGATGAAAAACGGGAAAATCAGAGTAGTAAACAATCGAAAAATCAAAGCTTTAAGAATAATAAGCAATACAGAAGAAATGGTAGGGCCAATTACCGTGGTAATAATAATAGATATTGGACAAATAATAATAATGCAAGAGGTCAGAATAATTTTCGGAATAATAGAGGAACAACGGATTTCAGAATAGACGAGAAAATCGAAGCGGGTACTGGCGTGGTCAATGTGGTCGAAGTCAACAGGGAAACTGGCAAAGAGATAGTCATTGTCAGCATTCTTTTTGCCATCAAAATCAGTACTCGAATGATCAAAATTCGCAAAGATTCGTGCAAGTTGTACCTGCACAGGTTAATGGTACAACGTATTACCAACCATTAGAGGCAAGTAATTAAAATAGATAGATCTGTAAATGAGCGAGGCACATTTACAAGTAATAGAAATTATAGGACACGTGACGTAATAGCCTCAGTATTATTAGAGAACAATATAGTATATTTACCATTGGAAATTGAGAATAAACAACTTAAAGCATTGCTGGATAGTGGATCACAAATATCCATTATCAATGAGAAATTAGTCCCGACGAATGCTACAGTTATACCTAAACAGACGAAAATACGGGGAATAACACAGAATGTACCGGTGATTAATAAATTGGCAATAGTAAAATTTAGAATTTCTAATCAGACATTCCATCAGGAATTTAGAGTAATAAAAGATTTTCCTTATCAGATGTTGATAGGGAATGATTTTCTAAAGTCGCAAAATTGTCAGATAGATTATGGGAATGGTAAAATTTTAGTACAAAGTTTCGGAAGACCGACACGGAGAAGTGAAATTGATGAGGAACCGAGATCAGTTTCTGATAACATCGCTATTAATGTTAAATCTAGTTTAAGACCAAAATGTGTGTTGGATCATAAAGTAAGATTGTTACCGAGGACTAGAACGACTGTAGAAGTCAATCTAGTAAATTCTTGGGCTAGTAATGAATATCTGTTAGAACCTGATAGGCAATTAGAAAAGCAGTACAATGTGTTTATACCTAGAGCAATCTTATCTAAAGACAATCAAAAGTTAGAGATAATTAACCCCTCCAATAAAACTATTATGTTGACCATAAATTTGAAAATTGACGATGCTGAAGAATGCGTAAGTGTGAGTGCGTTAAGACAGGAAGGTCTGACGGAGGATGAGATAGACGAAGTGTTAGAGACACGAAGAAATTATGATAAGGCTAGATTGAAATTTGGTGATAAGACAAGATCCGAAATTAAGAAGAAATTAGAAAAGTTGTGTTTTGATTATGCGGACGTGTTCGCATGAAAAGAAAACGATCTAGGTCGGGTGAACGGTGTGGAACATAGAGACGAAAGTTCCTTTCAGGAGACAACAATATCCAATCCCCATTGCACTGAAAGAAAAAGTCAAGGGCAGATAAACATCTTACTTGAACAGAATATTATAGAGGAAAATAACAGTTCTTATAATTCCCCTATGCTGTTTGTTAAAAAACCCTCTGGTGCGATAAGAGCTGTACTCTAGTGCCGCTATCTTAACCGTCATGTGAGGTTCCATTCTGTTGCGTTACCACCCATACATCAAATCTTAACATGTATGGGGGGTCACAAATTTTTCAGTGTCCTGGATATTAAGAGTGCTTACAATAAGGTGTATATATCGAAGGATTGTAGAAAATACACGGCGCATAACATCCCTGGCGTCGGTGCTTATCAATATAAGGTTTTGCTTATGGGATACATCCAATCGCCCGCAGTATACACTAAAATCATGGCTATGACACTAGCTAACGTTAGTCCGGAGGCGGTGTTATATTACATGGATGATGTGTTCATTTATGTAAATGAGCAAGAGAAAATGGTGTCAGTTTTGAAGTCCATCTTTCAAAGACTGCGGAAATATTGTTTGAAATTGTCGGTCGAGAAATGTCATTTCATGGAAGAAAAAGTTTGGCACTAGGTCATAGAGTGGGTGAAGCCGGATATGAGATTAGTCCAAAAGTAATCCAAGCCATAAAAGCATGTAAACCACCGAAAAGCACAAAAGAACTCAAGTCATTCCTATGTTTAAGGAATTATGTACGGAAATTCTGCAAGGATTATGCAGAATTCTCAGCCATTTTCCAGCCATTGCTCAGAAAAAATCATAAGTTCGTCTGGACTGAGGAACACCAGAAAAGCTTTGAGAGATTGAAGAATGCGTTGTTGGATGCACCGTTGCTGGCTCCGTTTCGGGAAAATTTGGAAACCAGAGTGTATACGGATGCTTCGACCAAGTCCATAGGAGCAGTGTTAATGCAAAAACAAACGAATGAGGAATGGACTCCGATCGCGTACTATAGTAGGATATTGCGACCTCAGGAGGCAAAAATACACATAGTGGAACTAGAAATCCTAGCCGTAGTAAGTGCGTTTAAAGCATTTATTTACTATCTTTATAATAAAGAGTTTGAACTGTTTACAGATTGTCGATGTATAAAGTATTTGCAAACAACACAGAAATTATTAAGATATAGTTTGGAAATGGCTCAATAGCAGTATACACCCGTTCATTGTCCTGGAGAGAAAAATCCCAGCGATGTGCTTTCTCGGAACACGAATATTCATCCAACAGTAGAAGATATAGATTTAGATGCTTTGCCGATTAATACCGAAGTTCTTGAAGTGAACATTACATTTGATAATAATGTAGATGTAACCGAACTTCAAAGAAAATCTCATTCTTTGGACCAATTATGAATGCGATCGAACATCCGGAAGTAGCTGACGCTAAGGCAGAGAAGCAGGCACGTTGGTATGTTGTTAAAGAAGGAAAACTGTATAGGAGACAAAGAATGGCAAGTGGAAAGAAGTTTCTCTTGTGCATTCTTTCGCGTTAAGAGAGCAAGTTTTCAAAAACTTGCATTGCTCAATTTACGGTGGAGGTCATTACTCCTACACCAAATGTTACAATAGAGCACTCAAGTCAATCTATTTCCCTAACATGAAGAAGTTTTTCCAGGAGAAGGTCAGCCAATGTGTAAGCTGCCAGATTCAAAAACGAAAGGCAGGTCGAACGCCATTACACCCAAAAACATACCCGAGTTATATGCCGTTCCAATACGTAACGATGGACGAGATCGGGCCATTTAACGTTCGAAGAACCATCGAAACAAGTATGTCATTGTGTTTGTTGAAGTGCGACAAGGTATGTGATTGCGAAAGCAGTTCCAGCAATAACATCTGAGATCATAGCGGAGGTGATTTTCGAGGAATCATTCACTAAGCATAGCATTCCCGAAGTTTTAGCTATGGATAGGCATAGCACCCACAGAAGCAAAGTGATGGAGGAACTGGCTGAACGTTTTGGAATGAAATTAAACTTTGCCAACACTGATGCACATTATAGTATAGGGACAACGGAACGCGCCATAGGATCCATACAACAGGGGATGAAACACTACATAGACAGAGAGTTCGCGAATTGGGATGAGATTCTACCTTGTATAGTATTCACTATGAACACTCAAGTTTATGATAAGACAAGACATTCGCCAGGTTATCTACTGACAGGACGTGAATCCAGCACGTTCCTAGAACAAGATCTGGACATTCCCTGTGAGTACATTGAGAACGATGTGTGAAATAAGGCTGTCAAGGAAACAAGGATATATATGGTAGCCAGGAATGGCCCCGGTACTTTTTTATCACGAATTTAAACACTGCCCTTACTGTACAGCCCAGTATCCCTTAAAGCCACTTTGAAGGTAAAGTAAAATAACGAAAGTTTTGGTTTGTTTCAGTTTACCACCCGACGGTTATTCCATGATGACTAAAGAGACTTGGACTTACTGATCATAATA
The DNA here is from genome assembly GCF_964235325.1 of Thermobia domestica. Taxonomy (NCBI): domain Eukaryota; kingdom Metazoa; phylum Arthropoda; class Insecta; order Zygentoma; family Lepismatidae; genus Thermobia; species Thermobia domestica. Next base: position 151,224,969 of record NC_137471.1, on the reverse strand, counting down.
AAGCACTTGTCGATCCTCCTTTGCATCTAAGTACTTTTTTACACAAGAAACATTTAGCTTCTTCTCTAGTCTCGGCACGTTCAAAGTATTTCCACACTTCACTCCGTGACATATTGTGCTTTGCTTCACCTCAATTGCTTAACACCTAATTGCTACTTTCACCCTTATCTTGCAGTTCACTGAAATGAATATTAATTGCTTTCTCAGTGCGTTTGCGCAGTTGACCTTGACAATCGTTGCAACATATGCACCTGCAAATGTTTACTATCAAGAGCTCGACACATTATAGGCTTAAGACTTATAGGTTCCAAAACGTTCAAATTAGAATAAAGTACATTTAAGGACGTTATACGTTATCAAAAACGTTGTTTAGGATTTTGTTTTATATATTACAGAAAATGACATTTTCGTACATTTGATTACCAGTATATTTTAACAATGTTAGCTATTGTGCACATCGAAACATCTTTTAATACAACAATATTTTAGTTTTAAGCTAACATCTCTTAAACAAAATAAAATAATAATAGAACTTTCCTTACCTGGAGTTGTTATTCAAATCTGGTACTAGTAACATTGCCGAAGGGGGCCAAGGAGGCGGGCGCTACCCGTAGGCTATACCTGTACCCCAGACCGGTAGTATATATTAATATTGCACAAATAATGTGAAATTAACCTTTTCAGTGTAGCCCCCCTCAAGTAAAATGTATCCACCCTTCGATTGTGTCCCCAAGAAATGAAATCTGATACTGTAACTGGTGGTATAGCATATCATAGCCAGTTTAGAACTACAATGAACCTAATATTTTTATTTTACTTATTTAATATTTTTAATTTTCCTACTTTTTAAAATCAAATGCACTTCACTTTCCTAGAATCACACTAAGGGAGAAAATAATATCTATATGAGGAAGAACATACCGCGTAGAGGGAGCCTTGTTATTCCATTGTTCAAAACTGTTTGATGATGAGAGGCTAAATCAATATTTCGTGAGTTGATATCTATCAATATATATATATATATATATATATATATATATATATTGTTACACAGTTGTGCCTCGAAGTCCTAAGCCGGACTCCAAATTATGGGGCGAGACGCCCGCGCTTTTCAAATTGTGTGGTAGTAAGGAAAAGAGAGATAGGGAGGACGGAGTCAGTTGAGGTTCAGATTGAATTGGCGACCTGATGCCTCATTGACACCAATCCACACGCATGTATTAGTGGTATGACCCTAGCCTTGATTTACTCAGATCACAGAGCTGGGTCCTAAATGCAATATTTAGGGAATGCCACGAAAGCAATAAATACATGAAATCTATTAGGTAGTTAGAACTAGGTGTAAAATATAAACGGTAAAAATAAATGTAAAATAGGAATTTCCATCCCGGCGTAATAGAGAAAAATCATAGAAAACCTAGAAGTCTTAACCACTAATGAGCATGCGCGTGAAGAAGTCTCTCCCATGCTCGATGAGGCTCGTGACGTCGCCTTCGAGCTACGTCAGAACTGGCAGAAATGCGTGGGACGTAACGTCTTTATAAGCGAGGCCAGCTCGCCGCTCCGGTTGATTCTGAAGACGACGATCATCGAGTGTGTGTGTGCTCCTCCGTTCCGGACGCTTAGTAGAACAACAGGTATGTGATTATTTTTCTAAGTTCCCCCTTCAACTAGAGATGAGCACTTTGAGATTTGTAGTAGCACTTCGAGAATGTTTAGTGACGGATACGAAGTCCCTTCAATCTGAGACCAAATTCCCTCTTCGAGACTTAATAGTTTTCCCTTCGGGCCAATGCAAGTCGCGATGCACGAAGTTCATGTTTCACTAATTTCATAAATCGCGGTTTAGCATAAATCCTTCTAGCACCCATTGAGTATTATAGGGGTTGTGCTCCCACTTAAGTAATGTAATAAACCTTCCAAGTTGTCATTCCAAGTAACCGATTTTGTAAAATTCATCTGTATTCTTATTTTTATTTTTTTAATAAACAGTCAAATGTAACGGTCTCTTTGATTTAGTCAAGCTAATCCCACCTAATTAGATTCAACTCACAGTCTTCATGTGTTACCTGGGTTTTGATTTCTAGTACCAAGCTCTACCACTTTAGTGCGCTTTCTCATCATCTTCGAACCAGTAAGCCAAAGACGTTTTCGAGACCGAGGCTAAAAGAGAGTTGGACTCCGAACCAACTTTGTAATACTGGGTGGAGAGTGAAGAAGTGATCGCAATTACGATCTTTCACAAAAGAAAGTGTACACAATTGCTACGCCAAACTCAGAACAACAAAACATCATATACATAACATTTTTTGGTGTTCGGTGTTCGCCGGGTAACCAACTGTGTGTTCTTGAATCTCTAAACAAATCTCTGGTGCTCATTCACTTTATAGGGGAACCAACTATCTCAGTGGTCCTAAAACGCGATTTTAACAAATCGGGAGTGATTTTTTTTACCGAAGAGCTTTCAATAGATAAAAGTGAAAAGAGTACGCGAAAGTTTTTCTTTTGACTAGTCAAGTGCTGTATCGGTACTATGTAAAGTCAGTAAAGTTCGGTGGCGTACTTGGACTAGGCGATGTTCAGCCTATGACTCTGATATACAAATATAGTTTTGTCTGCTCTAAATAGTGCGTTTCACAAGTAGTGATATAGCGACGAAAAAGTTTTTGTTCTCAACTTCTCTCGCTTTAATTTGTTATAATTCAGTGGAATAGTCGCTAGGTTCCGCAGAGCAAGACTCAGTTTACCTCACGACGTTTTCTTGTGTAGTGATGGAAATGAAAAATCGGGACGCGAGTGTTAATACAGAATTCAGCTCTTGTCTCATGTACTTGCAAAACCCTAAGTCTGCTTATGCTTCTGCTCGCTTTGGTGGGGTCACAGTCAGTTTTATCTCTGGTCAACAGAACCTCCCGTTTTACGGGATGAAAGTTCGACTAGTTTGTCCGGCGATAAGTGGCTAATACCCTTACCCCTTATTTGGGGAGGATCACAGGCAGTTTTATCTCCTAGACAGCAGAACCTCCCGTTTTACGGGATGAAAGTTCGACTAGTCTGTCCGGCGATAAGTGTCTAAAATCCTTTCCCATGCAAAGCTTGGGGGTCACAGGTATCTTATTCTTTTGGTCCAGCAGGGCCCCTCTGTAATAGGGGTGCATGCCCGACGGCTGCCTGGGAATAACTGCCTAAAACTCACCTTTATGCAAATGCAATACCTAAAATCAAAATGCAGGTACATGAACCAATGGTTGGATGATCGAAGTCCCCCTTGTGAATTTAAAAACAAAATAGTTTAAGACAATGTTGTTTGTGCTTTAAAAAAACGAGAAAACAAGTTAAAGAATAGAAGTAAAAAGTAAAACTTCTCATAAGTGAACAAATAGGTATTATCTGTTATAAACAGCTGTCTAGTCAATTTCCGTTTCCCGTTCTAAAAAGTAAAGCAAAATTTATAAAGAAAGGGAAGTTGAGTATTTCAAGTTCAAAGGAAGTTAAATGAAGATATTGAAATAATAATAAGTCTCATAATACGTAAGAAATTTTGACGTAGTATTTCCGAAGGAAGTAGCTATCAGTGATTAAATTCTTACTATATCAGAGGAAATAGGTTGATTACCCACTGCCCTGGTTTAAGAGGCCACTGACTTGCGAAAAACAGATTTATTCATCAAAAATGAGTTTCGCGCAGAAAATAAAGGAAAAGCTATTAGATTTAGGGCAATCGCATTGTCCTAAGACACCCACGGGCAAGCACCATTATATTTTAGATCGGTGGAATAATTATTATTGTATTGATTGCAATAAAATAAAAGTTCACGGGCATTCTCCTCCTGAGTTTGGTCGTTGGAAAAAGAATCCATTACCGAGATACTTGGATACGTGGAGTCAGCCAAGATATCGTGAACCAACGACCGCGAGCCCGCAAACCCCAGAAGCACCAGCGAGTGGTTGCGATTTAACGCCGCTGGCCGCGTCTAGCCCTATCCCGACTAGAAATGATATAGAAACGCAAAGTGCTGGTTCAAGTGAAAAACCAATGCCAGCCCCTAGGACGATATATGTAAATTCAGATACGGACGAGACCCCACCGGGGGTAGAACCGAAAACACTAGTGAATGATGTAAATTTGAAAGATGAACTAGAGATAGCCGAACTAATAACTGCAGGTCAGGAATGGCCTCAGGCAACAATTGAGATAGAAACAACAGCAGGTGTAATACCTGATGTCCCCTCGAACCAAAGTCCCTTAGATAATAATAAGTTAGATGATAAGGAAAATAGATTAAGTAATTTAGTGTTAAGTGTAGAAAATAAAGACATTGGTGTATCGAAAGGACCAGATAGCCCAGTAGCGCTATATTTTCCAATAAAATACGAACCGTCAGATCATACAACGCCGTTAGAAATGCAAAGACCCACCTTTCAATCTTTTTATGCGGGTAGTAGTGATGAAACGGTTTATACAGAGATCGGTCCTAGAGCTATGTATGCTAACTTAGATACTGAATCACGAATCTCAGTGAGTAAAGAGCCAATTTACGAAAATATTGGTCTCGAACCCAAGGCAATCACAAATAAAGAGCCAATTTATGCAAATATAGGAACCGAACCAAGGGAAACGAAAATTGAGAACCCTGACGAGAATAATGAAAATGAATTGCGCTCTGTGACACAACCTAATGATGAAGCGTTAATGGACCAGATTAGGCATTCATTACAAACAGAACTGTCCCCGGCAGTAGGAAACTTAATTCGACCCTTAACTAGACAACTTCGGAACAAGAAAGTACAGGTCACAGTTGTTCGACGCCAAGGTGACGACGAAGAGAAATTAGGTATTTTATTTCAAGCGGACCCCTCGGCCCCCTTTGAAGATTTATTACCTGAGGAAAATGTAGTTGGCAATTTTGACATGGAAATACAGACCGACGATCTTCAAAAGAAAGATGTTAGTGTTCAGACCGAATATAAGTTTCCTAAAATGATCCGAATTGATACAGACCGTGAACTTAAGGTTCTTCGGACAACTGCTACTCAAACCAACCCTGTCATGTTTGAAGACAGCCTTACCCTCCAAGAGAAACTGCAATATTTAGACAGTATAGAAAACATACTCAGTGTAGTTAGTAAAGTTAGGTGGTCAAACGGAGATATTAGTAGTGCAGATTCAGATGGGGGTGAGTCGTTGAAAGACGATTGGTTAGGTTACGAACTACAGAAATTACAAAACGAAGAAATAGCGCAAACACAAAACGACAAACCGGAGTCTCCTCCTGCGTCATTCCTGGAGGATGAGTCAAAACCTTCATGGAACTCCGAAGAAGAACTCCGATATGACCATTGGGATCCTCCCACGGTCTCTACTCCCCGAACAGCGAACCAAGACCCTCCCAAAGAGGACGCTGACCAGAGAAATGACCTCGTCGCCCCTGCTCCAGTTGAGAGGAGGTTAGGCGAGGAGAAGGAAAGTGATGATGTTTTTCCCTCAGTTTGCTCTGACCCCCAGAAGCAAATTGAGAAGGAAGAAAAAGAAAATAACGAATCCTGGTCTGAAAGTAGAATAAACGAAAACATTGGTAAAATTTTTGATTACGCGGAGTTTGGTGCGTCTGTAATTTGTTTAGATGAAGTAGAAAATAGAGACGATCCCTCAACCTCTCCAACCCAAAGTGAGTCTAACAAACAAACTGATACTGTTAAGAATAGTGGTTTACAACCTTCAGCTAGTACTAGTTCTAAATTTAGTTCCTATAATGAACCTAGTGAATCACCTGCGACTAAAGAAATGAAAAAGTACCAACAAGAGGAAAAGCTAAATCCCTTACAGATAGTGTTTATTTCGCCACCTGGTAGCGAAGTTGCACCCATGGCCCCCATGGAGAAATTAGAGTTTAGCGAAGGGGAAAAGACAGAAAAATCAGCATTCAGCAAACAAGATAGATCTTATACATCAGAATTTAGTTCAGAACAACCCTCCGAGTTAGAAAATAGAAGTGTAACTGATACCGACTATAGGTCCGTTTCTGAAAATTTCAACACCTCGGCTTCTTTAGACAGGTCCTTAGATCTGAAAGATGAGCCCGTTTCACACTCATCAAGTGAAGATAAGACCTCTGATAAACAAAAATCAAATTTTTCGTCCTTTTTAAAAGTAGATCCTGAGGATAAGCCTCGTATAAATTTAAAATCTGAGCAAGAAATTAAGACTAGTCCGGTTACAGAGCCATCATTACCATATAGTTTTGAGAAACCTAAATTTACGGATACAGTAGTAACAGGCAAAGTTAGCAATCCTCCTCCCGAGGGTGACAATCAAAATTCTACTATTGGTGCTAACCCACAAGCATTCAAGATCTATCCAAATGTTGAAATTCCCTCCTTTTCTGGGAATAGACATGAGTGTGTGGAACTTTTCCTGCAAGAATATGAATTAGTCGCTAGCATATACGAATGGTCAACTCTAGAGATAGTAAATTACCTTCCTTACTGTCTAAAAGGGGAAGCGTTCTCCTTCTATTTAGTAGACCTAGCAGACCGTTTACCTTTAAACTATAGCGAGATGAAGGAAAAACTTAAAAAGGCTTTTCCCAGTATTGAGTACACTGCAAAATTAGAATATGACGTTGATACAAGAAAACAACAACCCAATGAGAGTACTTTAGCGTTCATTTATAAATTAATAAAGGATTTGAAATTTTTACGAGGTTGGGTTAATGAAAGTGAATTGATGAGTAAACTTAGAATGAGTTTGTTGCCAGACATCCTAAATAAGCTGATGCTTGAAGTGGATGATTGCGATAATCTCGAACAGTGCCTACAATATCTTAGAAAATTTCACACAGCACAAAGATTAGTTAGTCAGAGAATTAGCCATGACGTATTATGGGAAAATGACCGCTCGGACTGGTCATGCATTAAAGAACAACACCAACCTGGATTTGTACAGATTAGTTCTTGTTACACAGACAAAGTAGTAGCAGAACCGGGTTACAAAATGTATAGGAACAATCACCAAAATACCTATGGCCTTGGCCATGGGCAGGCGCAGCTTTGTACAGTCAAGATAAAAATAGGAGACCGCTGGGCGCAAGCTCTTATAGATTCTGGCTCTGAAATTTCGATAGCTTCAAAAACCCTTTTACCTCCAAAATTTCCACTAACGGAAAGACTGAAGGGTTATGTTAAGCTTCGTGGTGTAGGTGCTCAGCCCACAGATTACATTCCTGTGGTGAGAATAGCTTGTTGTTTCAAGGATCACTTGAAAACAACCAAACGAAGATTTCTAGACGTAGCTATAGTTGACTCACAGTTTTGTGCCTATGACGTTATTTTGGGGATAGATTTTTTGCACAAGTATGTCACAACCATTCATTCCAAATATATGGAACTAGCAGATAAAGACGGGAATCATGTCGAAGATCTATGGTTTACAATCCCAAAAAGTACATATGGGTATCGTCAAGGTGTGATTCATACCTTAGACTTAAAACATGTTAAACGATACCCACCATCAGTAGGAAAAAGATCGTTTAATGAGTTCCAATCAAGACAGAACGATAATGCTAGACAAACGGCTTTCTCTATCCCCCCTCATACAAACAAACCAATTTATAGGAAACGGAACCTCCCATACAGGAGAAAGGATCCGTATCCAAAATTGGTCACCGGAAATCACCAAAATCCCGTTGTTAGTGTACCTGATAAGAGACAAAAACTCCCTGTTAAGGAAATTACATCTCGTGTATTCGTGTGTTCCAGGGAAACTACAAAATTTCCCTCGGAGCCTACGAATAGAACAAATGGGAAAGTCAATAGAAGTAAAAAGGCAAGACGTAACCGAACTAAGAACAGCAAGGTATCTTCCAGTGCTCCTGAGCTGGAACTTACCAATTCGCCTGACTTAGAGAGAGAGGAAAAGAATCTATGCAGTTTTGACCCTCAACCAGGCCCTAGTGGAATTTTGGCCGTTAGTTCCACAGATAGTTCGGATACAGAGACTATACCGAGAAAGGAAGAGAATGCGTCCCATGCGACAAGATATAACAAAAAGAACCAACACTCTGTAAAGCCACCCCTGGCCTCCCAGGCGCCTCATGAGCTTGTAGAGGAAAAATCAAATGGAGGGCATTCGGAAACAATAGAAAAACCATTGATAACGCAAGGAAGTGTAAATGATCCCGCAACTCTCCCTGACCTAGAGAGTTCGGCTCAGGATCATAGTCAGAAAGAGGTCGTGCCAAACCCCTTGGGGATAGGCGACGAACTTTCTGATATCTATCCAGACACTACCTATAAAGTACACCTTCCAGCAAATGTCCGCGTGCCGTCCAAGGCTGCGTATGACAGAAATTACCGCACCAACCGGGAACGTGCATATTTGGGAATTCTTACCGTCTAAAGGAATTCAATATTGGCACTCCTGTTTGATCCCAAGAGGTCCAGTTTTTACTGACAATGGAAATATTACTCTGACTATTTTTAATAGTTCAGATCGAGCCAGATCTTTGTCTAAAAATCTTTATTTAGGGAAACTTGTTCCCCAGGGCGAGTCCTTAAATGACAAAACGGATAATAATGTACAGGCCGTTAATCAGATCATACAACTTACTAACAAAGATGAAACAGAGGACGTGGAAGTCCCTGAACAACCCCAGAAAGTCCCCCAAACAAAGGAAGAATTAGCCCAAGCATTAAATATTGGCCCAAACTTAAACCCCGAAGAAAGAAATCAATTGCTGGACTTATTGATGGAATTTAGGGACGTTGTAGCTTGGGACAAGTCTCGTCTGACTGCGGCTACCGATAAATTTATGTGTCCCCTAGAGGTCATTACAGATATACCTGTTTCTCATCCACCCTATAGAGAAACACCAAAACAGAGAGAGATAGTCGCGGCAGAGATTCAGAGAATGTTAGATAGCAATATTATCCGAGAAAGTCAAAGCCCATATTCTGCACCAATTGTGATAGTAACTAAAAAAGATGGCTCACCGCGCATATGTACAGATTTCAGGGCTCTAAATAGGATATTAAGGCCCAATTATACGCCAGTACCGCGTATAGATGATATATTAGCATTTCTGAATGGTACCAAATACATAAATACGCTCGATATGCAAAATGGTTACAACCAATTATTAATCCGTCCGTGTGATATAGAGAAGACTGCATTCATCTGCAGCCGTGGAAAATTCGAATTTTTGAGACTACCATTCGGACTAAGCACGGCCCCGGCTCTTTTTTAAAATATGATGAACGTTATATTTGGAGACATTATGTGGAAGTATGTAATTTGTTATTTAGACGATTTGGTTTGTCCTAGTCCTTCTTTCCCAGATTTAATAGAAAGAACGAGAATTATTTTATCTCGACTCCGGGAGGCCAACTTAAAACTCAACCCTAAGAAATGTTACTTTGGTTACGAAGAAGCCTCTGTGCTTGGTCACATCGTCGGTAGACGAGGGATTTGTGTAGATCCTGCAAAAACGGAAGCTATATCAAAGGTACCATACCCTACAACAGTTAAAGAAATACGTAGTTTTATTGGACTTTGTTCTTTCTACAGAGCTTTTGTCCAAGGGTTTTCTACTATTGCCAAACCACTCATTTCGTTGACTAAAAAGAACGCCAAATTCGAATTTGGAGAAACTGAGAAACAAGCATGGGATACTTTGAAATCTTGTCTTACCTCTGCTCCGGTCCTTGCCCACTTTGACCCGAATCAGGACGCCATAGTTTATTCGGATGCTTGTCGAGACGGAATAGGTGGATATGTCGCACAAATTAAAGAAGATAACCAAGAACACCCAATAGCATATTTTTCGAAATCATTGTCCCCAGCGGAGCTCAACTACTCCACGGTTGAGCTTGAAGCGCTAGGAGTTACCAAGACAATTTTGCATTTCCACTTTCTATTGGCAGACCGTCCCTTTATTGTGCGGACCGATGCGCACGGCATATGTTACCTCAGAAACAATAAGATGCTAAATTCCCGTTTCATGCGTTGGGCAATTCGTTTGCAGCCCTATGAATTTACGATTCAACACGTCAAGGGCCGCAATAACGTGACCGCCGACTTTTTGTCAAGATGTCCGCTAAAGGATGAATTACCCTCCAAATTCGGTCAAGAAGAAGATTGTGCAGAGGTGTGCAACCTAGTGTTATGTCCCAAAATAGATATCAAAACAATGCAAAAAGAGGACGATAAAATTAGAGAACTAATACAACAGAAGAAAGATAACCCCACTGATCGTGCTTTAAAACCCTATGTTGTAGTTGACGATGTGTTATATCGAGTTATGAACAAAGATAAGAAACTAGTGATACCAGCGAAGGCTATTCCCGACATATTACAAGAGGCCCATTCGTCTCCGCTGTGCGGAGGCCATACGGGGTTTTCTCGCACTTACTCTAAAGTAAACGAACGTTACTATTTTCCGAACATGGGGAAAATAGTTAAGGAATACGTCCGCTCTTGTGACGAATGTCAGAGGGTGAACATCCCTAGAGAAAAGAAACAAGGTTTTCTTCACCCTTTACCGGTAAAAGAGGAATTGTTTTCCCGCTGGAGTTTAGATATTTTTGGCCCGCTACATAGTAGCGCAGGCTACAGCTATATCCTGGTTATGATAGAATATCTCAGCCATTTCGCAATATTAGTACCGCTACGAAATATTAAAGCCCCGACAGTGGCTAGGGCCATGTTGGACGAGTTAATCACGCGTTTTGGCCCCCCTAAAGAGGTACTGACGGATAGAGGAAGTAATTTTTTATCAACGATAATGGCCGAACTAAATGACTTATTTGATATTAAACATGTTCGAACTGCAGCATTTAAACCGTCAACAAACGGGCTATGTGAGCAATTTAACTCCGTAATTGCAAATTTCCTAACTAAGTACACGGCTAAACAGCCTACTAAGTGGGCGGAATATGTCCGCTTGTGTGCATATGCTTATAATATAACAACCTCCCCTATTAGGAAATATTCCCCATATGAGATTGTCTTTGGTCAAAAGGCCAGGTTTCCCATTCAGTTGGACACCCAGTATCAATTCACGAAAATACAGGAACATCAGAAACAATTAAAGTTAATCCGTAAACTAGCCCAGAAGGCTATGACACATGCACAGCAGCAGACTAAATTACGCGTTGATCGCACTAGGCAACCTATTAAATTAAAGGTTGGTGACTTAGTATTGTGTAGAGATTATCTACCTAAGAAGGATATTTCTCCTGAGTTGACACCCAAGTATATGGGACCGTATTACTTAAGGAGTATTTCTCCCACAAATGCTTGTAAAATTGAACTAGTAGCAAACCCTAACCACACTCAGATTGTAACTATTGAAAGGTTAAAGAAATATTTCCCCCGAGACAACTCACGTGAGCTGGAAGATTCGAGCGATAGTGAGGACGATGAATGTTAAGCGTAACATATAGGTCGCTCATGAGACTTAGTCGCATCAACTTAGACAAATTAAAAAAAAAGAGAGAAAACAAAACTTGGGGTTTACTAATTAGTGCGTATGTCAAATATCTCATACAACGTATAGACCTCTAAAAAGTGGAGTACCCGTAGTTATGCCAGACCCCTGGCATACCGGAACACTGGCATACAGGGCTATAGATAGAGCCTGAAAAGAATACATTGTGAAATTGAAAACAAACAAAAAGTTATAATATACTCTTCATCACTCAGAAACAAAAAGTTACTTCCTGGAATCCATTCTCCTCTCCCCTCGATGCTGTAAAAGGCATTAGTGGGCCATGAGTAATAGGCAATCATCTTAGTCAGCGGCGCTAAAATTGATCTGAGGAGCAAATAAGTCATCTTTAAAATCAGGGAAAAAGTTAGACGCGTCACGGAAAAAGTTATGTCGAATTAATCCGAAATGAATGTTTTGCCACCATATTGGGATAAGCATTTTTTTTGCTCTTTGTGTGAATGTGGCCGGCCACGAATGAGTTACCCTTCTTCTTCTCCTATAGAACTCCCAATATGCTGCCAAACACAGAGAACCTAAAAGGAAAATAAGTGTTGACATAGCTGAAAAGTAAAATATTATTAGTAGCTACTAACATTAATACGTACAGATGTAACTTTTCCTTGTATACTTAACTCGGACTTTAAGTATACGTCGTTGCAGCTGCAGGTTCCTCAGTCACAGTATAGGATTCCATCCGTAGCCGCCGCCTGACTCTTTCATTTCTCTCTCACGAGAAATTCGCCGCTCTCCCTCTTTGTGGCTAGGACTGCCTTAACCTGGAAATTAAAGTAAAGTCAATATTGCCTGTTCTGGGTTGTTCAGCTACAAACTTATGCCTACTTATGATACACGCATGCTTACGGGTCGTTTTTCCTGTGCCCCAGGATATTTACCTGTTTAAAAAAAAAGAGAGAAAAGGAAAACTGGAATTCCCCCCACCAGATATTTACATTGGTTACTCCACACAAAGCCTACCCCATTTGTTTTTCCTTGAGCAATTACTATTTTTATTTTATTTTTTTTTCCGCGTAGTTCGGGCGGGAAGCATATTGGTTAAATTAAAAAAAAAATAAAATAAAATAAAATAAAATAAAATAAAGTAGAAAACGAAATAAGAGAATATACGCCTTAGTCTCTGACATGTTGCTCTCTGCTGCTGCTCCATGGATATGAGTGAAATTTTTCTGCGACCCCTTCTGGGTGACCACACTTGACCTTATGCTGCTGTAAAAATGACCAATCTCTTAGCGATGGCCAATCTATTGGCAAATTACGGCAATGTACTAGCCTACTGTGTATATTGTACATAATACATTTACAATTATATATGTATCGGCTATTCATTTTTTTATAGCTACCTGTGTGCTATACTTCACTACATTTAGTTAGTAAGATTACATTACCTTTAGTTATATTCATGTTGGATTCAGATCAAGTATTAACAGTGATGCTCATTCTAGAATAATGTTCTCAATTATAAGGGCTTTAGTAATGTTTATCAAAATACTAGATAGTATCATATGGTATCATTATGTCATTGTGGCAAGCTAAACTTAAGTTAGTGCTAAGGTTACCATATGTATTTCGTAAGAATATTGGGGTAAATCGAGCCCCCTCCATTTTTTCTCTGTCCTCCCATCATTAGGTAATGGGCTAGAACCCGCTTGTTGTCACTAACTTGATCGCCATGTTATGTACAGTAACGGTTACAACAATGACATCGTTATGGGCTACAGTAACTTCCCAGATGATGTCCTACCACTACATCACTATACTCGTGTTTTTCACTCATCCTTGTGTAACTGCCTTCATACAAGTTAAAATCTTAGCTTGGTTTGAAATAAAAGGCACATATCGCTGAGATTACAACGCAGAGTAGTAGTAAGTCACGCTATCACCGGTACAGTAGAATAATAATAATAATAATAATAATAATAATAATAATAATAATAATAATAATAATAATAATAATAATAATAGTAATAGTAATAAAACATTGGAAGCGAATCAGTACGTGTACATCATTTCATAATTAGGTTCGATACTCGAATAATAGAGATTCCCATAAATCAAAGGACACATATTAAGGATACACGAGCTTTGTCAACTTGTTTTAAATAAATTTGGTGTAAACTAACTTAATTCTATTCAGAATAAAACTTATGATTATACCCGTCACAAGATTAAAACTACAAGTCATGAGACTTTCAAAATTTGTTGGCCCCCTCCATAAGCGGCCCTGTTTATTTGGTGGAAAATAATGTTTCACAACAGCGCATGGCGCACGCGACTTTCAGGATATGAATATAAGAACGTAACTGTAATTATAATGTTAAGTGAAATAGGAAATAAGTATAAACAAGCAAAAGTAGAACTCCTTAAAACTTAAAAGTTCAACGAATGGCATTTTGTTTTGATGCAACTTCTTAAAATGTTCACGAATACTTCCTCAACACTCGTCTTTCATTCTGCCTTAAAACTAAAAGCAAATCACCTCTTATCGGGTGACGGAAGTGAGTCCAGCTGTTAACAAGGACTCAGGATGTTGTTGCGTGTAGCTTTTATACACACCAACATTTATAACGGGAAAATAGATAAATAAGAAAATAGGGAAATGACGTCACAGCGAAATGAATAATAATAATAATAAGGTGGCCTCATAAATCATCACGATTGGGATAAACCATAGTCTCAGATAAACAATTGATTCTTAGCGATCCCTGGTTCGAGCCCCTAATGGATCATTTCTTTTATCCTATATCTAAATTATCGCCCCTCACGAGCGCAAGTTTATAGTTGAATTGGTTATGTAAAAGTAGGTTAGAATCAAATACTTTCAATGGACACTTAGTGGATCACATATCATCACTACCTACATTAGAGGTCCTGAGTTCGAGACCCGAAATATTCCAGTCAAAATTAATATCGTTGTAAACATGGTCCCAATTACCGGAAATTATTGGCAGTTACGCAATTGTATCTCACGTTGAAAGGAAACAGTCGGAGATCGAGTCCCGACTCACGCACTTTCTGTATGAGTGACACCCACTAAACAACGTTTTGTTTCTCCTTAGGGAATCACTTACTAAAGTCACAAGTAAAGCAACACGCACTTCTGATAATCACTGTTACATTGTAACTTTGGTCACTCTCTTTCATTATGATTTTTTGTTTTTTTTCCACTTAATTCAGTAGTAATAAAAATCGGTATGGGATACTCCCAGGATATGAACTGTGATTTCGTTGCACTCGAGTTAGCACTCAACTATGTTAACATTCACTAGTAAAATGAATTGATAAGTTGACGTGAAGACATTGGAAACACATGCTTCAAAAATAATACATAACAATTCAGGGAGATAGTACCTACCACGCAACAGAAGACCTCCCTTCATTGTCTTGGAGACGTAAGTCTTCCCTTCTCCTCCCTGGGCGCTCTTCAAGCAAAGGATAATACGTATACCCCAACAAGCTGAAAAATATGAACCACAAAGTTAAGTTCTTATTTAAACTCGTTGATTATCATACTCAATAATAACACAGTGCAATAATTAGCAGCATATTTATTATTTAAAAATTAAATAAAGATAACTCTTCGTTAAATCCAGTCATGCCTTAACTACCAAGTTCGTCAACTTCGACTAATAAATAGCTGGGACACTACCCTCAACTTCAGGTCCCCTCGTCCAACCTATAATGCTATGTGTGTGTGTGAGCATTTTTCGTTTCAGGTTTTTCCTTACAGAAGCCGAAGTAGCAGAATCTGCCCAGGTAAAAACAGTGAAAGGATCTACGCCTTGGAAATAACTGAGTATTCATTTTCCTTTTTATATTTTGGTTAAAAGATAATTATTTTAATCACTTGATTGTCAATTCACTTTGACAAGGGAATTTGACATTTTTCTTTGTTATTCTTACTAAGCTACCTACAAAGGGTTGCAAATATAATGAACGAATCACATTGTGCGCAAGATAAGACTGCCTCCTCCGAGGGTCTTAGTTATATTAATTAACCTTATATAGCTCAAAACCCTACAAGATTATTTCAAGAAATCTCTAACAATTGAGATAACATGCACGTTAACCGAGAATTTTTCAAGTGCTGGATTGCCCTATTGTGAGATACGTCTTATCTTGAACACTATGGGTACACCCAGGTGTATTAATGTGTAGAAATATAAATGACTTCCAATTAGGAAATAATACACGATTCAAATTCATATCAGTCTGATTGATATAATTGAAAATTTTCAACAAAGAGTAAACAATGTAATAAAGTGTAAAACTAGCCATGAATTTCAAGTATGAAACACTTATAAAAAAAATTTATACTCGTTTGCTTGAGTTTGTGTTAAAATTTTAGTTAAAATTGATTGATATAAATTTTGAAATTACTTTGGAACTAATTATTTTAACTGGCATATTTGTACAAGTATAATTAGATTTAATTAAATCTTGTTGAATCTCAACTCTGTTTAATAATTCTGTGGTTTACGAAGTAACCTAAATTCAAATCTCACAATCTTTGTTATAGATTAATTTAAAAAAAAATAAAGAAAAGGTAGATAATATTAACAGTTCAAGGTATAAAAGATTGTATACAATAAACTTCTTGTACTCATGCCTGGAAATCTGAACGACTGACCACTTTTTATTCTCTAAATTAGGAAAACAATGCAAAAATACTTATCTGACAATGTTAAGAAGTCCATGGTTGGAAGCCGGCGTCTGTAACAGAATACTAGATGTATTCTCTCAGTTGCGATGCAAAACCCCCGTTTTTCTCCTCTCTCCCCGAACATTCGTCAGCTGAGCTGATATTTACAAGCCACTTATCGTTATACCAAGCTGTATAATTAGCTCATTTCCGCCACGCTGGCCAAATTCAAACTTCCTTTAAACACTCTAGTTCTCAACCTGCCTACAACTGAAAACAAAATATACGGCCAATGTATGTCAATATGGCCATTACGTCCTGACGTGTTCATAACAAACCAGGTATTGCCCCTCTTGTAAAGTACCTTGGATTTACTCACCCTATGATTCATCACCCTATGATTCATCACCAAAGAATAGTTAATAATTCAGTTTCCTCCATCATTATCATTCCACTTCCAAAAGAAACAAACCGAGTTAGGTACATCAATCAATTTGAGAAGAACTTGTCTTACCAGGCCATTGTTCGATCTTCATCCACAGTCACAGCTTGAACACAAGAGGCATCCTAACAATAATGTGTGGTCAGCGCACCTACACTTAATTCTAGGCCTCCGGTTTAGTTGTTCAATGATACAAAATTGATTCTTGTGATATTACTACAATCACATACAATATTTAAACAGGTTTCTATACCTAGATTCTGACGATGTGTGGTCAGCACATTCTGTATTCGACTCTCATCTTCGAATAGCCTCATTTTTGGGTAACCCCTGCAGGTTCCATTGATTACTATATCTTTCTTAGATGTGATGTGTGGTCAGCCCGTTGAATAAAATATATATAATAAACAATTAAAAAAGGAATTCGGTGGACTTCCTATATAAACAAGTAATTCGCATAATCCAAAGGTTATTCTGTAACGCATTTATGATTATGTAGTCTAATAGCATCTCTGATTGGAGAGCCATATCCATTGCCTACCCAGTGTGATGTCTAGAGTAAGGCCCCCCCTTGGTATCTGGAGGTACCCAAGGATCCAGATTGCAGCCTGCCAGCCCCCTCCAGGGCTGATCCAGAGGGACGATATGGAAAGTGATTTTTACTATTGTCGATCCATCACTGTTTACTAGTGGACAACAGTGACCCAAAACCTAAACTTCCATCCGGATACAGAACTTTCTCTGTGCCGTAAAAATTATAAACTTCTACTGTGACAAGAAAATCTCTTTTATCTACGGACAGACTCCCATTGACTTACCTCAGTTCATTGTTTCTAGGTGAAAAACTCTTCTCGTATCAGTACAAACAAGAAAAAAATTGGACAAGTGAAAAGACTCAAAATAAAAGAAATACAAACTCCTTTCAAATCAGCGTTGTGAAAAATCATAAGAAGATGGTAAACAATGTCAAGAGACTTTAAATATTTCTCAATATATGAAACAACTCAATTTCATTGTAATACCCACGATCTAACGGACCAAAAACCATGAAAAGTTATTGTCTAAATGTAAAAATTAACTCCCTATTGTCTGGTCAAGTAAAAGCACAAGTTTGTTTTTAGACATTTAAAGAAGTCTATATGTGAGTATGGTAATCGAGTTTACACATTTTCATTCCACCATGTTAAAGACCGTAAGTTTTGGAACCCTCTGTATAGCTATCTCTTGGCAAACGCCGAAGCGAAAAAGACAGGAAGTATTTTTTTAAATTCTCCATTGCACGTTGTATTTAACTGCTGCTCAACCACAGGTCCCCGTGACGTCATCATATAGAATTATTCTCAGTATAATTAAATCACTTACGCGATGTATTTAAGATTTAAAAACAGAAAAGTTCACCACAACGGAAACCGAGGCCGGTTATCAGTCAAGGATAGTTGACGTAAAAGAAAGAACGGGACACACTTCCGGTGTGTTTTAAAACCATATCAAGCATAGCTTATGTTGTGGTTAACTTTTGCGTTTAGAATCTATCCTATAAAACAACAAGAACCACCAACATGATGACACATGATGTACTTTTACTTCGTAAACTTTCCTTTGTAACCGCAAAGAAATTCCTCTCGATTTCGATGTGTATATTAAAAAAAAAAGAAAAGGAGACATAAAATACGTTAATACTATTATTAATAATTACTAAAAATAGGAATACTAACAATACTAACCTATAAACCCCCCCTAACATTCCCCCCCTAGTTATAAACAAACGTTATGTAGTCCCCTGCAATAACATGTACTCTGGTATAGCAAATGTAACTGCATCCCTGATTATTAGATTTTGTATCTGTTATTACCATAGGCCATTAGGGCATAAGCTAACACACTAACCATAGGGTCAGTATTTTAACCATTCAGACTCCCCCCCTCTGCTAACAGAACCACTCATGGAAAAAGAAATCTAAAGTAATGGCATATAAATCTCTAGGTGCGCTAAATCGCACCAATCAGTTGTAATGTCTGGATATTGTCAGTACACGTAAAAATAATCAATGTGTCTAGCGTAATGCATACCACGCAGGATGAGAGAAACCAAATCAAAATAGCAATCAAACTGAGTAGAAGTTTAGAAAAACACATGTACATACTATGATTACCCTGTATAAAACAGAGCTATATAGTAAGTTTGTAATATATTACATTTTTATTGCCTTATCCATACAAAGAGCAATAACTAATAATGTGAGATGCATTTTTGATAACAATAGAATGAGTTTAATATAAAATGCGTATAGACGCATTTATAACATTCATTAAGCATTCAGCAACTGTTTTAATCGCTAGTTGTTAATTAGTCAAGTTATTTTACATATGCGGATTAATCATTTAGTATGCAATCGCTTCTATGTTACAAATAAATATATTACCAAATATGTAATGGAGTACTCAAATACTTTAAATACATTACAGGTTATAAAATATTCACTTGATTCTGGAAAGTAGAGTATATAGCTTATGATTTATAAAGTATAACTGGTATATTGAAACAACATAAGAAATGTTGTTCACAAACTGTAAAGCACAACCCCGCAATAATTAAAAAAAAATTCAGGCAACACAATTGAGTGTCCTAGTCTATATCATTGCATGTTTTTCCCATTTGACTTATATTATAACCAATGGAAACTTCTCTTGTAATTTGTCGTCCTTCTCAGTCAAACTTTAAAAGCGCTTCACGCTATTTTTTTTTGTTTGAGGATATATAATGTTAAAAATTCTTTCATTTCTAGTTGAATAAACTTAGTAGCCTGCGACAAGCACATTTAACACGTATAACTATACTTGTACTCAGTACCGTAAATACAATTGTAATTAGCAAATCATTAGATTCACAAAATCTTACTTTTCTTTATACTATTAGAAGCTGTACCCATAATCGGTTCGAAGTCATGCTTATTAATATGGTTAGGAATTGGTTTAAATAAATAAAATAAAATAAAATAAAATATATATATAATTGTGAGTTGATAACTATAAGCTAGAAGGATTCCAAGATTGTAAGGTTTCACCTTACATATTTTAATCTACAATTTTGCTAATGGAATTAAGTAACATTTAAACGTACTATAGTTAGTTATGACACATGAAATCTTACAATCCCGCTCTCTTGCAGTTTAGTCGTGCATAATCTCCAATCCCTCAAGAAAGTTTGTTGTTAGTTCCTAGCGCCTTGTGTAAGGCCAGTTCTATATTAACCCTTTAACTCCCAGCAACTTGCCTTGGACAACCGTTTTTGTAAGTGAATATAGATGTTAGAAAGATAACTTTGGACATTTTTTTTGTTTATTTTTTTTTACCGAGGTCGGCGGATAACTGTTACACAGTTGTGCCTCGAAGTCCTAAGCCGGACTCCAAATTATGGGGCGAGACGCCCGCGCTTTTCAAATTGTGTGGTAGTAAGGAAAAGAGAGATAGGGAGGACGGAGTCAGTTGAGGTTCAGATTGAATTGGCGACCTGATGCCTCATTGACACCAATCCACACGCATGTATTAGTGGTATGACCCTAGCCTTGATTTACTCAGATCACAGAGCTGGGTCCTAAATGCAATATTTAGGGAATGCCACGAAAGCAATAAATACATGAAATCTATTAGGTAGTTAGAACTAGGTGTAAAATATAAACGGTAAAAATAAATGTAAAATAGGAATTTCCATCCCGGCGTGATAGAGAAAAATCATAGAAAACCTAGAAGTCTTAACCACTAATGAGCATGCGCGTGAAGAAGTCTCTCCCATGCTCGATGAGGCTCGTGACGTCGCCTTCGAGCTACGTCAGAACTGGCAGAAATGCGTGGGACGTAACGTCTTTATAAGCGAGGCCAGCTCGCCGCTCCGGTTGATTCTGAAGACGACGATCATCGAGTGTGTGTGTGCTCCTCCGTTCCGGACGCTTAGTAGAACAACAGGTATGTGATTATTTTTCTAAGTTCCCCCTTCAACTAGAGATGAGCACTTTGAGATTTGTAGTAGCACTTCGAGAATGTTTAGTGACGGATACGAAGTCCCTTCAATCTGAGACCAAATTCCCTCTTCGAGACTTAATAGTTTTCCCTTCGGGCCAATGCAAGTCGCGATGCACGAAGTTCATGTTTCACTATTTTCAATAAATCGCGGTTTAGCATAAATCCTTCTAGCACCCATTGAGTATTATAGGGGTTGTGCTCCCACTTAAGTAATGTAATAAACCTTCCAAGTTGTCATTCCAAGTAACCGATTTTGTAAAATTCATCTGTATTCTTATTTTTATTTTTTTTAATAAACAGTCAAATGTAACGGTCTCTTTGATTTAGTCAAGCTAATCCCACCTAATTAGATTCAACTCACAGTCTTCATGTGTTACCTGGGTTTCGATTTCTAGTACCAAGCTCTACCACTTTAGTGCGCTTTCTCATCATCTTCGAACCAGTAAGCCAAAGACGTTTTCGAGACCGAGGTTAAAAGAGAGTTGGACTCCGAACCAACTTTGTAATACTGGGTGGAGAGTGAAGAAGTGATCGCAATTACGATCTTTCACAAAAGAAAGTGTACACAATTGCTACGCCAAACTCAGAACAACAAAACATCATATACATAACAATATATATATATATATATATATATATATATATATATATATATATATATATAAACGGCAACTTAGGGTATAGATTCTAAACGCGGGGGGACTCCGTCCCGACTTCAAAAAAATATGTAGGCGTCGCCCAGATCCTAAAAAAATACAGTGGAGAAATATAGGAAGGGGGAACAAGCGTGACGTCATGCTGCTACCTACCGTCCTCCTACCTTTTCAGATCCACTTTTACCCCTTTTTATGACCCCCAAATTAGAACATTTTAGATGGTTTAAAATTCTTGTGTTTTTGATCATAGCAACTCACCTGTAAAGAAGACACATAATTTCTCCATTAACTGTACATGAATGAAATAGGATCATCCTTAAGAATCTGAAGCTTCGACATAACACTCCATTCGTCATGTGTGTCACTGCATGAGACCACTGCGTGGTAGCGATTTGTGGTCATGCAAAGCAAAATGTGCGTACATCAGCACAATACAAAACTGAAAAAAGCTATTTATTAATACTTATTTTCATTAACGGAAACTAAAGGGAAATATTACGTTGTGTCGAGCTCGAAAACCGCTAGTGAATGAGGGCTCAGAGCGCTTCAAAGAATTGATTTACACAATAATTTTGTACTCTGAGTCCAGGAAATGAACACCAATAGGCCTACATACATTTCAATTTCTTACTGGTAAATAGTTATCCGGACTTTCGGTATCCAGTTCTCAAACAAGCCAAAAAGTTCGCTATAGTAGGTTAATTCAACGACGGTATTAAAAAGAGCTGTTTCAAAGAAACAATACACAGTAATTTTTGAAAAGGCGGTAGATGAGCCTTCATAGGAATGCCTCCGTCTGTCTTTATTCGTGAAGACAATAAATCAAGCAATTTTTGTACTATTATTACCATTTCTTCTATTTACTACATAATATTACTCAACTCTATCATACAGGGCATAGTGTTTCATTTCAGTATTCTCCCCATTAAGTTGATCACTTGTGACTATAAATATCTATATATTAAAATGCTAGGTTTATATGTTTGTGTGCAAAGAAAAGTTTATATGTTTGTCTCCAATCATTTTGACAATGAGATCTCGAAAACCACAAGTGCTAGAATCGTGCCATTTTTGCTGGTCGATTCCAAATTTTGTGTAGATTGGCCCAGTTCCAATTGAATATTTAAAAAACGTTGCCATTATTTCTTTAATACACCTTTTAGGGTACACTGGAAGTGTTGACATTTTAAAAAATAGCACATTCTATAAGTTATACACTCCAACACAACATGTTTGTATACAGTAGTTGTATATTTCTCAGGCGTTTGTTTCATGATCAATTGATAATGAAAATCGAAGAAAACTATTTCTCGAGTGATGGAGAATCTTTAATATTTAGAATGTTTTGCTAATGAACACCATATAGCACTGGCATTGTCTTAAATTGTGTATGTAATGTATTTGCTTATTACATACTGCATGCAAGAAGAAAGAAAGCAGTGATCATACATGAATTAGAAATTCCAACCAGAAGTAGGCTCAGTCTTGCAAACGGTGCGAGATATTGAAAAAATATCTCCTTTGTGGTACCCCTTGCAGATTTTTATCAAGACGTCTTTAAGTTGTGTCTATAAGGGGACATGTATAGATGTTGTGAGGAATGACAAGGAGATTCATGCTCATATGAGAATGATACGCTGTGTAGAGAGTGCAGGTTAAGCTAGTCTAATTAAAATAAATCCTGGTTCTGAAAATCTATTGATAATAAGGAAGGTAATTGTTTTCGAAACAACTAGAGATTTACAGAAGAAAGAATACTGAATCGAAGGAAAAACATGTTTTTAAGCGTAACTAATAATAATAATAACAAAGTACCGTTATATCAAAAATCCCAACTCGGTTTTGATGAAAGTTCAAACTGGATTTAAGTAGAAGCTCAAAGGTAGTTCTTGATGAAAACGGAAGCCAATTTTGACTGAAAATTAAGCCGATTTGAAGATCTAAAACATATGTAGATTCTCAAGGAACCAATACCGGCTTCGGTAAACATCGCAATGGTTTTAGTAAAAACTAAAACTCAAAACTGTTCAGGAAAACACATAAAACTATCTGTGGAAAGGAAATGGGTTCCGGAAAAAAACGAAAAATATTCTTGTCAGAAAGAGAACCAGTTTTGGAAAAACTGATACAGGTTTTGATGAAAAACTGAACCGGCTTTGAAGGAAACCGAAATCGGTTTTAGTAGAATAAGCGTACCGGTTTTCGAAGAATACAAGAACCGGTTTTGGAGAAAACCGAAACAGGTTCCGATGAAAACCGAGCCGGAAATGAAGAAAACCGGAACCGGGCTCTTAAGAAAACCGATACCGTTTTTTTAGAAAACCGAATTTGGTCTTTTGGAGAAAACCGTTTTTTAATTTTGAAAAACCGGTTTTAGTTTTCCTAAAAACCGGTTTCTGTGCCTACCACTAGTATATACTGTATGTGTGTGTCGTCTTTTTAAGCGTATGAGTAATTGTATGTTTATCTGTTTATTTATATTTTTATTTATTTATGTGTATTTATATATATTTATAATATTATTTAATTATTTATGCCAATTATTTGTTAGTTTAGATTAGTTGTGGTAAGATCGTCCTTTTGATGTGTGTGTGTAATTTACAACAGATAGGAAGCCTCGGTATAGCGAAATACGAATTTGAATACTTGAAGTTGATTGGCTGCTGCCAGGAGCCAATCAAAAGCAAGATATCTCAGCTCTTGTGTGTATATAAGACTGCACGTTTCTCATATATCTCATAGTGTCTGATGAAGCCAAAATGTTAGTTGGCGAAACTTTAACACGTATGTAATATTTTTTATGTGAATGTATTGGTTTGCTCAGCAAATATTTTGTTTGTGTTTAAGTATATACAAAGCAAAGCTTCTACTTATGGAAAATATTACATGTGTAAGGATAAAATAGTATTGTAACGCCGCTAGTGGCGCATGGAGCCGGAAGCTTCATATCGTGTGGAATGAGTTGATAGCCGGTAAATTTGCAATTAAGTTTGGGAGTGAGATGCGTTTTACTGATAAGTAATGTGTCAAATTGTTTCTCGTGTAATAGTTGTTAAAATATGAGTTTACAAGTAAGAGAACAAGAGAAGAGAACAAGTAAGTACAAGAGAATGTTGAGAAACAGAAATAAAAGTCTTAGTCAAATAACTAGATACATGATCACTATGAAGTTAAATAGTTGTTTCGGGTGGAGATACATGAAAGTGCACGTACGAAGCACTGTAAGTGGCATGAAAATCGAGGTGAAGAATGTTGCGAGGTGCGTGCTAAACGTGTTTTATTATTAAAGGTTGTGAAAAAGATGAACGTTTTGAAGAGTGTGGGTGACGAATGCTAATAGTTTATGCATATAAAGAAATTGATTAGTCTTTCGAAGTCTCACCTTTTCGATTTTGAACTTAATGAGTCAATAGTGGTACTACAAGTTTCGGCCTGAATTCTTCTGGAGGAAACTGACACTTGCACTTGTAGCTGTATGTCAGACGCGGGAATTGATACCAAATGTTGCAGATTCGGACAGTTTCCATAGGAAGAGGAAAAGTGTGCACCTCTTTGTAGGATAACATGGTCATAGGTTGCACCTGTTAGTAGGATGTACTTTGTTTGTCTTGACAGCGTTTACCTGGGAGAGGAATTGGTCGTAATGAGCGGGATTGTTCAAATCGGTGTCTCTTCTTGAAAATTAAGATTTGTTTATGCAAAACGTCGTTGATAGTATCCTGTAATGTTCTCAGAATTCGAACTATGTACGTTGGTCCCTGATTGTTCCGAATACGGATGCATTTTTAAAGGTGTATCCCACTTCAGAAAGTTCAGCTTATATATCAAGTGTTATAGACTGAGGGACCTCTCGTACTACTATTGACATGGTATGTGGCTGAGGTTACTAGTGTCGGATGTTGTTCCGAGAAGATGAAGTTGCAGTTTTCCTGAACATTTCGAAACTGGATTGTCACGAATTATTTTGCGAAGTTAGCCGACTGTGATTTAATGATGAATCCATTTTTTTGTTTCTACCATTTGCGAAATATCGTTGCGTTGTCGATACTGGAGAAGTTAGAGAAATAAAACCTTCGAACTAAGGTATTTTGGATTGTAGTTTTGCTGTAGCACGCTCTAGACAGGCTGCAGAGGAGGATAAGCTGGCTGGAGTCAGAGTCGGAGCTCGAGATGCTATGTGCGTTTGTATGCTTCTTAAATGGTGGTGAACTCGTTGATGATGCTTGGTGGTTGCCACTGATTGGAGAACGAGGACTCTGGGAACTTGGTTCAGTGTATGCTCTGTCTCTTCGATTTCTCCGCATCTCGTTTATCTCCAAACGAATAAACGAAATGAAATTTTGAGTTTTAGGGTCCCACGGATATTCCGACTAGGCTAAGGAAGGCAGTGATGATGAGCAATGAATGAAATGTGGAATGAAGAAAGTGGAAGGAAACTGGAGAACTCCGAGGAAACCCAAGCACACGGTGTTTGTCCACCACAAAGTTAATTTAGCGAGAGCAGGGTTTGGACCCGAGACCCCATGCATCAGAAGTGAACGCTTTACAACTGAGCCACCATCGTCAATTATCATATGCGGTAAAATAACCGAACTGAAACAGTATCCAAAAAAATGTGATGGGAACAAGATAAGAGTGAAGATGATCATAATGATGATCAAAAATTATACTACTTGTGTACTCCAGCCAGTACGCTCGTGAAAACTCTCAATTTCTTGCAACCTGTCGCCTGTTAATGAATTAGCATCACTGTGCGCCCACATGAGTGCAATAAACAGAGTCTAGACTTGGCAGCTACGTCTCACTACATGTGCGCCAGCTGAGAAAGTGTGTAAATGCACTACGTTTTACCGGCAAACCAAAGTGGTTAGCAACCTATGAGAAGGTTACGCCCTCTCTAACGTGAGTGATGGAAAAGAATTTATTTACAAAGTGTAAGTGGAGATCTGTGCTCTATCAAAATTTTACAATTATACGGTATAACAACTAACAAAAAATCAAAAAGAAAAAGAAAAATGGGCGTATGGAACTTTGATCCTTAGCATTATAATGTGAGTAAACATATCTAACACAATTTAATATAGACAGATTGATTCACATAAATACAATACAATTAGAGAAAATAAAAAAAATGTGTAAAGGGATAACGAGGATGGAGAATGAGCGGAGGTGCGAAGCACAAGTTAACACATGTGTATTGTTAATCAGACAAATGAATGTGTCTTTTGCGTACGGTTATCTCTATGTGATGATGGGAACCGGAGAAGCCAAACTGAGCAGAAAGTGATCACTGTGCAG
The DNA here is from genome assembly GCF_964235325.1 of Thermobia domestica. Taxonomy (NCBI): domain Eukaryota; kingdom Metazoa; phylum Arthropoda; class Insecta; order Zygentoma; family Lepismatidae; genus Thermobia; species Thermobia domestica. The sequence goes on along the minus strand of NC_137471.1, from coordinate 151,198,407 downwards.
GATATGATGGATGAAAGAGTTGAAGATGCTAATGAATAACATAATCAGATATAACCTTAAGCACCAGATTAGCCCCAATTCGTGACTTTTTTTGAATTATTTTTAAACAACTGCAACAACAGTTTTCTTAATTGGCATGTTAGCAACTTTAAGTGAGTCACTTGTCGGTTTCCGGGGAAGATTTGGATTTCGTATTTATATGCCTAAAGGTCCTCCAAAATGTGGAATTAAAATTTTTATTCTTGTTAGTGAAACATTATACTACACAACAAATATAGAAGTGTATGTGAGGACACAACCAGAAGGCCCGTTCCAGATAGATAACAAACCTGAGGAAGTAGTGAAGAGATTGTGTCAACAGATTCATGGTTCATCTTGCAAGGAGACCTTTTTAGAATAATCGGTTTACAAGCTGCTAATTGGTTAAATCAATGGAATGAGACAGTAAGTTAACAATTGTAGGGACAATTCGTAAAAACAAGAGTGTTGCTCCCGTGTTTGTTAATGCCAAACGGAGGAAAGAATACAGTAGTGTATTTGGTTTTCATTAGAACTGCACCATTGGTTCGTATGCATCTAAGAAAAATCTGTGTTTAGTGCTGATCTCTAGTATGCACAATCACGTCAAATTAGATGAGAGTACCAGAGATAACAGGAAGCCAGATATCGTCACATTTTACAACGATATTAAAGGTGGGGTGGACATAGTAGACCAGATACCTACTGGATATGACGAAGAAAGAAACACTACACGATGGCAAATAACGTGATGTTATCACTTCTAAAATGTAGAACCGACTAATAGTAATGTTATACATTCAGCGAACACAGTAGGGTTTTTCGGATTGACTCTAGAAGATGCTTCCATACCTTCTCATGTAGGAAAGCGAGGACGTTACATGTATAAACACAGTAAGGCCAGATATTTTGCCAAAAGTACTGTAAGTGGATTTGCCTAAGTCACGCAAAAATGATGTGTGGAGACTGCTGCAGAATTGAAACGTGAATATACCGCTATTAGGAGAAATTCTGGCTTACTTCTTTCTACTTAATAAATATTTTATTTTCAGTACCGTTATTTAAGCAATAAAATAGTCACATAATTATCGAACTTAATTTTAACAAGAAAGGTATGGCCTCAATAAAAATGTACAGTTTTGCTTGAAGCGTATCCACTGTCTGGTGTTTGTATTTAATAATTTGAATATAATACAAATTTAAATCCTAGTTCACATCTTATCAGACAAAAATTTTTTTGGGTGCAGGAGGCAAAATGTTATCATTCATAATTTTTTTTTTTCACTTTACCACTATACGGTTAAGAACAATTAATCTCACGATGTAAAGTGTACTGACAGAGCGTATACCTTAGGGACAAGGAGTATGCTGATAGCGATTTGGTGTGCGGTCTAAAGTGAGGTAGTATATATTGCATGAATAAATGGTGCTGAGTTTGGAAGCGTTTCTTGATATCGGTGAGATTTTCTTTTTCGATATATTACTGTAATATGGACAAGTTATGCATTGGTATAGCTCCAGAGTGGGACTAGGTAATCGGACAATGAAAGGTATGTGGAAAACTTTTGGTTAGAGGGTCAACAATTTTTTTTTATAGATTTTGAATAATGAAGCTATCCACACTGTAAATCTGTATGTTAAGTTTGTCAGTAACTAACCTTTGTATATACTTAGGATCGTCTACGCATAAAATAAAAAAGACGGCATTAAACCGCAGAAAAGTTAAAGTTCGAGCTTCTGCTTCGGGTAAAATATTTGTGCTATCTCTATGCTTTATAATTTCCATTGTGAACCCAGTAGTGAGGCTATGGCTAGAGTCTGCGTTTGACAGTTGGAGATGCAGTGAAATGTCGTTATCATTTATTGGTAGAGAACACTCAATTAAAATAATTTACAATATTCAACTCAGATGGCAAGAAAAGAGTGAGAGTGACTTGGACAACGTAATCCCGCGCTAGAGAAGTGTGCCAAATCAGATGTTTTATATTCTGCGTTTAATGTGGTGATGTACAGTAGAATGCTGCTAAAAAGTGCAGTGAACAGAAAACCACCTTTTAACTATACTACAAAAATGTACAAAGTGATACAAACAATTTTACAGACTGTGCAGTAAATATGGCTGTTTAGTGGTGAGGGAAACATGTTTGAAACTGCATTTCAAGGTTTGAACGTAGACTTTATCGTATTCCACACCTCTCACGTGTGAGGTTTTGATTCTGTGTGGCTCAGCACGTACGAACTTTGAATAAATTCTATTCTAGGATTTCAGCAAGGTGAGATGTTGCTACTGTGTGGATTCACATGTGTGTAGCCAATTTTGAACGTAGATTAAATGCCTAATCACACTCTTCATATGTGTGATGTTTTACTCCTGTGTGGATTAACATGTCTCTACCAAACTTCAACGTATATCAAATGACATACTACACTCACGGCATACTAATGCTTATTAACATGTGTAGCCAGAGTTGAACTTCGATGAAACTCAAACCACACTCTTAGCAAACGTGACCTCTTTTTCCTGTATGGAATAACATGCATGTAACCAAGTTTAAACGATATTTAAATTCGCTACCACACTCGTAGCACGTGTGATATTTTGTTCCTGTGTGGATTAACATGTGTGTAGCCAAACTTGAAGGTTGATTAAATTTTTTACTTCACTCTTAGCACGTGTGTGGTTTAACATGTGTGATGCTAAACTGGAACCTCGATTAAATGCCTTAGCACACTCCTGGCATGTGTAATCTTTTTCTCCTATGTGAATTAAATAAATAAAGCCAAACTTGAAGGTAGTCTAAATGCTAACCACACGCTTGGCGCTTGTAAGTTTCCTGTGTGTGGACTAACATGTGTGCACCTAAACTCGAACGTTGATAAAAGACCTTATCTCACTTTTGGAAGGTGTGAGGTTTATCTCCTGTGTGGATTAACATGTGTCTAGCCAAATTTGAACGTCGATTAATTGCCTTACCACAGTGTTGGCATGTGTATACTTTTTCTCTTGTGTGGATTAACATGTGTGTAACCAAATTTGAACGAAGAGTAAATGCCTTACCACACTTTTGGCATGTGTAAACTTTTTCTCCTGTGTGGACTAACATGTGTGTTGCCAAAGTCCAACGTTAATTAAATGCCCCACCACACTCTTAGTACATGTGAGATCTTTCTCCTGTGTGAATTAACACGTGTTTAGCCAAATTTGAACGTCGATTATATGCCTTACCACACTGTTTGCATGTGTAAACTTTTTCTCCTGTGTGGATTAACATATGTGTAACAAAATTTGAACGATTATTAAATGCCTTGCGACAGTGTTGGCATGTGTAAACTTTTTCTCCTGTGTGGGTTAACACGTGTGCAACCAAACTTGCAGGATAAGTAAATGCCTTACCACACTTTTGGCACGTGTGAGGTTTTTCTCCTGTGTGGATTAACATGTGTTGCTAAAGACGAACGTTGATTAAATGCTTTACCACACTCTTGGCACGTGTGAGGTTTTTCTCCTGTGTGGATCAACATGTGTTTAGCTAAATTCGAACGTCGATTATATGCCTTACCACACTGTTGGCATGTGTAAACTTTTTCTCCTGTGTGGATTAACATGTGTCTAGCCAAAGCTGAACGTTGAGTAAATGCTCTACCGCACTCTTGGCACGTATGAGGTTTTTCTCCTGTGTGGATTGACATGTGTCTAGCCAAATTTGAACGAGTACTAAATGCCTTACTACACTCTTGGCACGTGTGAGGTTTTTCTCCTGTGTGGATTGACATGTGTGTAACCAAATTTGAACGATTATTAAATGCCTTACGACAGTGTTGGCATGTGTAAACTTTTTCACCTGTGTGGATTAACATGTGTGTAAGCAAATTTGAAGGATGAGTAAATGCCTTACCACACTTTTGGCACGTGTGAGGTTTTTCTCCTGAGTGGATTAACATGTGTGTTGCTAAAGACGAACGTTGATTAAATGCTCACCGCACTCTTGGAACGTATGAGGTTTTTCTCCTGTGTGGATTGACATGTGTCTAGCCAAATTTGAACGACTACTAAATGCCTTACTACACTCTTGGCACGTGTGAGGTTTTTCTCCTGTGTGGATTGACATGTGTCTAGCCAAACTTGAACTTTGATTAAATGCCTTACCACACTCTTGGCACATCTGAGGTTTTTCTCCTGTGTGGATTAACATGTGTCTAGCCAAAATTGAACGTACTCTTAATTTCTTTCCACATACTCCACATATGTGAGATTTTTCACCTGAATGCACTAACTCACCACTTGACATAGTTAAACTTTGACCAGAGCGTTTATCACTATTTTGGGACGTATTAAGCTTTTCACTTTCCTGTGTCACCATATTTTTTGTCAAACGTGATCGATGAAATTCTTTGCCAAACTGCGTCGAAGTATCTGTTTCCTCATAAGAATGAGAAATGGCTTCATTTAATGTAGTAAATGCATTCCCTTCTGCGTGGAAAGCAAAGATGTTATCGCACCTGTAACAAATTCAACAAACAGTGAAATGTAAATGGAGATAATGATTAAGTAGCAAGAAAACATGTAATCATTCACCATATTACATGATAAAGTTACGCTATATTACATGTTTTATTACATTAAATATTGTAGAAATATGAAACGGAGTACCATATCACTATTGTCTCAAAATAAGTTGCTGTAGTTTGTATCACTATATGAAGTTAAACTATCATTTATATCGTGGCGGATATAAGTCTATGACCAGGTATTGTCGGCTGCCTTGACACAAATGCACAGTATCAGAATTAAATCTGTCTTATCTGTAGTTTCGTCTGGAGAAAAAAACAACTTGCGATCCAAAGGTTTAAGAACAACTCAACGTATTAAAAGAAACTGTACCGAAGATCATTCACTTATACCATCATAAGAGGAACACAAAAGGCGTTTTGAAGCGAATTAAAAAATTACATACAATTTTCCAATCTGAAGCAGAGAAACTTAGAGTGACAAGATTAAAGACGAATCATTTACCCCGTTGTGATCGTGGTTCAGTGGTCTAGGGGCTTGATCAGAAATCTCGAGGTTCTTCGGTCGAATACACGTCAAGCATTTTTTTTTTTTTAACTTTAGGAATTTTGATGGAAATTGATCGGCTATAACACACGCTTCATTACATTCAAAAATTTGAATACTCGTTTGTTTCAGCACTTCAACTATCAAATTTTCAGAAATATTACTAATAATAATAACAATAATCTCGAAAAATATTTTAAAATTATAAACTTATTATCGCTCAGGTAGTACCATTACAAGCAGAAACGTGATATTAGGCAAAAAAATATTCCGATTTTGTGTAATGTTGCCCATGAAACGACGAATTTCTCATCTCGATTCTAAAACAAACCAAACAAAATCGGGATGAAACATTTTAATTCGAGACGGGACAAGGTTAACTCACACTATAGTCATGCTTTGGAGATGAGAATCGAGACGAGACCAAAACTATCGTAAACATTTCTCATCTTATCTCGATTCTAGAAATAGTGTATGCCACTCTTTAAGCAACAATTGCTCTGTAGACTGTATCTTATACATCATTTTGTTGGTTTGTATTTCAGTGCTCACTGAATTATCGTCTGTGTAAATATTTTTGTAGCAAAGCTTTTATAATTACATCTGGAAACTTCACAAGTTAGTTTATTACAAGCTTTAGTTTTCAATTATATTCAGTTGATTTTTTTACAGTTATTTTCCTAAAAACGTACAGTAGAATATATTCTACACGAAATATTTTCGGAAATCTTTCGTTTAAATTTGAGTACCTGTAGAGGTGTCTCATGACCGTACGGAACCCCTTTCCCGAAACCCCTTCGACATATTCTGTAGCTTAGCCAGCATAATCATTACTTAAAAACAAATTAAATTACGGCTCTTGTGAGTTCAGAATCCCTACTTTCTACACGAAAATTACCTCGAAACTTTCCGTTATAACATTTAACTTTCCTTTATAACATTTAGTTAGTTGTAGGGAAACCTTCCGTTATAACATGTAGCTAGTTGTAGGAACGTATCGAGAGGGTATGTGCTGTTGGTCCTGACACTTCTCTCCAATCCCGACTATTTTGTAACTTATGGCTTACGCTACCGGTTATATTACAGGCTTTAATACAATGTGTCCTAATACGGAATTTGTTACCTATACTATTATTATTATTATTATTATTACTGAATATTTGAGACCTCAATATTACGTCCCACTGACGTAGCAAAGCTGGCATAAATGCAATAAACAAGTGACAAATCTTGGGAAAAAGACGAAAATCAATATGAAGGTTACAATTATATTTACAAGAATCTAACAACTACCAAAAAACACGATTTCAACCACATGGCGACCGTTTTCCGGATTAAATTATAGCAATCTTCCTACAACTGCTTTTAAAATACCACTAGTTATACAGATAACGTGTTGAGTTTTCAATCTGATTAGCCAAGTGTCGACAATCAATTTCCATCAGATCCACGGCGAACACAATTAATTAAAAATAAAGCAGAGGGATAGACAAAAACAAGAAGTAAGTAATGTAGATTTTCCATGTAAGTTAAGTAAATATGTTTTGACCTTGAGAGGGACAGAGAGATTACTGTAGCTCATAAAATTTTTCTTGTTGATTTTTAATTCTATGTAGATGTGAGTGGATAGCAAACAGCTGATTGAGTATACACACATACATACATGTTTTACACTATGCACCTTCATGTGCATTTATGAATAAAAGTAAATGTTTTAATACTAATACACAATAGCACGCTGAGCAAGGCTATCTGATAATAAGTAAAAACACAGTATCACGTGACAGTTTCAACACAATAACTGTGCAAACAAACAGAGAACATATAGAGAATGTTTCGAAAAGCAAGAATTAGAACGTACAGAAAAAGGAGGAAGCAGAATAATTGAACTAGTCAGAAGAAAAAAGAGAAAAGCAATAGAGAACAAAGATCAAGGGGGAGTAATATATAGAGTAGGATGCGAGGAGTGTAAAAAAATTTACATAGGGGAAACAAAAAAGAAAGCAAAAAAATGATTAAACAGCACCAGGATGATGTAAGATTGAAAATGGACAACAATGCGATTTACAAGCATCAGAAAGAAACAAACCATAGGATATTGTGAGAAGGAGCAGAGGTCATAGAAGTAGAGAACAGAACTTTGGTGAGAAAATGGAAGGAAGCCAGAGAGATTATGAAAGCAGGAGGCAAGGTGATGAACTGGAATGCAGGATTCTCGATAAATAAGGAATGGAAGAAGATTCTGCTTAAAGAAAAGGAATAAAAAGGAAGAAGAAAGAGAAACAGAATAACAAGGAAAATACGGATAATTAGAGCAAAGGACGCATGCAGCGGAAAAAAGTAAACCTTTAATTGGACACGTGTGCAGCTAAAAAGTGAAAGCGAAAGCCAGAAAAGTGTTACTTTTTAAAGAAGGGGTGTAACCTAATTAAAATTGATCTCCGGACAGTATATATAAGTGATGACCAACTCCCAGCAGCCAGGAGTGGAAATCTGATGAAGACAGAGTTATTGTGTAGAAACTGTCACGTGATACTGTTTTTCAAATATTATCACATGGCCTTGCTGAGTGTGTTATTGTGTATTAGTACAAAATGGAATCAATGCCAAATAGAATAGTAATAGAAAATATTTTATATATGGTACTAGTTTATATCTGTGTTAATTTTATATTGAACCACTTTGCGAAATGAAACCTGAGTTGTGAAAAGAAGGATTGGTTGTTAATGGTCGTAATATCAAAATTCTTCGTCTTTCATGTTTTAAGTGTTTCATTAAACTCAGACATTTATATTTTTGTACTTTGAATTAGTTGCTCTTAATTCATATCAATATGGAGGCTAGTGTTTCAGAACAATTTCAAGACAGAAGAATTAGAGAAACAATTAGAAATCATTGCTCAAAAATGGTAATGAATATTGGACCTATAGGACAAAAAATACATGAATCAGTAGGTGAAATTCAGCAGCCTGTAACAGAAACGATTTGGGAGCGTAGGAAAAAGCGAATTGAATGCCAAAGCAGAGAGCTTACGTAATAATATCAAAGTAGCCAATAACTCCTTAACCGAAGTACGCTCTGAATTAGTTAACGCGGCCAATCATGTTGATTCAGTAACTGCTGAGTTTAAAAATAGTGTAGCGGAATGAAAGAAAGGTCTCACTGTGTTCTATGAATAAAAGCGAACGGCACAGTTCGAGTGTACGCAAACCAACAAAATAAAAGAGTGCAACGCGGAAAAGAAACCGTAAATACTTTTGAATTCGCGACGGCACAAGTTGTGAAAGATATGTGCCAAATAAACCAGAAAGTCGATTACAGTCGGGAAAAGGAAATATGCGGTGTAGAGATAGCGAAAAAGAAGAATCGTTGCGCGTACCTGTAGACAATTGTTTCTAATGTAATTTTTTTGCCGGCAAGCGATACCGATGTTTCACACATGATAAGCGGTAGCGTTCAGGTTGCGCGTATCCGCCCTCTCGAAAAAGCCAGGAAGGGCTTGAGAGTTCAATTGATGATTTTGTGTGATAACGAAGTTACAGTGTTGTCGGTTTTGTGTCGCAGGTAAATGGTTTTGCGCGAATTAACAAATTCAAATTTGTCTTTGTAACAGTGTACGTCTAACGTAAGTTGCATTTTAGTGCTGCAAATCCATTTCGACTTTGAAATTGTAAGAATACCGCACCACTTTTGAAAAGTATGGCTATCGCGTTTTGGATGCGGACTTTCAGTATCGAATTCTTATTAGGATGTTTAAGTTTTGTACTTTTTTTTCAGGTTTTGCAGTTTTGGGAACCATACTTCATAATAAAATTTTATTATTAAATTTTGCTTGAGTTTTTTATCATTCTCCTTTATGTTTATATTAACATTAACTGTCCCCACACAATCAAGCATTTAGAGACATGTTAGGCAATTAGATATAATTACGAACATAATTAGAGAAGTACTAGTAATAACTACAATTAATCATAAAGTTAAAATTTTGGGTAATTAAAAAAATGTGCTCTTCAGATAGTGAATTTTTTCATCCGATGTTGTGATTGTATAATGAGAAAATATGCGAAATTTGTAATGTAAGATTAAGTCGCCGTCAAAATACTGTAAGTTTAACACAATTTAGTATAATATTGAAAGTAATTGACAATAACCTTGAATTTGATAAAGTTGTTCGTTGATTTGTTCGTCGTTCGATATATATATACAGTCTACTATGTAAAGTCAATGTGCATTCAATGTGGCTAATGATACCTGAAATTAATTGACTTCAGAGAAAGCGATATTATAAGTTAAGAAGAGTTGAAAGTTAAAAGATAGTTCATCCCTTAGGGACATCCCTACTTTCGTTATAAAACTAAAGTGATGAAACCAGTGCAACGCCTGGTTGGGTCCCAGCTAACGTGCAGATTCGGCAATTGACTAAAATTTCAAAATTTTGTTCTAACTTTTAATGTTTGGCATAATTAGAGAAAAGTATAATAGTAAAAAAATTGATGTTCGGATTTTAGATTTTGGTATAATAACTAGTTTTGATTTGGATTTATAGAAAATAATTAGAGTTTTGATTTGGATTTAGAGAAAGTAAATTAAATGTTATTCTTTTTGAAGTTCGAAAATAACTCTTGTATTCTTGTGCCGGGAATCATAAACCGGTCTCGAGAAAAAGAAAAAGGGAAGCCCGTTTACGATTCCACGGTACCCTTTACTACGATAAACACCGGATACTATGATGTATCCATAGTACGGAGTGCCTACGACAGTTAGGCAGTATATGGTAAAATTAAGGTTTATGTTATGAGAACAAATTAAGATTGCTACGTACGAGTAGGCCCTGAACAGCAATAATGTTTAATGAACAAGTTATAATTACTGTTATCTTGTGTTTCACTATTGTGACAAATGCTCTCGGATGTGACTTTATTCTCGACAAGGATAAGTGCAATTGCTTGTAAGCCACACGTAAGTATTAGCTAGCGCTCTATAAAAGGTTACATTTGTAAACCAACCAATTTGGTAGGTACGAGCGGGCCTGAAGTAATACTAATGATTAAAAAATTGATCAATTGAAATGTGGGGCTGTAGCATTAAATCTCCTACCAGGGTGTATTTCTTGTCGTCCTTTTCATTATATTTATTTTCTTAAAATGCCTCCTCAAGGCCTGAATGTTGAGAGCCCAACAGGGGTTCGGAAATTAACCCTGATTTGTCATGATTTAAATGCCGAAGGCATGCAAGTAGGGTGGTATGTAAGGTCTTAGGGTAGAAGCGATTCATTGGAATCGTCAGAAACCCTGCAAGCTTCAACTGTAAGAGATTGTCAGTACCGTTGGTTTTATGATCCAATTCATTAATCTGTATTTTTTATGAATGACTTACAACCTGTGTTGTCAACTAATTACATACAGAATGGCGCTCCGTAGGGCTTAACCGCCGTTTAACTCATTTATTTATATTAAAATGTTCAAAATGCAAGTTACGTTGTATAATATAACGAAACTGACTTAACATTGACGGAAATTCTTCTAAAATTTGGCGGTCTTTACAGTGACTGCTTTCCATACCACTACAACCACAAACCCTCCCAGTAATTAGAACTGATGCTGACCCTCAACATTAACACCAAAATAAAGTTACATGTTCTATCGTAGGGGGTAGTTGAAACTTCGTGTATACAATTCATGGTTTTACCGACGGAGGACTGAGAAAGTCTCTTCATATTTTGTGCAAAGTAATGCCCGTCGTTCAAAGTAACCCTTTGTCAAGGTAGCTAGTAACCAATGTAAGCGAAATGAAGTATCAAAATTTAGTGTGGCAAATCATAAGACGGAACTATGAAAATGTTTGGGAATGAAGGGATCAATATAATTAAGAAGTTACGTCCATAATATATTGTGTTACTTTGGAACACAAATATACAAGCAAAGAAAGCATTTCAGGATGTTACCTATAAAATACTTAGGAACGTACAAGAACACATTCAACACGTAAAACATGTAAGTCATCCTAAATACAGAATGTTTCGCTAACCTTGTTTACCCACATTCTGCGTAATGCCCTAACCTGCATAGCATTATTATTTTACCGGCCATCTAGCACATGCTGGTTAGCGTTGTTTTTACAATAATTCATATATCATGTACATTCACCAAGCCCCTAAAGTGATCCCATATTGAGAAATGCAGGTCCATACCCTAAAAAAGATTCCTGGGAATGTAAAAAGTCGACTTCCTTGAAAAAATGAGTGCACCTATGAAATGGATTAATGTATGGACCTCTACAAATAATGAACATCCATTGTTGGTTAAAATATTTTTTATCTCGTATTTTACTTATGTCTTTCGAAGCCCGCCGGAAAAATGAGGCTAGACCCTTTTGAGCTAAATCCTAAATAAAATCACAAACGTCCATAGTTTTTGTTCAAATATAATACATTACAGCTTTACATTTGTAAAATTTTAGGATAATTACCATTCTCCTTATTTGTTATTTTAAATAAGTTTCTATATAAATAAAACAATATCATCGAGAACCCATATTTTAAATATGTGATACAATTAGTGAGAAATGTGTAACCAATAATAAAGTAATAATTATTTTGTCAAGATATGAACTTGATAAGAAATGCATGGATGGTATCAATCTTATTATTATTTTTATTTGGTATACAGCTAGTCTATGTGTGCCATGTCATTTCCAAATTGTAGGCTACTAACTTACGTTCATGATATCTCCCATACCTAAATATTTCTCGTGAAGTATTGCTTTTAACCAACAAAATTTCCGAAACCATGTAACCGCATTATCAATCTGAGACAATTAGTTAATGAAAAATTGAACATTACCTTTCTGGCCGAACTGAATTTAAACTTTTAGTTGTTAATTGTTGGGACTCATTAGAATACGACGCGCAAGTCTCCTGAACTACAATTTTTCTTAGCGTTTCTATATTACTTTCAAATGCAGGATCTTTTTCTAGTGCTAATTCTGGTTTCACCCTATCAACGTTTAGTTTCACATCCAAAGAGCACATAGCTGTATCCTTGTCCACTGATACCTCTCCTTTCGTTGTAGATAATATTAACTCTTTGTTGTCATTCATTAGTTCGTATGTCCACCCTCTCCCTTCGAGCGGATCATCATGAGGTAAGTCATAAGCAATTTCTTCTTTGCACATCAATTCCAACTTAACAGACGCCTTACCAGCCATTGTGAATTGAATTATAATAAGAATTTAACACTGTTCTTATACTCCTCTTATATTTTACGTTGCCAGTATTAATGAAATGATTTACAAGTACCCTCAAAAAAGCAACTTTATATTTCCAATCTTCTTCTTCTTCATCAGCCACATTTGCTCTCACGACAATTGATTTTTTGTATAACCTGACCAACGAACGAGTGCGGGCGGCCGGTTTTGGAACTAAAATACAAACAACAGTGTTTCTAACCGGATTACTTGTAATTAATCTATTACAGTTGTTTTTGCCCTGTTCATAATAAACCACTTCACGCATATGTTCAAGTTAAGGCAAACACAATTTCAAAAGTTATGGAAGTTATTTTCAGAACATTTTAAGGGACTGCAAAAAAAAAAAAAAAAAAAAAAGAAAAAAGTACATACACCCTCCATATTAATTTGGCAATAATTTGCGAATAAACTAACCTCAGTGTTGTATATACAAAGGAACACTGAGAACTTCGTAGCATTAGAGTGTAAGGAATTCCTACTTCATCTGTTAACAAAACCTCGAAGTTCATCTTTGTGAACCAAAGTTATACTTTGGCAACTGCGCTTTCATTGTTTAAAGCAAGTTCTGTTGTGTAGTTTTGAGATAAGACGTCTTCGAAATTGCTACCAATTTGGACCATGTGATCGATCGATTGACAGTACCTTCAGTAACAAATTTGCATTGAGATCATTTTCGGATGTGCTGCAAATAATCTAACCGCCTCCGAAGGAGACTTAGATCCGCCCCTAATTAAGATGGTAGGTAAAGATAACTTTCTCTGATATCTAACCTTTCATTATTTAACATGGTTTCGTAATTTAAAAATCCAGTATTTCTACCATATTTTGAAAAATTTATTAGAAAGAAATAAACCCAATGTTACATTGGGGGCGGTAGGAGAGCTATTAAAATTTAAAGTGGGAAGCCTGACAGTTGATTTCTTATAGCTCCAGTGAAATTCAGAAAAAAAATAATTTCATATTAAAAAAGAAATACAAAATACATTTTCATGGTAACTCTTACATTTATTATGTTATTATAAAGTTAATGGTACTTTTGAAATTGATTAGAGTGAATAGATATGTATTTAAGTAACAAAACCACTTGCGTAAGTTTTTCAAAATATCAAGTTAGAAGAACGAAGTTTGTCTTCCACTGCCATCTCATTGCTCAAAGATACCGGCGATGAAACAATTGGCCGGAAATCATGCGGCCGCTTCTTACATCAAATCATGAAGAAGATGAGTGCCAATGTTAGGTACGTAAGTTCAGTTTTTTTTCTTTCTTTCTTTCTTTTTTTCTTTTCCTTTTCTTTTCTTTTTTTCTTTTTTAAGAATCCCAACCTCTTGGAACTATACATAGCACATTTTAGTACTTACATTTGAAATAAAAAGCTGTGTAAAGACGATTGATTGCCTTTGTCTTTGAATTTCATATGTGCACACGGGATTTGGTAAACAAGACCGTGCATCTGATATGTTTGAACTATATGCAACTTATGCTCGCTGGCTAAACTCAGTCTTCTGAAGTCAATTGACAAATAATTATGTATTACAGACACAAAGACAACACTAGGTTCCCAAGTTTCAAAATTATATTGTCTATGAAAACAGATAGTAGAATTAATTCTTTTGTCACAAGAGACCTAGGGTCTGAAAGAAATTCAGAGGGAGTTCAAAGGGAATTTCTATACTCATAAATAAAAGTTGTGAATTTATTGTGTATTGAACCAATGATATTTATGCTTACATTACCCATACGCTGATGTTTTATCGATACTTTTATTTCACATTTACCAAAAGGCTGGATTACGATAATAATCCTAAAAGAAAGATGCATTGTAATCAGGTTTTACAAGGCAATCCCGAAAGACAAGCTATCCAATCCCGTAGCCCTTTAAAAATTAAGGAAAATTTCTTCTTCACTTCCTTTTTCCCCAAAGAGTTCACATTCATCGAAAAAATGAAATGAAATTTCTTTAGTTTAACATCCCATGATTATGCTCTTTATGCTAGAGGAGACAGATGATTAATGAAAGTGAAAGATTGTAAAATTAATTGTTGGGCTCTCTCAGAACCACGTACAACAAAGACACATGCGCTAGCCAATAGACCAACGGAGAGAACTTCCACAGTTCTCGAGTGGAAACGTATCGGAATTCTTTCTTGGCTACAATAATAATTTAGTTGTCAATCGATAGACCTACAGTACATTAAAACAAATACAAGTATCGCAAGCTTTAACTTGATTTAAAACAAGATATTGCGCAAGTATCTAAGCTACCAAACCAACCCATAATTAATCTTTTAGTAATTAACATCTTATTACTGAGTTTTACAGGTTTCTACTGTTTTATAATGAAATCAAATAAAACGTAATCATTTTTTTATATAATCTGCTTAATACACGGTAGAAACTCATTTGTGTGCTATCTTGTTCTTAAATTGTTAATTTCCATGCATATGCCATTATCCACAATACATCTGCATTACTGCAGGAATAACCATTACTGCATTAAATAACAACTATATAATTTATGGAGTTCCTTATTAAGCGAAACAGATAAGGCTACTTATAACATGTAAACTGCAACTTTTGAAAATCGTTCACTGCAGTGACGCTCTCCGTTCCCCTGTCCCAGCGCGCTTACCAAGAAACTGATGTAAACACAACACTAGCGCCCTCCACGAAAAACCGCACTAATATCCTGGTCAGGTAATAGTAAGCATCACAAAAGTTTTGCATAGTATAATTATCACTGTATTGAACAAGAATATCGGGAATTTAGAAAGGTAATTAAACGTGTAAAATGTAAAGATTAGAATTGTTGAAAAAAAATAAAAAGTAACAAGATGTGTACAAAGTCATAAAACAGATAGAAAGTAGTAAGTATGATATAGCGAAAATACGTAAAAAAGGAAGTGTCGCAAACGGGAAAAAGTCAAATTTCAGGTTCAAGGTATTTTCCTTCCTTCTCTTTGGAAGTTTGGTGCCTGGAAAAAAAGAAAAAAAGAGAAAAATGTACTACTCTTTTTTATTTAAAGTTTTCAATTTTCTTTTTCCACCAAAATTCAAGAATTTCTTTGTTTTTTTTTTCTATTTCTTTCTCACTTATTTCCCTTCCATTTACATTAGAGCCTAGCCTCCAAGCTAATTTAACCAAATTTCCTTCTTTTTTCATTTCATCGATCCATTTCCATTTTTCCCTGACTTTTAGGTTTTCTTCACATTTTAACAATAAGTGTTCTAATGTTTCATCTTCTTTAAAACACAATTGACATTTTTCGTTCATTTCTTTAAAGTTTTTCAATTTTACCCCAGTTTCAAGAATCCCTGACCTGGCTTTGAACAGCAAAATGCTTTGTAAATCATTGTTCATATAATTTATTTTCTCATAACGCCTTTTATATGTTTATATTATTTTCAAACTGCTCTTCTTGACAAGTTCTTCATAACACTTTTCCTGCGCTTTCCCTTTAATTGTTTCTTCTGTGATTTTTTGGAGAGAAGTATGGTACAATAGGAATAGGTTAGAATAAGGAGAGAATTTCGAACAGATAAACGGGGCTGAAGGCCAAGTTCAACAGAAAAAGAGGTAGAGAAAAGTGAGCAGTGTAAAATGATTGGGGAAAAATGTAGAAAAAAGAAAAGAATATATGAATGTGTAAGGGGGAAAAAAGTGTGTAAGTGTAGTAAATATGTATAGAAAACCCCAAACAACTCTCGTCATCACAGGACATACAAAGCACGATGCACTCGCCATAACATCCACTCTACTCGATATTTCAAGGTTACTCTCCCGGCAATTACAGATGGTACTTGCAATCAAATATACGATCAGGTTTTAATATGATACAGAATAATTGCTTATTGAAAAAATTAGTTCTTCTTCTTCTTCTTCTTCACAAATATAAAGCCCGACCTAACAAAGACAATTGGAAATTTATAATGTGTTTAAAGCCACTGTTGTATACTTGTTGAACGCATGAGCTACCACTGACTTTATATTATTATTATTATTATTATTATTATTATTATTATTATTATTATAAATAATAATAATAATAATGATATGCGTAACAATGAACGAAAAGTGTTTGGTGTGTTATCTTTGTACTTTTGTCTTGATATCATTATTGTTTTCCACCGTAAATTAAATTGCACTACTTACTTTTTTCGTTTATTGTATTCGTAAAATGTTAACTTTTACCAATGTCAACTCATTTAAGAGTAGTGATAGACAGTGGGAATATTTCCGGTGGAAAGGAAAATAAAAAACGGGAATATTCTTTGGTTGTTTTCTTTCATATCAATTTCCGGGAAGGAATTTATTTCCATTTATTTATTTTATTTTTCAAATTATAAGAAAAGTATGAAAAATTACTTTATTTACATTTATTATGATATACTTCTAGGTTTTTAACAATTTGGAGGTTAAAAAAAAATAAAATTCGTTGACTGTATTTTATATAACTACCCATACGATTTTTTTCTAACAAGGGACATGTTTCGGTTAGAACGCGATAACCGGCATAAAACTTGGTATACATATACAGGACTAAGTACTGAACACTGTATGGTAAGTCATTCCCGTGTAAAACTCGTTTTCCGCCGACAACGCAACCTATCCTTCGAAACACTATCAGTTAAATTCCTCGTTATAGCTGCTGAGTGATGATCAGTCTGGCGAGGCTGCTGTCATTAACCTCTTTCATGTAAGTGAATTGTTAAAAGACAAACTAAGGCGCAGATTAAGAATCAAATATCAGTTGGAGCAGAAGATGAGTCATTTGCAACACTTTGATGCAATTTAATTATCAATGAGTACGAAAAGGAATTAGAAATGACCATACACATATCGAAACTCGTCACAGATGATAAAGAAAACTGGGCCATATGCAGAGTACTTCTGGCGTATGATTAGTACCATACTAAAGCGTTCGACTTACATATGCTTCCTGCAGAAGTCGGGCGTTTAGCATAATGCTAATCATTTGTCAAAACGACTTTGCATAAGGCGGATTAGATTTCTAAATGTTATAAAGAAATTAGTTTGGGTAACTGCCAGAACACAGATACTCCAACATTTTGTCAACATTTGCTTTTAAATATGTATGTTCACAATATTTGCATGTCTTTCCTGTTTTTTTTTTTCAATTTTGCATGTAACGTTGCCACACAAGACCTTTCTTCCTGCCTGTTTCTCCAAACTCCATGCGTAAGTTCACATGTAAAAGAAGTTCGAGTACCTCTTCAGAAATTTGAGTCAGAGAGAGGAGACAGACTGACGTCTATTAAAAAAGGCAAAATTTGATGTAAATATCTTAGAACTGATATATATATATATATATATATATATATATATATATATATATATATATATATATATATATTACTAGGGTGATATTCACCAACTCGTGTCTGACCATATTGAAGAGGCACGTTTGCTGTGGTGGGTATACGCGTGCAAGATGTCGAAAAATACTAATTTGTTAAAGGTTGCCACTACAAGCTAGTTTTGATTACAATTGGAAGCAGTGAACCGTTTCTATGGTTACAAGTGACCTATATAATTTCTCTTAATATTGCTGTTCCTTTCTAGCTTGACATGTTTCAGGTTGTAAGCCTGTAACAGCACCTCCGAAAAGAATGAAAAGCACTTCATCCTTGACAGTACACAATTGCTCCTTCTGTGAAGATTACTTTGTACATAGTGTTTTTATTTGCTGTGTCAGTTCTTCACTATTACTTTTCAGCTATGTCGCCTGAGTGAAGTAACTATTCTGCATACTCTTTTGTTGTGACGTGACAGATTTCACCTGGAAATTTCCAAATACTGGACCCCTTCTTCATTTTAAGCATGTGTCATCTGATATCGTAAAAACGGTTTTATGCAGAGCGATCCATTCCTACGC